>NW_027397145.1:953572-957653 GCF_003265705.2 Callorhinus ursinus
CACACACACACACACACACACACACACACACACACACACACACACACTTCACCTGGCATGGGGGCCAGGGATGTGAGGAGGAGTCTCCTTGCTGGCAGAATCTTCTCTTTCCTTCCGCCCACACTACAGCTTGCTCTCTGGCCACCCTAGTACTCCATCTGCCAGGCCACACTCCGTCGTGACCTAGCTCTTGGTCTACAGAGGCCGCCTCCCCCAATAGCTGGTGCTGTCTCTGGGGCCGCCACACTGAGGTGTCTCGCCCAAGCCGTCCTGTGCCAGAAGGAAACCAGCCCCCCCAAGCCCTGGGCACAGGGCCCTCCCCTGCGGAACCACATGTTCCCTTATTTATGAGGGGCAAGCTGCAACAGGCCCCTCAGGCAGGCAGCGGGAGGTAGGCACGGAGGAAAATGTGCGGGTGGAGGATGCGGCCGCCCAGATCCCATCCCTGCCAGCATTAAACTGGCTGGGTTGGGGGGCGGGCATCCGTTGCAGGGCCAGGCCTGAGTCAGTGTGGCAGGCGGGCATCGGGCCTACCAGGAAGGTGGGACAGAGTCCTGAATCCTCAGGGTTTCCGACTGGAGCTAGGACTGACAAGAGAACGTAGCGGCCCCTGCTCCTTCAGGGCTGAGAGACCCAGAGAGCCCCCACCCTGCAGCTCCAACCCCAGGACCTCTTCTGCAAGTCCGGGGCCACCTCCCCGGCCCTGGCCAGATCACCACCCAGCTGAGAACGAAGGTGCCTGCAGCCAGCAAACCGAGGCACCCTTGTTTCTGTCCACTCACCTCTTGTCAGCTCCTCAAAGGAGAGGCATCTCCCTGAGCCTTGGACCGACTTTCCACAGGCCTCACAACCTTCTGTGGGAAGGCCTTCCTCCCATTTCCAGCCTTTATCCCTCCAGAGATCTGCGAGCCTAACTCCACCTTTCCTGCTACCTAGGATGTGGTGTAAGGGGAGCTCCTGTGAATTCAGCTATGGGTGACAAGGAGCTTCTGGCTCTGTGCCCCCTATCCCTTGACCCTGCGACCCTCAGGTGGTCCCCTGTTCTGCTCATCTAGTATCAGGGAATTGCTGGTGGCCAAGAAGTGAGAGAAGCCTGGTCCTGGGGCCGCTGGGCTTTGTGGCAGTGGATTCGGCCAGAGCCAGGAAGGAGATGCTGTTTTAGCCAGAGGGGCCTCCAGGGCTCTGTTTAATGAAGAGAACAAACTTGAATTGACGGAAGGGGATTGTGGGCAGACACCAGGCCAAGGAGACAGAGACTGGCTTGAGCTGGGAAGGGTTGGAGGGACGGGGCGGTCAGACAGCTGTGGCCGAAACATCGGTGAGGACATCACCACAGCAACAAGGGCCTGTTGACAAGACAACCCCATGGACCCTCCTTTGCAGGATCTTGGAGTGAGAAGGTCTGGGAAGAGGCCCCCTGAGGCAGCAGTGAGCCCAGGAAACAGGTTCCCAAAGCACAGCCCCAGGGGGGATGGGGGTCAATTCTCCGGCTCCCGCACCCGCGGCCCAGCCTCGCCTCCCCTGCCCTTCCCCTGTCAGCGTCACGGCTCTATTTTTCATCCCTGGGCTTAGGACAGTGGCAGCTGGACTACCCTACCTCCTGTTCCACCACCCCTCCAACACGCTACACATATTCTGGGAATCTGGTGTCTTAATTTGGGACTAAAGAGAGGAGGTTACGTCATGTAAGGAAGTTTTCATGCTACTTCTTGTTCCCCCCTGGGGCCCAGGCTGGGCCACTAGGGCTTTATCCAGAGCTCAGAGGGGCCCCGGGGCCCCTGAGGAGCACTGGGCCAGAGGATGAGATGGGATGGGATGGGAGGCGTGAACAGACCCCGCAGAGCCCAGGCACCCTGGGGCAGGGGCAGAGAAACCCTGGAAAGGAAGGAGAGGTTTGGCAGGGTCTTCGGAAAGAAGAGGGGAACCGGGGCCTGGTGCCCTGGAGTCACACACAGCCCATGATACCCGCCCAGGCCTGGCCCCACAACTCGGCATGCAGGGATGGGGCGCAAAGCCCTTCACAAACGGAGGCTAGCCTCCCAGCCTCTGGCTCTGGGAAATCGTCCATGGGGCCCTCACCAGCTCCAGCTCCTCATCCACCTCTGCCTCTGTCTTGCCAGGTCCCTTCGCACAAGTCCAGAAGCCCCGGTAGGACTCCGTTTTCCCGTCTGTACTGCCTATCCATCTCTAGGTTAGCCAGGAGGGTCAAGCCAGGCCGTAAGGACCAGGATCTGTCTGTTCCCTTGAGGGATCCAAGCTTCCAGCTCATAGAAGGCACTCAGTAAACATTAAATGGATGGATGGATGGATGGATGGATGGATGGATGGATGAAGGAAGGAAGGACGCTCAAGCCCCGGGGAGAAGCCACAGAGTACCCCCAGTGGCAGGGCTATGGTGAAGGCGGGGGAGCCGCGGGTTGGGACTGGGCGGCTGGGCACAGGTGCCACGGGAGCCTGTTAGCTTGGGGGCCTGCCCAGGGACCTGGGCACGGGCCTTCCGTCTCCAGAGTGGCAGGCTGCCACTCCCAAGGGAAGGCTGAGTAACTGGTGAGGCAGTGGCTGCCCTGTTTTGAGGGGAACACTGGGACTGGGGGAGGGGCCCTGAAAGGAAAGGAGAGAGGTAGCCATGTGACTTCCTTAGGAGATCCCACTTTGCTCCCCCAGAGAAAGGCTACAAAGAAGGTCCAGCCCTGGAAAAGCGGGCAGGAGGATTCACAGATTAAGAACATGCAGGCAGCCACTAGCTCTACCCCGCGCTCTCCTGAGCGCCCAGGCCTCCCTCCGGCTCGGGGGGGACTCAGAATTCCACCTGGAGCCCAGAATCTTCTTCTGATCCACCCTGTGCAGCCACTGTGGCTCTGTAGGGAAAGGTGACCGCTGGGTGACCGCTGGGGAACCACAGCCAGCCTGAGCCTTGGCTCACATCTCCCCCCCTCTTACACCCTCCCTAACCAGAAAGAACTCACGACTCCAGTTCAACAAGGTGAAGGTGGAGGACGCTGGGGAGTATGTCTGCGAGGCTGAGAACATCCTGGGGAAGGACACAGTCCGGGGCCGGCTCCACGTCAACAGCGGTAGGTGGTCCCCCCACAAAGGGAGGGGGCCTGCAAGGTTTGGGGGGGGTGGGCCAGTTGCCCCCCAGCCCTCAGGAGGCCCGCACACGATCCATCTTGCACTTGCCCCCCCTCCGTCCTGCTGCTGCCATATCAAGCCCCGGGATCTGGGCCGATTCAGAGAAATGCAGTTGAAGCATAAATGTTTAGCTTTGTTATCTGGGCCTGGAAGAGCCGCCAGCTCTCATTTTAAATATCCCGAAAACTAAATATTTTGAAATCAGGAGGTGGGGGTAGGGGAAGGATATTTTTAGAAGGCAATTATGGGAGACTGGGCGGCCAAGAGCGGGGCTCCAGGGAGAGGCAGGCCCTGGGCGTGTGGGAGCTGCCTGCCTGTTGCTTTGCCGGGCCCCTGGGTTCAGGCAGCCGTCTCCCCGGGGCCACGGCCAGGGGGCTTGGCTGTGTTGGCCCCTGCGGGCAGCAGACCCTTATCCCACAGGGGGGCCTCTCCCTTAAACACATGCAAGGTCAGAAGCCCACGGCCACCACGGCACCCGTAACTCCCCACCTCCCCTGTGGCAGTCCAGTGTCGGCACCCAGGCAGCCTGCTTTCCCTTGGCCGGAAAGCGGCCAGAGCTGCCTGTCCTCAGGCCGCACACCTCCACTCTAGCCCGGGAACTCCAAATCCCACAAATCGCTCTCCCCCTCCCAACACCCACACACTGAGCATACCACTTGGCTACCTGGTTCTTTGGGTTCACTTCCAGTCCTGCCCCTGTCAGTCTAATCCTGCATCTGCCTTTGCCTGCCTATACCAGGCAGCCCTCCAGGACTCCCGAAATCCAGCATTATCTAAAGAGAATGTGGAACGTTCCCTGCCCCAGGACCCTCAGAGGAAAGCCTGGTACAGACCCAGTCTGTCCTGTACTGTGAGGGGTCTCTGTGTTCTCCCAGCCCCTCAGGCTCCTCGACTCCCTTGCCGCTGTTTTTTTTTTAATTTTTTATTGTTATGTTAATCACCGTACATT
>NW_027397145.1:958053-1114799 GCF_003265705.2 Callorhinus ursinus
CAGTTCCATCCACGTCGTTGCAAATCTGCCGCTGTTATCTTAAAGGTCCAAACCTCCAAGTCCTGGTCTGTCTTCTTTCTGGATCTTTCTCACATCTGTACCTCCCACTCCAACCCTACCTCAGAGGCCACCCAGCCCAGGTTTCAGCTCTATTCACCTAAACCAGAGCAATGGCCTCTTAAGATGCTTTCATCTTGTCATGCCCCCACCCCGTGGCGCCACAGAACAAGGACTTCGTCCCACAGCCCAGAGCCCACCAACCTGGCCCTAACGATCTTTCCAGCCCTAACTGTCATCCCCTACAGTCTGTTCTTATTCTTCCTCTCATGCTATCTCTCCCAGGCTACCATCCGCCCCGACCCCTCCCTCCCACCACAGTGTCATTCCCAACTCAGGTCCTGCTCCCAGGTGGAATTGTGAGCCAGGAGTAGGGAGAGCAGGGATGGTGCCCTCTCCCCAGGAGTTACAAGGAGAGCTACTATTTACTGAGAGCTTGCTCCGTGCCTCATTCTATACTATCTCTTGAGCTCTGACAGACCCATGGTGTAGCTCATAATTTATGAGACTGAAGCTCAAAGAGGTTAAATATTCTGCCACACGTCTAACTGATGGTTAAGGAGGGATCTATACCATGTAAAAGTAGTTAGCAGACACTGAGACCGTGAGCTCCGTGGGCCTAGGTCTTGCCTGATTGCCGCTCTAGCTCAGGGCCTAACACAGTGTCTGGCTCATAGTAGGCGCCTGGTAAATAATATAGAAAAGGACTTATAACCTGCTCCAAGGCCTTTACTGACTCCCACAGGCCCCAGGGGGGTACGTGCCCCCCCCCCCGGCTCCTCCCCAACTGTCCCAAGCCCAGGAAAATGGACCATGCTAGGTGTCCAGCACCTGTTACCTCCAGCCATAGTGGGCAGACATTCTTAAATCCATTTTGGACTTGATGTTTCTTGTTTTGTTCAAGATTTTCTTGGTTAGAATGGGCAGGAGGGGCACCTGGCTGGCTCAGTCAGTAGAGCATGCAACTCTTGATCTCAGCGTTGTGAGCTTGTTGGGTGTAGAGATCACTTAAATAAATAATTAAAAAAAAAAAAAAAAAGAACCTGACAAGAACCCAACTTAAAACTACTTAAGGAATGTACTTATTGGTTTATAAAACTGAGAAATCCGGAGGTAGAACCGGGCTCAGACACGACGGAGTCCGAGTACTCAAATAGGGTTCAGGATGCCCTCTCCCACTGAGTGTTATACTCCTTCTCCCCTTCTGTAGAATGGGCTTCTCCCATGTTTGGGGACCGGACAGGGAAGAAGAGGCCATGGCCTCAGACAGCTCCACGTTTCACATCATCCCGGCCTCCCACCCAGGGAACACAGACAGCTCTCCTCTGCATCCCTCACATGACCCCAAGGACGGATGCCAGTGGGTCCTGCTTAGTTCACGTGCCCCGCTTGGCCCAGTCACTGGCCTCAGGGGATGGGGTGGTATCCTCGCCAGGCTTGTGAGCCCGCCGAGGGGATAGAGGCGCAGAGTCCAGCGAGGGATGGCCCTGCCCGAACTACACGGGGCCGGGGTGGGGGGGGTGCTTTCCTAGAGGGGTGCAGTCAGCAGAGGAAGAGGGCAGGGCTGCCGTGCAGAAAACCACAGTACCAGCCTCGCTCCGGTGCCGGTCTTGGGGTCTGAGGCTGGAGACCATTGGAAGATCCCTCAGATGCACCGCAGCCCCGCGCCGCACAGGAGCTCCTGTCTGCGCTCAGCAGCCCCTGTTCGGATAGGTTAGGGACCGGGCAGTGGAGGTTCGGGCTGGGCCCGGAGGGCTGCCCCCAGGGCTCCTTGCCTCTCCTCCCTCCAGCCCAGCATGAGAGCAGCCGGCCTGAGCAACAGAGAGTCCCCCGAGCTTTGGTCTCTTCCGAGCTCTGGGAGCCTGGGAGACTTACTCGACCTCACTTGTCTTCCATTTCCCCAGCTGAAGGCTGAGCCAGATGATCTCTAGACTCTTTCCCCATAAAATTTGAAGATTGAGTTTGATATTGAGACGGACATCCTGTGCACCTAGCCCCCAGCACACCCACACCCACACCCACACAGTCACCCCACCTCTTCTGTTGCCCTGTTCAGTCCCTGGCAGGCCCCTACCCTTAACATGGGGTGATGAACAGGGCCACTGCGGGGCATCAGGAGGCCCCTGTGGGGGCACCGTTTCCACAGGCAGAGATGCCCAGGCTCCTTGTTTACCCATGGAGCCCAGAAGACCTGCAGCAACCACACCCTGGGGCGGAGGTGGAGGGCGGGTAGCGGGGAGCTGTGCCTGCCCCCCTGTGACTCATCCCAAGTTGGCTTGGCCCGCCCAGGCCCCAGGGAAGCCAGGGCCACAATGGTGGGGTGGCCAGAAGAGGGCATGGGAGGGCCCAAGGAGCAGTGGTCGCACCAGGGGCATCGCTGGGACCCTGGCGGCCTGCTTGGGCTCTGTTCCTGCGGAGCTTGAGGCTCCTTCCCCAAATCGGAGCAGACCCTGCTTACAGTCGCAGCTCTGCCGGCTCACAAGACAACTGCCTCCCTGGTTGCCTGGGAGGAGGAGTCAGCAGGAAGTGTGTGGGGCTTTTAATAAAACAATCAGCTTGGTCTAGCCCACCTCGGAGTTCGGGAAACCAGCTGCCTCATCCCCAGCTGAAAGAGAACTTGGGAACATCCTGAGGTGGCTGTCCCAGTCCCAGGATGTGCAGCTGGGCTTCGCTCCGCCCCAGAACGGACACAGATTTGACCTGGGGAGTCACAGGACCGCGGAAGCCCTGCAGAGGCTTCTGGGCCTGTCCCTCACCTGCAGGCTTAGAAAGGCTCACTGTGCGTGTACACACACACACACACACACACACACACCCCTGCTGTCTCGCTCACCTATTCAGCAAGGCCTTACTCAGAAAGACCAGGTTCAGAGCTCTGGGGAGTCATAGCCTTGGCTCCCAGCGAAGTCCCCCAAAGTTCCGGGCAGGACGCCAAAACCCAAACTCAAAGCATCTGCCTGTCCTAACACATGAAAGAGGAAGGGCAACTTTACCCACAGGAAAGGGGGCAACATGGGCAGGTGGGTGGGAGCTTTGATGAAGGGAGGTCACTTGATCGGGGCCCTGAAAGGTAAGTGGAGGTTCCCCCCTGAGCAGTGGAGAGGAATTGCAGCAGTCAGCAGCAGGGACAGTGTCTCCTGGCCCTTCCCTCCTTAGAGCCTCGGAAAGCTCACGCCCACCAAGATGCTAATGACTGAGGGAGGCCTCCTGGGTTTACCCTTCCAGGCATTTTTAATTTTAATTCCAATGTAATTAACGTGCATATCAGTTTCAGGTGTACAATAGAGGGATTCAGCAATTCCGTGCCTTACCCTGTGCCCACCACAAATGTACTTCTCATCCCCAACACCTATTTCACCCATTCCCCCACCCACCTCCCCTCTGGTCACCATCAGTTTGTTCTCTAGAGTGAAGAGACTTCTGGGTTGTCTTTTTCTTTGTTCCTTTGTTTTGTTCCTTAAATTCCACATAGGAGTGAAATCACATGGTATTTGTTTTTCTCTGATTGTATTATTTCACTTAGCTTTGTACCCTCTAGATCCATCTACATTGCAAATAACAAGATTTCATTCTTTTTTATGGCTGAGTAATATTCCATTCTTTATCCATTCATCTGTGGATGGACACTTGGGTTGCTTCCATATCTTGGCTGTTGTGAATAATGCTGCAGTAAACATAGGGGTGCACATGTGTTTTTGAATTAGTGTTTTCATATTCTTTGGGTAAATACCCAGTAGTGGAATTACTGGATCATATGGTAATTCTATTTTTAATATTTTCATACTATTTTCCACAGCGGCTGCCCCTGTTTGTATTCCCACCAACAGTGCATTTAGGGTCCTTTTTTCTCCCCAACCTCACCAACACATGGTGTTCCTTATGTTTTTGATTTTAGCCATTCTTCCAGGCACTTTTAAGATTTTATTTATTCGAGAGAGAGAGAGAGATAGCGAGAGAGAGCACGAGTGGGGGGAGGGGCAGAGGGCAAGGGAGAAGCAGGCTCCCCACTGAGCAGGGAGCCCGTCGCTGGACTCGATCCCAGGACCCTGGGATCATGACCTGAACCGAAGGCAGACGCTCAACTGACTGAGCCCCGCAGGCGCCCCCCAGGCAAAATCAAAAATTTTTGAGGTATAACTTACAGACCATAAAATTCACCCTTTTTAGACTATAGAATTCAGTGGCTTTTAGTATATTCACAAGGTTGAACGACCATTACCACTAATTCCAAAACACTTTCATCACCTCAAAAAGAAACCCCATGCCTATTAGCATTCACTCCCCATGCCCCCACCCCTCTGCTTCTGGCAACCACAAATCTATTTTCTGCTTCTATGGATTTACCTATTCTGGACTTTTCATATAATTAGAGTCATACAGTATGTGGCCTTTGATGAGTGCTTTCTTCCACTTACCATAATGGTTTTGAGGTTCGTCCATACTGTAGCACATACCAGTACTTCTTTCCTTTTCATGGCTGCACAGTACTCCATTACATGGCTAGTCCACATTTTGTTTATCCCAGTCAATGATTTGGGTTGTTGGGTCATCCAAGTTTTTCCCCATCTGGGCTTTCATGAATAATGCTGCTGTAACATGCAGAACAAGTTTTTGGTGCGCACACAGGTGTCCAGTTCTCTTGGGTATATACCTAGAAGTGGAATTGCCTGGCCATATGGTAACTCTGTTTAATTTCTTGAGGAGCTACCAGACTGTGTTCCAAAGTGGCTGCACCATTTTATATGTCCCCCAGCAAGGTATAGGGATTCCACATTCTCCACATCTTCACCACCACGGGTTCTGGTCCATCTTTTTTATTATAGCCATCCAAGGGGGGTGTGAAGTGGCATCTCACTGTGATTTTGATTTGCATTTCCCCGATGACCTTCCGGGAAGATTTGCGTGTAATAGGAGACAATGCTTTAGTCTATGGAAAATTATCATCAGGCCAAGTTGACCAGACGAGCTCCTGGATGGTAGTAGAAGGCACCTTACTCCGAAAAATCAGATGTTCATTTGCTCATGACAGATATTTGTAAATACTTGTTAGGCACCTGTTACATGTCATGCACTACTCTAAACACTGGAGTTCATTGGTGAACGAGACAGACATGGACCCTGCCTAGATGGAGCTTACATGCTGGTGGAGGAGCTCGGCATTTAATTATGTTACAATAAGTACTCTAAGTACAAGCGTATGCAGCTAAGAGAAAGGGAGGAGCCTGGGCAGCCTCTCTGAGACACTGATATTTTGGAAGTCCTGGCCAGGAAGACCCCTAGCTTGTTAGAGGAGCTGGACTAAGCCGGTACAGTCTTAAGATACCGCAAGAGAGGGACAAGACATGAAGTGGGAGAGGAGTTGGGGGCCTTTATGCTGAGGGAAAATGGAAGCCATTGGAGGATTTTGAGAATGGAAGTGCTTGATCCCTTTTACCTATTTTAAAGACCACTTTGACAGCAGGGAGGCAAAAAGGGGAGAGCTGAAGGCAAGAGTGAGGGCAGAAAGACCAGTGAGGAGGCTGCTGCGGTCATCCAAGAAAGGGACCGTGGAGGCCTGGGCTGGGAAGTGGTGGCGACATGTGGCCGGAGCCTTGTGAACAGGTAGAAAGACAGCCTCGGTGATAGATGGATGGGGAAAACAGAGGAGGAGAAGAAATGAAAGATGCCCTCCAGGTCTTTGGTCTGTGCTGCTCAGTCAGTGGGACGAGTAAGCCTGGGGAAGCAAGTGGCCTGGCAGATGATCAGGAGCCCCATTTGGGGAGACTAGGGGCCATCCCAGTTGGGGGGGGGGTCAAGGGAGCAGCCAGACTCTCCAACTTGGAGTGCAGATGTCACCTTTACTTCCCCAAGCGTGGGCAGACACAGTGAAGAAAGACGGATCTGCTGACAAGGGAGCATAGACATGCTGCCTTGGGGGGAGTCCAGCACAGGCCGTGCATCCCAGCTGAGGCCACATCTTCCTTCGGGAGCCATCGCCTGCCTCCCAAGGCCTCCATGAGCACAGACATGCACGTGGACAGGCCCAGGTATACAGCTGTGGCCCCAGCCACCATCCTCCCTGCTGTCCACTGCTCAGCCAGCATAGCTATGGGCAGTCTCTGCCACCCACGGCCACAGAGGTAATCAAGCCTGTGGTCCACAAGCCAAGACTTCTCTGCCTTAGCCAACACCCACGAGAGGACCCAAGCCTGTGGTCCACATCATATCTGCATTCGCCGGCTCATGTCAAGCCTTGGGGCTGACATGTTCTTCCACGGGGGACTAGCTGGCTGGTGAGGATGCTCAACCAGGCGTCGGGAGCCCTGCGGCCTTGTCACAACACACACTGACTCTGGCCAGGCATTCCCCTGCCCCTTTCCTTCACTCCTCCTTGGCAACATAACTGAAGGGCAGGGCAACCTCTGGTGTCCTCCAGAGCAACGGATTTTGCAACTCGCAGGCAGGGTCACCTCAGCTATTTCTCTCTGTCCCTTTCTTGGTTCCCTGGGTCTCCCTGACCCAGAGTGGGCAGCGACCAGCAGAGGCCTCCTGTCCCAGCTGAGTGTGGCGGTGTGTGTGGGAGGAGACCTCCACAGAGGCGGGGCTCAGGGGGGCGGTGGGCCAGAGCGGCCACAGGCACGATGTGGAGGGGAAAGCGGGAGCTGGCCCTGCCCGCCGGGTTTTATCGGCGAGCTCCTCAGACATACACAGAGGCAGAGATGTGTATATACCCCCAGTCCCCGCGCTCCATCTGTCTCCCACATGTCTAAACACTGAGGGCGCCAAGTGCCTGCCCTCCCCCTCCTCCTCCCAACCCCATCACCACGGGGAGGGGGCGGGGAGGGACTCGACACCCCTGAGGAGACAGGAGCAGCCGAGGTAGGGCGGGCCACCTCAGGCAGGAGGCCGCTGCTGGGTGGGAGCAAGAGATGCTGGGAGCCCCAGAGGCTGAGGTGCTACCCAGTCTGGATATACATGGCCCCAGGCATTAGCTCACAGATGGAAACCAGCACTGGGGGCAAGACTTTTCCCTTGAAACCAGGTTTCTGGATGCCATCCCCGGCAGGGGGCGGGGCGGGGGGGGGGCAGAACTTGAGTTATTTTCATTTAGCGAATGAATCTAATCCATCAGATGGGCGGTCTGGGTTGGCAGCCTGAAAGCCCCGTTTCACGCTCACCCAGCGTCCACGTCCCAGCCACTCTGCAGGCCTCTACCCATCCCACCTCCTCTCCAGCAACCTGACCTCCAGGGTTTATAGCCTGGGCTGTCGAGGCCTAGAGGCTCCCTTCAGGCGCAGCAGCTGCCTGAGTGGGGGAGGATGGGGCTGCCTGATGAGGGCAGAGGCAAAGAAAACCCTGGGTGCTTATGGAGAGGGGCACAGTGGCCTTTGTAGCAGTCCTGAGAGTCTTGTTCCCTCTGACAAAGGCGGAAGACGTGGGAGCTAAGATTCTCCTCATGTCTCTTGAGATCTTAGAGAACGAGTCTCCAGAAGGGCCGTTCCCCTCCAAGCCCAGCTCCCTTCCAGCCACCTCCTGGCCACCTCGAGATCCCAAGCAGTGCAGATGGATGTAGAGGTCTCCTCCCTGCAGCCCACAAAAGACAGGATGTCTCATCTACCTATGGTGGAGCCCCCAGAAAGGCAGGCAAGAAGTGGGCTCTTATTCCAGGTAGAAGGAGCATTTTCCGCTAGCTTCTCATCTCCTCCCAAATAGAGAAAATCGTCCTGGCCTTTGGAGGTTTGGGTACTTCGGCCCAGAGTACAGGTGCAGGGTGGTGCTGGGCAAATGGTCAGAGCTCCTGGTGGCCTCCCCTTTGCCTTGGTGGTGACTGGGAGGAACCACCAGACCTCCCCTCTCAAGTTATTCCTGCGGTTCCTGATCTTCCAGCTCTGAGATGGGCCATGACGGGCCAGCAAAGAGGTGGTTCCTGGGGCCCAGAGGTGGTCTTAGTGGGTCACTGGCACGTGTCTCTCATACCTCCAGTGAGTACCACTCTGTCATCCTGGTCGGGGCACGCCCGGAAGTGCAACGAGACAGCCAAGTCCTATTGTGTCAATGGAGGTGTCTGCTACTACATCGAGGGCATCAACCAGCTCTCCTGCAAGTAAGTAAGCGGTGGGGGCGGGCAGAGGGGCAAGAGTAGGGTGAGAGAGGCTGGGGCAGAAGCCGAGGGCTCTAGGAAACGTGCGCTTCAAGCCACGGACATGGGGTCCCCAAGGGTTGTAGACAGGGAGGTTTGCCCCTCTCCCTAGCCCTTCCTGGGCATCGAGGGAACTGTCTACCCTCAAGAGCTCCGGGCTTCTGCAGTGCCAGTTTCTCAGGCCCCGACCCACCCCACCTCCCAGTGTCCACCCTTTCGCTAACACCTTTTAGGGAGCTGGGGATGCCAGTCTATGCCCTAGGCACTGAGCCCTGGGTTCTCTCTCTCTCCCCCCCTCCCGCTCTCTCTCCCCTCCCCTCTGTCTCCTCCCATCTCTCAGCAACTCTCCAAACTCTGTTCTGATGAACATCTCCCAGGGTGTGTCTTCCCCAGCAGTGAAGAGCTTGGCAGGGTCAGGCAAAGCACAACTCCCAGTGCCCTTGGTAGTGAAGGGTCTGCTCTCCTAGCCTTGAGGGGAGAAGAGGACCCTGCATCCAGTGCTCACCGCAAGACCTGGCTGCTCTCCCTGCCCAGGGTCCAGCTGTGCCCTGGGTGCTACTTGTTCCATTTCCGACCCCAGCCCCTCTCTGTGGAGTGAAAGGACACCAGTGAGGATACGGCTCTGGGTGTGGCCCAATGAGGGAGGTCAGGGTTGAGGAGGAGCTCAAGCTGGGGCCCCTCTCCCTCCAGCCAGGCAAGGCTCCCCAGCAGGATCTCCATCCCGCTCCCCTTAACCAGCAGGGCAGATGGGAGCACAGTAGCCCAGGGCTTGTTCAGGTCCAGCTGTCCATTCACAACCCACAGTTGTGAATGAGGAGCCGGAGGGAGAGCTTGGTGAGAGCAGCACAGGTTCTGGCCAGATCGAGGTGGCGGGGGGGGGGGGGTGGCACTAGTTCACAACTTTGGGTTTTCAAAGCACCCCAAGCCTAGGACCCTGGCGAGGTGCCACAGTTGCCCCATTCCCATGGCATCTGGGCAGAGGCCACCAGAGTACTGGTGGAGATCAGAGAGAGGCGTTTGCCCTTCCCACAGACAAGGTCAGATTCAGCACTTCTCAGCTCTCCTGCCTCTGGACTCCAGCTCCAAAGCTGCATCTCCCCATTGACTACAGCCTTAGCCCAAGACCCCTCCACCTCACAAGGTGACAATGAGGGTGCCTCCTTGACACTTTCCCCTCAGTACTGGGCGGGGGGGGCCCGGACTGCCAAGCAGATCTGGGCCTCTTGCCCCAGCTGGCCTCCTTTGCTGGCCTCCCCCCAGCCCCACCCTTCACCTGCTGCCATCCCCTTACTGGCCTCCCCCATCCTGAATTTCCGGGGACTGTCCCAACAACAACAGCAGGTCCCCCAGGGAACTTCTCAGCCTGGACTCAGCCCCTCATCCTTCCCCTTCTTCTGCCTCTAGGAGGCTGCCACATTCGTGCAACAGACCCTGGGGAACATTCTAGCTGTGAAAACACTCTGAGCTCTCTGCAGGAGATCTATAGAAACTCATAAGGGTTCTGATATACCTCACAGACATCCCCCAGCCCTGTACGCCCCTCTTCTTTTACTCCCCGACACACACACCCACACACACACACACACACACCAGGCCTTTCCTCTTCCCTAGCCCCTCGGACACTGGAACCTTGAAGGAATCTAGCAGCATCACTGAGATCAGCCCTGGCTCCAGGCAGGGAAGGCTTCAGCCACCCAGGACAGGTGCCAGGGCCGAGGAAGGCCATGGGGGCCCAGAGCTCCAGTGCTAGCGTTCAGTGTGGAAAGGGGTGTGATGAGCTATATATATATGGGTTCCCACAGGGTCCTGCCAGCAAGGCTGTACCCCTAGGACCCTCCTAGTCACACCCAGCTAAATCTGAGAGAAACAGAGGGCAGGAGCCTCAATCATTGCGAAGATGGTGTCCTGTGGGCAACTGGGGTTCACTACTTAGAACTTGAAGTTGGTACCCCAAACCACGACCTCCCCATTTCAACCTGCCCTAGGTCAGTCCCAGCCAGGGCTCCTGGAACCAACTTTCCCTGACTCCCTGAGCCCTCAGGGGAGAGGGGCGTCCCCGGTGAGGATCACTTTCAGGAGGGCAGGTCCTCAGAGCTGTGCTGGAGAAGGACAGGGGGGAGGGGGGCAGGGCAGAACCCAGAGGCCATTCTGGGGGCGGGTGAGCTGGGAGGGAAGTGGGGGGCAGGCCTCTTGGGATTCCTGATGACACCTGAATGGAATAAAAAGGAAAGAATCTAGGAAATGGAACTCACGTCTTACCATTTGTGCTGTTTGTTTACTTTTTATTTTGATTTTTTTGCATTTCCGCTTAGCTTGGATAATGAAACTAGACTGGTCAGTTTCATTCCAGTTTCTATACAAATCAGTTTTCCTTCCTGGTTTTCTGACACTTGTCGTTGTGTATTGGTTCTGAGCCCTGCAGGGAGTGTTGGGAAGCAGGCACACTCCATCCCTCCTGTTTTTCTGGAATTCAGAGCCAAAATAAACAGTATCACGGATACTGAATTTTGTTTTAAAAAAGAAAACTTAGGGGGATTGGAAAATGGGGGTCCAAATCCAGGCGACTGTCCCCTGTCTGGGCCAGACAGGGGCCTCCGCACTTCTCGCTGCTTTCTCCTCTTCTCTCCGTGTTTTTGTGGAGCACGGTTGGTGCGTGACTCTTGGGGACTGGTTCAGGGGATGATGACAGAACAAGACTCTTTCCAGCCCTGTGCACATACCAGTGGCATGCCTCCCTCTCCCATCAAGCTCATCCCCCCCCCCCCCTGCCCCCCCCCATGTCCAGGTGGTGCTCCCATCCCATCCCCATCTGCCTGCTCATCGTCTCCACATCTCCACCCCACCCCTCATGAGGCCGGAGACCCTCCCCCCCTCCAGTGCCCGGGGCACACGCTCATCCTTCATCCTCCCCCTCCCCCGGGTGAGGGCAGCACACATGGCATTATCCCCAGGCTACCAAAAGGAGAAACTGAGGCCCGGGAGGTGGGTGGGAAAACGGGGAGGCAGAGCCCCAACCTGTCACCCCAGATATAGCCCGTGGGCTCTCCTCTCTGCCCGTCTCACCTCTGCTCTTCTCCAGCCCTGGGCACAGACCTTCCCACAGTCACAGTGGGTGACCTGGGGGAGGACTGAGAAAGCTATGACCTGCCGCTCCTTCTCATCTGGCCCTTGGGCCCCGGACCCTCAGAGGGCCCATCCCTGTTTCAGTGGGAACCTACCCACTACCAGCCAGCTCCCCACATGGAGTCAGAACCCCCCCCCGTGGTTGAGAGGTTTATGCAGCCCGAACCCCGCTACCTGGTCCTGAGCGCAGGGTAGCAAGGCTGTAGGCCCACCCCCAGAATCGTCCCCAGGGAAGCCCCAGGCTCCTGGACGTGGCTCATTCTTAACAAGGAGTAAGGAGAGTCCAGGAGCCTGCTAGAAAGATCTAGTACCCAAAGAACAGTATGGGGTGCCCATCGCCCACTGCCCTCTTTTGCTCAGCCAGTGGGGAAGACGCTTCCCCAGGGCAGGAAGATTAGGACCATATTACACAACTCCAGGGGGCACATTCGTGTTAGAGACCGTACCCATGGTGCCACCTGGAGCTGTACAACTCAGTGGCCATGAAAGGTAGGAGACTACAGTCGGGTTAGTCCAGGCTGGGTGTGGGATCAGCAACGCAGGGATGTGCTTACTTGTCGTCATTGGTCTCCAAGAGCCATGGGACAGCATCCCTGCCTGTCAGCAGTGGGAATCAATTCCCCCTTTGCCCCTGAACTACCCCACTCTCTCTCTCACACACACACACAAGAGCCGGGCTAATCTCAGACATTGGACACAAACCTATCTCTTTCCTATTCCTTTGAGGATTCTGAGAGTCATTTTGGCAACTTCCTGGGTCTTTATCCTTCATCCCCAAAGCTGCTGCTGCTTTAATAATCACTTCTCCCCTCCAGCCCCCACCCCAAGTGGACATCAATCTCTGAGAGCTGAGGAAGGAGAGCTGAGCCTGACTGGAGCTGGTTGGGAAGCCTTAGCAATGACCTGCATTTTCCCGGGTGGGATGCTTAGACCAGAGAAGGATGTACTGACAAGGTGGTAGCCTCCTCCTCCTCGCCACCCTGTTCAACAGGATGAGTGTGCATCAAGTCCATTATAACCCCCACCTCCCGCCACGTTCTCCAAACACGCTTCCCAGCCCTCCACAGCTACGCACTGGCCAGGCATTCCTACACATCTACTACCAGCCCTGCAAGGACCAGCCTCCTGCCTCCCCTGCGGGAGACGCCATTGAGGCCCAGAGAAACTCCAGCTGCCTGCCCACCAACCACTCCGAGTCCCTCAGGCTAGACTGGGGGCAACAGGAGTTCTGCGAGTGTCTATCACAGCCAACGGCAACCATCCCCTATAAGCTCAAGGGGTTGCTGATGGTTGGTATACACAAGAATGCTCAGAGGTCGAGTACACTCCCCTCTTGAGGAGGTTTACTGATTCATGTGGAACACCTGACCTATTATTGAAGGAACACTGGCGATGGAGTTACCTAATTTCCCAATAAGGAAGAGGCAGCCCAAACCCATCTTTGAGCAGGGGAATGGGGGTGGGATGGTCAGTCTGGCCCTGTCTTTAAGCCTCCCTTAGGTATCTAGCCTTGCCGGGGTTCAGAAGATAGTACAGGGCTGGGCATGTCTCCCAGAAACCTGCAGGACAGGGACTCGAGAATAGAGTGGCAGCCAGAGAGAAGACCGTGCACGGGGGGTTGGGGGGGGAGACAAAAACAGGGAGCATGGATGGTGCTCTGCAGCTGCAGAGGACCCAACAGGGGAGGACGCACTCCCACCAGAGCCAGACAGTGATGGAGGAGCAGGTCACAGGGAAAGGACAGGCGGCCCAGGCAGCCAGGAGACCCCTGAGTGGAAGAGGTTTCAGGGCCCTCAGGGAGCCTGCTTTGGCCCTGCCCCGCAATTGTGGTTCTTGCCACGTGAGGGCAGATGCCCCACACCTGGCCCCGGCAGGCCAGCTTTGAGACGCTGTAAATTCCGGCTCCTCTCCACCTCACCTGTTCCCCACTAAGCTTTGTTTTCCCCCCATGTGTATTGCTTCAGGGCAGCCTTCCCCAAACCATGTTCACAAGGGTTCCTCAAAAAACATCTTCCATGGTCAAATAAATTTGGGACATACTGGAATATTTAGCTCTTTCCTTCTACAAAACTTTTCCTGGCCTTTCATATGCCAGTGCACATTGCAGCTCTACAAGGAAACCTGGGGATGGATTTCTTAAATTTATTTGGCCACAGAACCCTCTTTGAGAGAACAGATGGAACATCTCCAAGGTCCCTTTTGTCACGGGCATACAGTCTAGAAACAGCATTCCGGAGGTCTTCCTTTGAGCTTTCTGGGGGCTGTTTCGTGGATGAGAAAACCTGCCCAGGGCCCTGGAGAGAAGCCGTTGGTAGAGTCTGGAAGGAGTGGCTTCCCAGAACTTGGTCTTCTGGAAGGCTCCCAGCACCCTGCCTGCCTGCCTGGCTCCAAAGGGCTACCGTTCCAGCTTCACGGGGTCCCAGGCAGGTCAGAAGGGAAGTTTCACTGGCCACAGGACAATTGGGCATGAGGTTCCCAATCTCCCCACCCACTTTCCCTAAATCATCCTCCTCTCCACCCCACCCCTGCCCCCCACCACCCACGGAGCAACATCTATGAGAGAGATTTGGAAGATTTGAGCCCTCCCCCCAGCCCTGACTCCAGCCCCTGCAGCGATGAGTGTGCCCCAGTGCCCGACTTGGTTTTCTCATTCATCACTGTGCACTTTGATTTCTAACCTGAGCCTCGCGGATGATGCCAGTTTGTTCTGTGATTTTTCCCCTTTTCCTTCTCCAGATGTCCAAACGGATTCTTCGGACAGAGATGTTTGGAGAAACTGCCTTTGCGATTGTACATGCCAGATCCTAAGCAAAGTATGTTTGAAGATACAAACACAAGTCCCCGCTCCTTAGAAAGCTTCCGGGTGCAGTCCCCCCCAACGTAGGGCCTAGGGCCAGGGGTGTTGGTTGTTTTGATCTTTGGCTGTTTTGTTTTTCTTTTTTGTATTTTGGTTTGTTAGTTCTTTTGTTTTGTTTTGTTTTGCTTTGTTTTTCATTTTTGGCCTAATCCTTGGGTTGCAAGTTCAGGGCTGCAGGTAAGGGGCAGAGTGGCGAGGCCAGTACAAAGCGCTAACGGTGGCAAGGAACCCAGCCGGCATCGGCAGGAGCCCGTGCCGGGGTGTTGCCGTGCCTGTGGCTCGCTATCCTGGCTCTCTCTTTCTGGTTTTCTTTCTTTTGGTAGGTGTCCTGTGGGATACACCGGGGACAGGTGTCAGCAGTTCGCAATGGTCAACTTCTCCAGTATGTCTCTTTCTTCTATTTCTTTCCTTCCCTGGTGACTGACAATCTCCCGAGCGGGAGGGCTGGGGCCTTGCTTAGCGAGACTTAGAAGGGGCCGGGGGAGCGGGGGAGTGGTGGTTGTCCTGGGCTCAGCCCTCGGGGCTCACTGGAAGCCTGTCTGGAGGAGACGGATATGCCCCCTGCCACCCCCACCCCACCCCACCCACCTCTTCCTCTTTGCGGGGCGCTGGGCGCAGTGATACCTCGTCCTCTGTGCAGGCGGCTGCAGCCGCGCTCCGGGCAGCCCCTCCCAGGTCAGGCAGCCCGGCCAGCAGCGGGGAGAAGCCTGAGCAGGGCCCTCACCTGCCTTTTAAGACCTGTCTGGGGAGGCCACGTGCTGATGGGGCCAGGCAGCGAGTGCATGCACGTGTGGGCTGGTGTGTTTGAGAGAGAAACAAGTTCTCGGAGAGCCTGTCTCTGGGTCTGGCCAGAGTTTGTTTGGTTTTGATTTGGGGTGATGGGGGAGAGTGGGGAAGGAGGGGTGGAGGGAGAACAAGCCCCAGGGCAGTGGTTTCCATGGAGGCCAGAGACCAGAGGCCTTTCTGTGGCTCCAGGATAGGGCGGGGGGGGGGGGGGGGGGGGTTGCTGCCTGCTACGAGATAGAGGGAATGAGGATTCAAGGCATAATGGGTGAGTCTCTCTAGGCCCTCTCTGGTCTCAGTCCCCATCCAGAACTTCATTCCCTTCCTTTCTCCTGCTTGTGAGGCTGAAGCTTTCTGGTTTGCACAGTGAGCTGGAAAAAAAAAACGTGAGTCCTGCCGCAGAAAGAGGAGAAAGTAATTGTGGAATGTTTTGAGGCTGGGAGCAATTTCTTCAAGTGCCACCAGGTGGAGGTGGAGCAGAGCAGAACCAGGCCAGCTGCGGCGGGGGGGGGGGGGGGGGGCAACACGTGGGGCCCACGGTCTGTTGGAGGCCCCGCCCAGGCAGCCACCCTCCAGAACACTCCAGGCTCCTGCTTGGCCCACCCCCACCTCCTCCTCTCCAAGGAGGACAGCTGGGTCCTATGCAGAATGAGGAACCAAAGTGGCGGTGCCTGGGCACAGAGAGAGGGAGCTCCCGAAGAGCCAAGAGCAGAATGCGGGGGGAGGGGCGCGTTTAGGTGGCCCTTGGGAGGGGAGGGGTTTGCGGGTTTGGGTCTCAGGGTGGAGTGAATGAGTCTTCCCAGTCCTCCTTAGGCCACAGCACAAAAGCCTAGAAATCTTCACCTCCTTCTCCCTGCTAGGGCCCGGAAGCCAAGACTTGAGGAGGAAAGTAGAGGCCCCAGGGAGGTGGGGGCTGGGCAGCCCAGATGGTCAACTGTCTTGGCGGGAGTGTGGGAGGCAGCACTCTCCCCAGGCCCCTCCGGTTGGAGGCCAGGGAGGAAGGCTGTGGGGCTAAGAGCAGAGCTGTGGGCAGGGCATGTGGTCTAACAGAATTCTTCGGAGTCCAGGCTCCAGGAAGAATTGCAGAGTCAGATCCAGCCCCACTGGAGGGCCAGAGGTCAGGAGGGGCCTCAGGAGGGAACAGAGCAGCCAGGCCGAGGCTAAGGAGAAGGGTAGAGAGGCAGTGGAGGGCCTGATTCCTTTGCACCCTCAGTCCCAGAGCCTCCCTGGCTTACGGGACTGTTCTGGACAGGGAGTCCCAGCCCATCGTGAATCAGAGGAGCAGAGCCTCCAGAACTCGGCCACTGGCCAAGCTTCTCTGCCAGCTGGGCTGCTTCAACTTTCGGCTCAGAGCTGCTCAGAGGGGCAGCAGGGCCCCGGGAGCCCAGAAAAAGCCTAGAAATGCTGCCACAGGCCTTTCTGCCTAGTGTTATCAGGTTCCTTGCTGTTACCTTTTCGGGAGGATTTACATTCTTCACACACTTGGCCGAGAGCACTTCGTGTATTGTTCTATCAGATACTTATTGCAAAGGCAGTAGAAAATGCTAGCTGAAGTGTTCGGGCTTTGGATTCGGACAGATTTGAATGAAGATGCCAGCCAGCTGCTGAGCTTACCAGTTCTGGGGCCTCATTTAACCTCTCTGAATCTGTTTTCTCATCTGCAAAATGGGGACAGTAACATTTATGCCTCGAGGGTTGCCGTGAGGAAAAAGTGCAGTGATGTGTAGGAAGGGCTCAGCAGAGAGCCTGCTGCCGTGGTTGGAGGGCAGCTTAGCACCTCTCCCAGCTACAGCTGGTATGGGGTGGGGGGCGGGAGGGCCAGCACCAGTGCCCTGGAGGCTGGCTCCCAGTCCTGAGCAGTGTCTGACTTTTCCCCTCCACCTAGACAGCCTGTAAACCAGATTACCTTTTGCAGTGGCCACGGAAACAGGGCCTGTGGCCACGACAGCACTTTGAAGCTTCTCCTCTTCCCCTGACAGCCCCTCCGTTTCCCAAGAGTCAAACCCTGTGCATCTATATACCCCCCAAGTGAAAGAACACCCACACACCTACAGACACACACACACACACACACACACACACACAAGCATATACTCGCACATGTGCAAACACGCATGTACTCACACGTACTCAGACACACAAGCACATGCCTGCACTCATGCAAAGCACATCTGCTCACCCCCGCACACACCTGTGCAAACGCATGAGCACGTGTTCTCATCAGGGGCCCGAATCATGGCCTCCTTGGCCAGGCCCCCGTCACTGCGTGTCATTGGACACGGCCGGGATGATGACTTTGTTTGTTGTCTGGTAAACCTGGCATCAGGGAGTCCAGCATCAGGTTGCCATGGTCATTGGTCAGTACCCAGTAGAACCCGTCTGTGATTCAGTGGCCCTGCTCCATCCTGGCGGGGTGGCAGCCTATGAACATGCTGAGCTGGAAACATCTTTGACAGGAGCGGACTTAGCCACAGGCCCCTCAGACTCTATCCCCAGTGAGAGGGAAGCAGGGCTGCCTTCCTAGAGACTGGGCAAGCTCTCAGTGACCTCACCAGTCCTGTCGGCCTCCACTGGCCCACCCCAAACAGGACTGGCCTTTGGCTGAAAGGGGAGGTCCCTTAGGAGGCCCAGATGCTGCTGCTGCTTGGTTCCCAGAGCAGGGAAGCAGAAGAAAACTCTTCAATGGCTTTCGGACCCCACCCGCTTCTCCATTGGTGGTCATTTTCCTCACAACCAGCAGTTGGGCCCAGAGACTCAATTGGCAGGAAGGGCACCGCCCTCCCTGCCGATGGCCCCCACGTTCTCCTTCCTCTAGAGGAGAGGAGAATGTCAGAACACAATCTCACCCCCTCCCTGGACCTCGCGAACTGACTGTGCCCGCGGGGAGGCCATACACCAGGCTCCTGTACGCACACCGAGCCTCCCGCCGTCCAGGCCGCTCGCCGCTTCCTCTCACTACGCGCAGCCCCTTTTGACAGATGAGGAAACAGAGACTAGACTCGCCCACGTGCACACAGCACAGTAGCGACAAAACTGAGACTTGGAGCCTGCACACAGGTGTTGATCACATGAGAATGGTAGGTGAGCTTTTCAGAAACACCGCTGAGATCTCTGGGCTCCCACCCGAGACCCTGATCCCATTGTCTGGGATGACTGTGAAGCCCAGCTGGGTGGCAGAGCTCCCAGAGATCCAATTTAACAGAGCCTGAGAGGTGGATAGGCCGAGAGCACTTGGAGATGCCGTGGGTCTGGGGCAGGGCTGATCCTTGGGCGTAGCCCTTTGATCTAACCCCTCTAGGGTGTGGGTGCCCACTTCACAGGGCTCTGAAAGCACACATTTACAATAAGATCCCACTTCAGAAAGTGCAGTTGGCCCCCCATTTGATACACGTATTCCGCAGCTGAACCCACCTGGCTCTTCCTACAAGTTGCTGTTGGCTTTCCTAAGTAGTGAAATCAGTCTCAAACCCCAAGGCCTAGGCCCCATAGGCTTCTAGGGTGTTGGAGGTATGTGGAGAAGTGACCTGCTGCCTGAAGCCTCCTCCCCTCCCCATAAACTCAGGAGTCTCCAGGCCCGTGCTCCCAGTAGGTGGGCAGGCCAACCACGCCTTTGGAGGCAGGACACAGACAAGGGCCAGTCTGGCCCCCCCCCCCCGCCCCATGCCCTTGTTCTGAACAGAGAAAAGGGCCCCATGAATGAGCGCAGGGCTGAGCAGGCGGTCTCCAGGAGGGGCGTGAGAATGTGGAAGGCCTGGCACCGGAGCTGGGGGGAAAGCAGGACTCCTCGGACAGACACCCCACTCACCTTTCCGAGGTGTCCCCTGGGGACGTCTGCCAACTGACTTTTGCGCCTCTGCCTCCCCACCAGGTACTAACCCCACAGCTCATCTCTAAAGAACCTGCCCTGCCTGCTGATCCTAACATTTCCTCTCTCCAACCCCCTCAGGGTTCTCGGGGACTGGGTGCCAGGGCAGGGGCTCAGGAGGCCGGGAGGGGACACCACTAACCTGCTTTCACCTCACAGGCTGGCTGCTGGTGTCTGAAGAGTCCTGACCAACGTTTCTCTCTCTCTCTCTCTCTCTCTCTCTACCCCCCCTGCCCTCCCCCACCCTCCCTGCTCCATCTTTCTCTGTATCTTTCCCTCCATCCCTTCCCCTCTCTGACCCTCCTCTCTTCTGCCAGAGCACCTTGGATTTGAACTAAAGGGTACGGAGCTCTATGTATCAGTCAGTGCCATGCACAGCGCCCCTCTCCACAGCCTCTGACACCATGCGCACTGGACGTTGAGTCTCCTTTCCAAAACATGGAAAAGGGATGAGTCCAAAAATCTCCCCTGGCCCTACCAAGATGTCCTATCATAAACTACATTGATTTGGGGGAGACAAGAAGCTCAGAATAGCAGAGCACCCCGGGGTTCAGACTGTGCACCCAGGGTACAGCAGCACCCCCTGGCCTGAGGCCAGTCACTGGGAGGCCTCCCAGGGGAGCAGCCTCCAGAGCTGGTGTCCTGAAGCTACAGCATCCTGGCTTGGAGAGTTGTGCAGAGAGGCATCCTCTTCAGTTCGACTCTAATCCTCCTTCCCGTTCCCACTTCCATTTCCATTGCTTTTCCTTCTGCACTGCACTGGCAGCTGATCTCACCCATTTGTCTCTGCCCCCTGCCCTGTGTCTGTCTGCCGGGCTCTGCCATCCGCTTGAGGCTGTCACTCCCTCCATGATCTCTCTCCACAATGGCACGCGTGTTCTTCGCCTGTGGGCAAGACAAGCGAGGGTCTAGGGTGGACTGGCCTCTGGTGCTTGCCCTCCTGCTCCCCGGCTCAGAACCTGACCTCCCTCCCACTACTGTCCCTCGGGCCCCTGGGAGACACCTTGAGTGGGAAGGGACTTGGAGGGGTTGGTCTGTCCTCTCTCGGTGCTGGGAGGCTCCACCCTGGCCTCAAATGTCCAGACATGTTACAGCAGGAGAGAGGCAGGGACTCAGGAGTCGAGGCTTCGGTGGGGTCAGACCTCAGATGCGGTACAGAGCCTACAGTCCGAGGAGGCTTCTCAAGGCAGGACCGGAGAGGCCCTGGTTCCCTCACCGCCTTGCCCCTATCAGCTCTTCTCGGGAGATAGGGCTCAAAGTCTGTGAAGAGTGTGTCTATCTGCTGATGCTGACAGGTTGGGAGGAGAGGGGCCGAGTCTGCGTGGTGTGTGTGATCGTGGCAGGATGCGTGCGGTGAACCTGCCGGGGGGGGGGTTGTGCTGTGGGGGGTGGATGTCACACACCTTGTTTGGCCCCCCAAACAGCATCCCATGCGGGATGCTGCGTGCATGAAGGCGCGCGGTGGGACATCTTTGTGTGAAGGCTGAGCGTCGTGCAGGTGCAACTGTGAGGGTAGGGAGGTGAGCGGCAGCATGTGCAGATATGTGTCTGTGTCTGTAATGGTGGTCTGGATGTCCATTCATGCACCAACTCAACAAACATCTACTGAACCCCAGAATTTGCCAGACTATGGCGATCTGGCACACAGAGTCCCTGCCCTCCTGGTGCTCAAATTCACAGGATGAGACAGACAACAAACAGGAAAGATATCAGGTGGTGGTAAGTGCCATACCAAAAATAAAAGAAGGTAATGGGAGGGTGCCTAGCTGGGGAGGGAGTGACCTTAGCTGAGTGGCCAGGAAAGGCTTAGGCGATGAGCTAACATCTGGGTCAAAACCTGCTGGAAAGTAGGCAGCCCTGCCAACAAGTGGAGGAGAGTGTTTGAGGAGGGGGCGCGGCAAGTTAGGGACGGTGGGTGGAGTGGGCTTGCCTGATTCAGTGGACGGAAGGAATGGCAGCACCTCTGGACACAGCAGACACGGGGACTGGACCAATGATGAGATGTAAAGGCAAGGCTGGGACTGTAACCCAGGCCTCCGAGGCCATGGTGCGTGTGTGGGCTGGATTCGAATTGCAGGGGGAGGCCATTGTGGGTTTTCAGCAGAGGAGTAAATGATCTGCTGGCTTTGGGGGCAGAGGACAGACAGGGTTGGGAGACGGGCTGGGGAGGAGTGGAAGCAGAGAAGCCAGTCAGAAGGTGCCCCAGCTGTCCAGGTAAGAGGTGACATCATCCTGGACTGAGGCTAGAAGTGGTGGAAGTGGTCAAATCCAGAATCTACTGGGGAGGCGGAGCTGAGAAGACTGGCTGAAGCGCCAGGTGTCAGAGCAGGGGCAGAGGAAGGAGTCATCGGCAGTGACTCCAAGGTCTGGGGCCTGAGCACCAGGAGAGGGGCTGCTGCCACTGACGACATGGGAAGGGCAGGGAGCAGGTTTCAAAGAGGCTGGGGAATCAACACTTCTGCTTGGCCATGGCCCTTGGGTAGAGGAGTCTGGAGCTCAGGGAGAAATCAGGGCAGGAGATACAAATCTGAGAGTCACCTGCATACAGATGGTTTTAAACTCTGAGCTGCGTGAGATCGTGAGAGAGGGCAGGTGGAGGAAAGAAAGAAGGCCGAGAGCCCCTTCTACTACCTTGCGGCCCACATGGAAGAGTAGGAAGCAGCAACTGAACAGGTCAGCCAGTGAGGGAGGCGGACACACAGGAGAGAGGGAGGAGTGGACCCAACAGAGGGAGTCAGCTGGGAGGGAAGCAAATGACCGGGGGACCTGGCGGTAGAAGGTTGTCAGTGACCAGGACCAGAGTGGTCTCAGAGCAGCGACAGGAGACCGATGCCCCATTGGAGAGGACTGGGGGGTGGGCAGGGATGAGAAGTGGAGGCAGGACATGGGCCACAGAGCCCAGAGATGGGGGTCCGGGGTGGAGGGCTGTTTAAGACCGCATGATCGTGTGTGTGCATGTGCTTCTCCGGACACGTGCGAGTGTACCTTTGTGGAGGCGGCTGTGTACAGATAGGCATCGTCCTAAACGTATGTGTGTCTGGAGGGTTTGTACTCCCAGTGTTTGCTGGTGGGTGTACGCAGGAGGTGCTGCAAGCCCAAGGACTCAGGGACATGTCCCGGGGCCCTGCCTGGGTGCTGGGGTCTAGCCTCCATGTGCTCCTGTGGAGGGGCCAGCTGACAGGTGCAGGGAGGGGCGGGGGGTGTCTAGGCTGCTGCTGTCACCTCTTTCCTTTTCTTCCTCCTGGTCTTCTCTGCTCTAGAAGGGCAGGAGTTGCCCCACCAAGAAGTGGGAGGTGGAGGGATAGCGGGTTATTTTTTGAGGGCTTTGAAGCCCAGCCTAGCTCAGCTCCTCAGAAAGGGGCTGCTCCTCGAGCACAAGAACCGTCCCAGGCACCAGGGGCTCTGCTGCCTCTTGGCTTCTTGAAAGCAAAAGGAAAGGCTGAAGTGGGCCAGGGCCACGTGCTGTCCAGGCCCAGGGACAAACCAAGGCCTTTCTCTCCACACCCCACTCCATGGGCCTGGTCTGCTCCGTCCCTGTTCCTGGCACCCCTCCTGGGTCCAGCCTCTGATTCTGATGTCCTGTCACCAGCCCAGGACAAGCCACTCTCCAACTTCTTGGCAAAGCTGAAATGGCAAGCCAGGCCTTTGCCCGGGGTCTGTTCACTGCCATGAAGAACAGCTCTCCCCCACCCATCCAGGCTCTTTGAAGCCACTAGGCCATTGTGGAGTAGGGCAAGGTTGCTGGTCAAGCTGGGTTGCCCTCCCCTATGGCCTCTGAAACTTCACCTCCATCCCACCCACCCCCTTCCCCCTGCATTTGCCATTCACACGCTCTGGGCAGGGTGTAAGGTTTGGGAAGGTGAATTCAGGGGTAGTCACTTGGGACCAGATCCATGAGTGGGGAGATTTCGGGGCAAGAGAAGGCAATCCAGGAGGGAGGGGCCAGCCGGGGAAGGAGGAGATGCAAAGGAGCTGGGAGGCCCTGAGCTGGAGGGAGCCCGAAGCTTTGGGGGCAGAGGGGAGGGTGTCCTTGCATCACTGTCCCCACAGATCTGCCTCCTGCACTGCCCCCTCACACCCTCTTCCTCTGCCTCTGCAGAAGCCGAGGAGCTGTACCAGAAGAGGGTCCTGACTATCACCGGCATCTGCGTGGCTCTGCTGGTGGTGGGCATTGTCTGCGTGGTCGCCTACTGCAAGACCAAGTGAGCTCCAGACACTCAGGCCTGCGGGGGGCCGCTAGGGATGCGCCTCCAGGGTGGCTTTCGTGAGGACAGTCTCTCTTCGCCCCCCACACACCCCCTCCCCACCCTCCTATGCCCTAACAGCCCCTTCAGGGGCCTCTGTAGCTGGTGCGGGGCCAAAGGGCTGGGCCAAGAAGCAGGAGCAGAGGGTAGAGGAGACAGGCCCCAGAGGAGTGAACAAGAATCAGCAAGAGCACAAGTGTTGGAAGAAGGCAGATCTGGGTTCGAATTCAGCTCTCCCATGTGCCATGACCCTGAGCAAACTGATGGACCTCTCTATAGAGTAGGGATGATCCTAGTAGGTACCTCGGAGGGCACCGTGAAGGAGCATCTGCCCTGTCAAGTAGGCAGGAGCGGGGGCAGTGTTGGGGGTGAGGAAGCACAGAGAGGAAGGCTACATTCCCAGGGGACAAAGAGACCTCGGGAGGCACTGTCTAGTCCCATCTGGGAGCGGTCTAGGCCAGAACACAGAGAAGATGGGGCCAGGTCCCCTCTGGGCAGAGGAAAGGTGAGGGCAGAACCTCGGGGCAAGGGAAGAAAGGTGCAGAAAGCGGGCTGCGCAGTTCCTAGAGAATAGTGCAAGCTGCCAGACAAACGCCGGAAAGGGTCAGTCGTGTTTCTAGAGCATGAGCAGCCCAGACCAGTTGGAGCAAAGGCCTGGGGTCAAAAAAAGAGAGGTATGAGTCTAAGGAGACAGCTGGAACCCAGATGGTACCATAGGGCACTGAATCCCAAGCTAGGCAGCCTGGGTTTATCCTATAAATGACAGGGAGCTCATGAAGGCTGTAGAGTGATGTAATACAGACAAAAATGATAGCTCTGTCCCATCCATTCTTATCTAGAAAGCAAGGGTCTGGGCATAACCACCATTTAGGGCACTGAGTCCCTCAGTCTTGACTCCTGCTACACCTATCTATGGGATCTAAGGCCCTGCCAGCCTTGGGAGTTAAGGCCCAAGGAGCCCAGAGGAGACTGGGCCCAAGAAGGAAAATTGAGGTCAAGAACTGGGGGGAAAGCAAAACCCTATTCTAACCTCCAGTGCATTTATCCGTTTCTTGAACAAACTTTCATTCGATGCCTGCTGGATACCAGGCCCTCTGCCAGGCGCATGGTCAGGGCTCTAAGCAATATGTCCAGTGTGACAGGATATGTCGCAGGGGGGCCGAACCTCAGGTGGAGGGCAAGAAGGGTTTCCCTGAGGAGGGACCTTTTAGGCTGAGCCTGGGGGGAGAGCAGGCATTGGCAGGTGAAGAGGCTGAGTACATCCCAGGGGTTGCAATAGTATGTGCAGAGCTCCCGAGACCAGAGAAGGCCGGCATAGGGGAGGATCAGAAGGAAGCCCTCCAAGGACACAGCAAGCTGGGGTGTGGAGAGGGCCGTGAGAGAGGGCCCATGAAGGGCGTTCAGCAGGGGGCTGACGTGACTAGACTTGATCATTACAGAACAAACGTATTAGGCACTTAATCTGGCCAAAGTAAAGTAGTCCCACGAGCCCCTGACCACAGCTTTGTTTTGTTTGATGGTCCTCGTTGCACTTTCCTGAAAGCACCTTGCTCATTAATTTATGTGTTTATTAATCTGCCTCCCCTACTGGCCTTCGAGCTCCATGAGGGTAGGGATTGTGTCCGTCTCCTTCTCTGTTCCGAAACAGCATCAGGCACATAGTAAAAACCCAAGAAATAGTGAGTGAATGAGTGAATGGACTAGTGCTTGAGTATTTCATCAGCTCTTAATTCTCAGTGGACTTTGCAATGGGTAAGTGGTCGCCCTCTGTAAGATGAGCAAAGCACAACATGGCGAGTGTAAGTAACTGGCCCAGGATTACATAGCTAGGAAGTAGCGGAGTTCTAGTCTCTCAGCAGAGCCAAAGCGCAGAAGCGCTCTGCTCCGGTCCTGCCGAATTCAAGCTGGTGGTGACAGTGGAGGTGGCAGGTGGGCGGCGTCCTGGCTGAGAGCAGTAGCCGGAGACTGCCCCCCCGGGGGAGGGGGGCTCATCAGCATCGGGCCAGAGGTTAGAAGAGTTCCCCTGCAGGGACAGCACGGGAATTTCATACACAGCGTGGGGTACATGCCAGGCTAACACACCCTTCTCCTGTGCAGAAAACAGCGGAAGCAGATGCACAACCACCTCCGGCAGAACATGTGCCCAGCCCACCAGAACCGGAGCTTGGCCAATGGGCCCAGCCACCCCCGGCTGGACCCCGAGGAAATCCAGATGGCAGATGTGAGTGGTCTTCCCAGAACCCCACTGGAGCCCTCACTGGATAGCCGGCCTTGTCGTGCCCCGTGCCGGGCCAGACCAGGGCAGCAGCCGGCCCACACCATGCTCAGCCTTGCCTGCTAGCCTAGCCTCACCAGGATGGCTGGCCTCGCTTTGTCCACTTCCTGAAGGGGTTGATTTGCTGGGGCCATCGCTGCCCTAACACTTATCCAGCAGACCACTCCCCAACCTGAAGCTTAGCACGTGGCTGCCCCATCCCCACCAGGAAGGAGGGCCCACTCGGTGACCCGTCACTAACTCCTGCCACACTGTGTCTGTTGCAGTACATCTCCAAGAACGTGCCAGCCACGGACCATGTCATCCGGAGGGAAACCGAGACCACCTTCTCTGGGAGCCACTCCTGCTCTCCTTCTCACCACTGTTCCACAGCCACACCCACCTCCAGCCACAGGTGGGCACCAGCCAGGCACATGTCTGCCTGGAGACACACAGAGAACCCCCCAGCCAGGCTCGCCTCTGTATTGAGGGTCCCCCTGAGTCAGAGGAGGGAGGTGGAGAGCTTTAGACCAGAACCCACCACTAGATGTTCATCCAGATCCTCAGCAGCCCAGATTCCCTTTCCCAGTCTAAACCAACCACAGAGGGACGACAGCATCCCTGTGCTCTCACCTGACATTTAGTTTTGGCACCACGTTATCTGGCATAAAGTGCCTCCTCATTCAAACACCCACACCTATTTGATGCCCTTTCCTGAGTTTGCCCATATGAACCTAGTCCACCTTAGCTTCCTTTCCTTTAGAGTGGGGAGGTCTGTCTGGCCAAGGACAAAGGTTCACAGAGCTCAAGAAATAACATGGTTGACCCCCTTCTTCCCTGGGGAGCGGTATGGACTAGGCAGGGCCCCCAGGTATTGGCCCCTGGGGCTGCGCTCCTGACATAGGTGGCTAAGGACCATGGGAGTGGAAGGGTCCCAGACAGGGGGCCCCGGGCCAAGGCTTGGGGGAAAGAAGGTTGCACGGAGGAAAAGAAGAGACTCGTGCACATGGCAGCTCACCCATCCACAGGACACTCAGCCCTCCTTCTCCCTAGATCATGACATGACACGCTGGCTCAGAGTGGAGAAGGGCAGTACTCTGAGGGTGCCTGAAATGAAATGAAGAACCTGGGAGGGGGTGGGCCTGGGACCACACCTGCTGGGCTGTCCCGCCCCTTCCTGATCCCTCACCTCTCCCCCACCCGCCTTCTGCAGGCATGAGAGCCACACATGGAGCCTGGAACGTTCTGAAAGCCTGACCTCCGACTCGCAGTCAGGCATCATGCTGTCATCAGTGGGTACCAGCAAGTGCAACAGCCCGGCGTGCGTGGAGGCCCGGGCGCGGCGGGCAGCAGCCTACAACCTGGAGGAGCGGCGCAGGGCTGCCGTGCCACCTTACCACGACTCCGTAGACTCCCTGCGTGACTCCCCACACAGCGAGAGGTCAGTTCCTGCCTCGTGCCCTCTGCCCCACCTTGGCCAGAGAACGGGCACCGCTGACCCAGGGCTGACCCTTAGGGCACCTCAGAGACACCCCAAAGACTCTCCTGTCCATATTTCTGATTGGCCAGCAAGGTCCCCGAGAGGTTCAATGATCTGCTCAGGGTCATCAGCATGTTCACGACAGACTGGGATTGCAGCTAAGCCAATGGACCCTGGTGTGGAGTGACCATCTAATTTAATTGTCCTACTAGGACACTTTCCAAAATAGAAGGGGATGTTAATAATTGCACTAGAACATCAGGAACAAATGGGGGCTGTTCCGGACGAACCAGACCATATGGTAGGCCTACCCTGGTGTCACCCAGAGGCCCCATGGCCCAGCGGGAACAGAAAGACACCAAGATCGAGCAGATTGGAGGGTGGGAGGGGAGGCTGTCTGCAAGGAGACTGACCAGTGCAGGCTGGGCATGAGCCAAGAATGACTGCAGGCCCTGGCAGCATCAGCAACAAGGCCCACGGATCAAGACACCATTGAGTTTCCGAGCAATGGATGGAGTGAGAACCAGGAAACTCCCCTTCTCCCCGCCAGGAGTCACAGGAGGCCAGTCCATCACCTTGCTCAGCCCTCTGGTGGCCCTTAGCAAGTGGGGTCTGTGGGAGGAGAGCAGAGGAAAGCGCATAGTACTGGGAACTCCAGGCTGGAGCAGAGGGACAGGAAATGTTCTCCTGCTCTAACTTAGCCTACTCATGCCAGCCCTTGCTGAGCAGGCCTGCCTGAGGACCCAGAGATGGCCCACCTGGTTCTTGCTCCCAAGGAGCTCCGAGCCACAGACACAAACCACTGAAGCTCACAGTCGCCTAAGGAACGTGCTAAGGACAGGCCATCTTACCAGGGCAGAGACCCAGTCTGACTCCAGGCTCTAGGAAGCAACCAGGTTTTCCAAGACCAACCTTTCAAAGCCCAACTCCACCACCTGTGTGATTTAAAGCAGATTGATCACCCCTGTGCCTTGTTTCCTCAGCTGTAAATCATGAAAAACCACCTGTCACACGTGGTTCTCATGAAGGCCATCAGAGATCATATGCACGAAGATCTCTGCCTCCTACCCAGCTATGCTAGGCTTAGCTGTTGTTTTCAGTAGCAATAGGACTCCTTAATGGTTGGGAGGTAGAGAGACAGGGAGAGCACTCCAAGCAAGGGGAGCATCCTGAGCTGTTCCAGCAGAGGCATTTCAGAATATGGCTAGTGAGTGAGGTGCCCGGAGCAGGGTGAGCTGTAGGGAGAGTGGAGTCTGAACAAAGTAGGCTGGGGTCAGGGAGACGGCTGATGGCCCTGGATGGGTAAGCAGAAGGGCGTCCTTAAGCAAAACAGTGACGTTAAAAGATTGCTCTGGAAAGTGCATACAGTAGAAGAGAGGCCCTGGAGTGGGGTAATGACCAGAGCAAACAACTTGGCCCAGGATGGGGTAGAGCAGGGCACAGGGGGTGTTCCAGGAGACGGGGAATGGCGGCTAACTGGATGTGCACGTGGGAGAGGGAAGGGAGGGAAGGCAGGCGATTCAGAAAGAGAGTAGGGGGGACTCTGGAGAGTACTGAAGTGTAAGTCCTGGTTCCGGCCTGACATCCGTTCAAATCCCAACTCTACCACTTCCTGGTAGTGTGAACCCTGAACAAGCCACTTAAATGTTCTGAGTCTCAGTTTCCTCAGGTGTAGTATGGGACTAACATAAAGGTCTTAGAGAATCACTGTTATTAGATGAGATAGTACATGTAAAATGCCCCAGGCTGAGCCTGACCCAAAGTAACCATTCAGAAACCTGGCGACTGTGAGCATCCCCCACACCAAAGGATCATTCATGGAGGATAATCAGGCAGGCACTGGCATTCCATTTGACACATCTATGGAATCATCCCAACGACGCCATGGAATGAGCACTGTGGTTATCCCCGCTGAACAGATAAGGCCACTGAGCCCGGGAGAGGTTAAGGAAATTGTTTAAGGTCAGTGGGGAGTGCCACCATGATTCCTGCACACGGCATCCCAGGCGAGACCGCTGCTCTCCGTCGGGATCCACCCCTTCACCCCACCCCTTTAGCCCCCCGCCCACGCCTCTGCCTCTCCCCGCAGGTACGTGTCGGCACTGACCACGCCCGCGCGCCTCTCTCCCGTGGACTTCCACTACTCGCTGGCCACGCAGGTGCCGACTTTTGAGATCACGTCCCCCAACTCGGCGCACGCAGTGTCGCTGCCGCCGGCCGCGCCCATCAACTACCGCCTGGCGGAGCAGCAGCCGCTACTGCGGCAGCCGGCGCCCCCCGGCCCGGGACCCGGGCCCGGCGCGGACATGCAGCGCAGCTACGACAGTTACTACTACCCCGCGGCGGGCCCGGGGCCGCGGCGCGGGGCCTGCGCGCTGGGCGGCAGCCTGGGCAGCCTGCCCGCCAGCCCCTTCCGCATCCCCGAGGACGACGAGTACGAGACCACGCAGGAGTGCGCGCCCCCGCCCCCATCGCGGCCGCGCGCCCGCGGCGCGTCCCGCAGGACGTCGGCGGGGCCCCGGCGCTGGCGCCGCTCGCGCCTCAACGGGCTGGCGGCGCAGCGCGCACGCGCGGCGCGGGACTCGCTGTCGCTGAGCAGCGGCTCGGGTGGCGGCTCGGGTGGCGGCTCGGCCTCTGCCTCGGACGACGACGCGGACGGGGCGCTGGCGGCCGAGAGCACGCCTTTCCTCGGCCTGCGTGCGGCGCACGATGCGCTGCGCTCGGACTCGCCGCCGCTGTGCCCGGCGGCAGACAGCAGGACTTACTACTCCCTGGACAGCCACAGCACGCGGGCCAGCAGCAGACACAGCCGCGGGCCGCCCCCGCGGGGCAAGCAAGACTCGGCGCCCCTCTAGGGGCCCCCGCCGCCCGCCGCCCCCTCCGCCTCGCCTGCCCCACTGTCTTTAAGGAGGACAGAGACCACCGCCTGGAGAGAGAAAGGAGGAAAAAAATAAAAATATTTTTATTTTCTATAAAAGGAAAAAGGTATAACAAAATGTTTTATTTTCATTTTAGCAAAAATTGTCTTATAATACTAGCTAACGGCAAAGACGTTTTTATAGGGAAACTATTTATATGTAACATCCTGATTTACAGCTTCGGAAAAAAAAAGAAACAACAAAAAAAAGAGATGGGCCAATTTTTTGACTCTTTAATAGAAACCTATATTGTGGTGCCTTTTGCTGTACGCTAATCTGGAGCTCCTGGAGAGAAGTCGGGTTGTGGGGTGGGGTGGGGGTGAGGGGAATGTAGGATCCCAAGCTGGCAGGGGTGAGAGGGAGCCGGCAAAGGAGGGGCTGCTGGGTGCTGGTGGGGGCAGGGAGGGGATTGGCCCTGAGGAAGGAAATGAGGACAGGAGGAGCTTTGCCCCCAGGCAGGATCTTGAGTCCCCGACCCCCCCCACCCCTCCCCCCACCCCCGCCGCTGAAGAGAAGGCAGGGATCCTAGGCTTGGAGCTAGAGTCGGGATCGGGTAACATTCAGGGGGAGACTTAAGGCCCAGCGACAGCAACCAGAATGGGGAGGGGGCCTCCCCACTCCTTACAGCTGCTAAGGGAGGGGGCACTGAGAAAGAGGTCTTCCCAACAGTCCTGGCCCCAGGGAGGGGGCAGCTCTACCAGGGCCCCAAAGTTCCGGCTCCTCCTCCCCTGTGGCCTCCAGGATGCCCTTCCGTCCTCTGCAGCACCTTCGTTTACAGGTTGTCTTTTCTATTTTATGCCTGCATGTCCTTTGCATTTCAGATTCTTTAGATTGGATGCATGGTCACGCTGGGACCGAGAAGAGCCACTCCACAGTGTATTTGATTCCCCTTTTAGCAATAAAGTAACACCATTTCTTCCAGACCCCAAGCCACCTATGACTTCCACTCCCTCTCCAGCCCTGTCCTCCCCACCCCCGCAAAACTGGGTCCACTGCTAATTTGTCAAAAAGGTAATTGTTTAAAAGAAAACACCGAACAAACAAATGGGAACCCTGCCCTGAAATGTCCAAACACCTGACTGTTGACACTTGAACATTTTTATATTATAAATAAAATCAGAAATAACTCATGTTTGATTGTGTGTGCCTAGCCCCCAGGTGAGGAGAGAAGACAGAGGAGGAGGACCTGGGTGGAGATGGATGGATGCTGGTGTGGAGATTGGAGAGGGCCAGGGTAGTCCCAGGGAGGAAGAGACCGTCCCTCTCATCTCCCTGACTTCAGCTCCTAGGACAGGCTGCATCCCTCCTCCCTTTGCCAAGAATATTCACGAGGTTCCCCCCAGCTGCTGGGGAACCTGGCCAAGGGGCTGATGCATATAGTACTCTGCTTTGAGCTCAGCCTCAGAACCCTGGCCCGGTTCCTGCCCTGGAGCTACTGGGGCTGCACTGAGACAGCAATTTCCCACCTACGTGGGGGAGGAGGGAAGGCTTGTGGGGTTGGCACTGGGGCCGCTGAGGCAAGACGACCCTTGGGGCCTCAGGCATTTCACAGGCAAAGCCCGGACATGCAAGATGGCCTAATGGGTACCCTTGGCTGCCAGGAAGACCACAGCTGCTGCCGCTTGTAAACCCACAGGGTGTTGTGCTTTTCCCAACTTTATAGCCCCTCAGAGCCAGGGCCTGTCGAAACCTGCAGCCCTGATGAAGGCATGGAGAAGGCAGATGGAGGTCGAGGGTTAAGAAGCCTTTTCACTCGTTGATTTATTTGTTAAACCAGTGCCCAGGGCCGGGAACCCTTATGTTCCAGCCAGACACAAGGGGGTCTTCTCGCCAGAGGGCTCAGGCAGTTGAGCGCGCGCATGCGCAGATGCCCCCCAGAATGTGTGTGGTCAGTTTAGAGACCTACCAACGGGAGGGCCGGAGAGGCTTAAGGTTGAGAGGGGCTGAGTTCAGTTCCAGCTCTGCCCCTCTCTGGCGGTGTGACTTTTCCTCAGCTATTAAGTGGTGTTCCTGATACCTACCTCAAAGGGTTGCTGTGGCGATCATATATAAAGCACCCGGAACTGCTTCCGGCACAGGATGCCTAGTGATGGCTAATTTGATGATGATGATGATGGCATCCTGTGCCTTGCATTCTTGAATCACACAGAGAATGGCAAAAACTAGATGAAAGGGAGGTGATGGGGAAAAGTAAAGAACTAAAGTCATTGTGTTCACTGTGGGGGTGCTGGAAAAAAAAAGCACCTGTTACAAAGAAACAAAGGAAATAGTGAACTAAATGGTATATAAGCCTGCAAATCACTGATCTCTCCCAGGCCCCATCTGGTGATCTCATCCAAATCCCTTCCTGGCTCTGAGTTAGTTTGCTGTTGGCTTTAAAATTTTCTGACAGCCAATAATTCCTCTATGTGACTTCTGACCTCTTTGTGAACCCCCATAATTGTGGACGACCTCTTGGTGAACCCATTGGCCTTTTCACGACCCCTCAGTGTCAAATTGACCCTTCTGAGGGCTCTGAGTTGCTGTTACCATCTAAATTTTCAGTCAGAATCCACTCTATGACTCCAGTGAACCCACTGACCTCTATGTGAACCCCAGTAATTGTGACTGACCTCTTGGTGAACCCCCTGGCCTTTTCATGACCCCAGGTAATTGTATCAAATAATTTGGTAGCTTGCTTATCTGCTCTGGATTCTAAAACACCTACCAAGATACCAAGAGTCTATACGGTCAGAACCTAATGGAATTCGCCACCCATTCATTTCACAGGTGTGAATGGGACCTGGGAGAGGTGTGGCCAGAGAGGCTCATTTTCCACTCTGCCTCTCACATTTCTGCCTTGGCGTGTCTTTAGTCTGGCCCATCAGGAAGAGGTGTAGCCCTGTTAAGTGACTTCCCTACTACCACCTTGTCCCCCAGGACCACTTAGGACATTCAGGCGGCTTCCTGAGTCAGAGTCTTGTTCCCCACTCCAGTTCTGTCTTCTTCTCTCTGCCAGGTCAGTTTTGGCTTTCTCCCCAGTGCTCCCAGGGTCCCCATTGGTAATGGTGACTCCCTGTCCCCTCCCCACTAGACTGTGAGCCCCATGTGGGACAGGGAGCTGCTCGGTCCTTTTCTCACCACAGTATCCTCAACACCTAGCACAGTGCGCTGCACTGGTGACCTTCACTGAATGAGAAAAGAAACACTGTGGTCAAGGGTCAGCCCCCAGAAGTCCCTGCGCCCGTAGCCACTTCCCAGGACCACCAGGTGGCGCAAACCACTTATTGCATCTCACCTGTGGTCCTCCAGCCCCTGGATTTGGACAGTCCTGGAAAATGGGCATATTAGAGGCAGAAGTTGGGAGGAGGGGAATATGATGGTCCATTAGAATGCAGGAAAAAAAAATATTAGAACTTTGATTTAGATTTATTTTCATCTCATCTTTTTAAATTTCTATTTTTGTGTATGTTTTATAATGTACATAATATTTTAGTACAGTAGTACATGTATATAATTTACAATAAATAATTATACAATTAAGAAAGTGAACTAAAGATTTTTTTACTGATGGGAGACATCACTAGCGCTCAGGGAAGCCTGTCTGCAGCAGACAGAAGCTTGCTTCTCTGCTTTCACTCACCCACCCTCATGAGGTGGAGGGTGGGAAGCTGACCCCAAAAATCCAAGACCTTAGAGCCAGCATGGAGAAAGTACAGAGAGCTCTTTTATGTTACATTGCTCTTTCAACTTCATTTAAATGAACATTTACTTCCCCCCAGCAAAACGAAGGGGCCGGATGGTTTGGGTGTAAAATACACTTCAGCTGATCCCAATTAAATCATCTGGATTTAAATCACTACATATTTCCACAGACTCATACGTCCCTTGCGTCAAATGTGAGCGTGCTTGAACCGTTAGGTACTTAATAAGATAAGCCAACCTTGCCACTAACTAACTACATTACCACTGAGGTCAAATTGCTGCCCAAACTAATCTATTTTAAAAATATAAAGGATCTGCTCATCATAGCTCATTGAAGGCCCATCACCTCCACTGCCGGTCCGTCTGAGGAATTCAGGGTTTACGAGATACTAGTCTGTGATCATGTGGCAAATTTTTCTATCCTTCCCAGGCATGTCCTGAGCTAGCATTTCTGAGTCACTAGAAGAATGAAAGAAATATCAGCTTAAAAACCAATCAGCAACTTCTTACTCCACCTTTTCCCAAGATCAGGAACTAATGGCTTCCATAACCTTCCTCCACCAAACATCTTTGGGCTTGTTGACAAGTGGCTGTTTGCAAGGCAGAGTGTCTTTTATTCCCGGAGCAGTAAATCTGTACAAGAGGCCACCTCTGGAGCTCAGAGACCTGGCAGCACCAACATAAAGACCAAAATATAAACGGGGCCATGGTCCCATCCCACTCACACCCCAGAATGCCTGTGGGACGGGGGGGGGGGGGTGGCGCACACACACACACACTGGCTATTTATTCCAAACACCAACTGTCAGAGCAGTGTGAGTCACAGGTCAGCCGGAAGAAGGGCAAAGGGGCCACGAGAAGGTCCGCACTGTCTCCACCTTCTCTCCCAGAGGGTCTGGGCCACCAACGGGCCAGAGAGCAGCCCTCCTTGCTAACAGGTGGAGTTCCAGAATAGGCTTTTCCTTCATCTTATTTCATCTTAATATCAATTCCAAAATCATCTTTCAAGGGGTCCCTTATTTATATATACAATTCTTGTATGTATACATTGTTGTCCGTATAAAAGAAAGCAGTAGTGGCCTCCAGAAATGGAAGGTGAGGTGGCCACACACGTGAGTAGACAGCCTGACATTGAGGGAGCAGGCCCGGGTCTGGGATTATTGCAAAGGGAGGCAGGAGAACGGGGCATGGTTCCAGAAGCTCCTGGGTAGAGGGAGGAGAGGATGGGGCTGGTGGTCCGCAGACCGGCAGCTGGTCAAGTCTGAGGAAGGAGGAGGAGAAGAGGTGGGGATCCAAGCTGACAGCTGGAGTCCAGACCCACCCTTGGGAACAAGGGAGATGTGGGAAGGAACTTGTGAGAAGGGGAGGAGGGCCTGGGAAGCCAGCTGCCCTTCCTCCTCCTCCAGTGAGATCGTGTCTAGAGCATGCACACAACTGGCCTACAAAATGAGGCTCCGTGGTGGGGAGGAATGTGAGGGCTGGGGAGAAGGTCTGAGGCCCAGAGGAACCCCAGGATGCAAGAAGATCAACGCCACGAATAGCATCTCCATCTCCTTGGCCCACGGGGCTCTCTGCACCCCTCTAGCTGCCTGTCAACTGCCTGGAGCTGGCGCAAGTGGTCCCTGGCTGGAATTGTGCTCACTGACCCCTCTGGGGACATTTGCCTGCCTCTGGGGCCTGCCCATCCATGCCAGCTAAGTATCAGGCCCGGTGGTATCCTTCCTGGCTTTGCTGCCAGTCACAGTTCCGTGGCCCTGACTGAGGGCGGGGCTTGAGTGTGTCTTGCGGAGAGAAGGATCCTCCCCTTCCAGAGTGGCCAGCCGGGCCTCAATCCGCTCCAGGTCATCGGAGCCCACTTTGATTTTCACAGCCAGGAGGTGGATATAGGTCTCATATCGGCTTTTCTAGAAAAAAGGCAGAGAAAGGCCAAAAACAAAGTCAAAGGACAAACAACAAAACACACACACACAAAAGTATTTGGACCTTATGTGACAAAAGACTAATTTCCTTAATACTCAGAGAGCTCTCACAAATCAATAAAAAGGAGATAAACAATCCAATTAAAAAATAGGCAAGGGACATACACAAAACTTTTACTTATAACTTTAAAAAATTCAAATTAAGTGGCATTGATTTCTTGAGTATGACAGCAAAAGTACAACCAAAATAAAAGTTGACAAGTGGGATTACAAAATTTAAAACTCATGTGTATCAGGGGCGCCTGGGTGGCTCAGTCAGTTAAGGGTCTGCCTTCAGCTCGGGTCATGATCCCAGGCCCTGGGACTGACCTACCCCTTTTGGGCTCCCTACTTCAGTAGGGAGTCTGCATCTCCCTCTCCCTCTGCTCCTCCTCCTGCTTGTGCTCTCCTTCTCTCTCTCTCTCTCTCTCTCTCTCTCTCTCTCTCTCTCATAAATAAGTAAAAAATAATCTTTAAGTGAAATAAATATGCCCTTAAATAAAATCTTTAAAAAAAAAAAAACTCATGTGTATCAAAGGACAACCAATAGAGTGAGAAGGCAATCCACAGAATGGAAAAAAATATTTGCAAATCCTGTATCTGATAAGGATCTAATATCTAGAATATATGAAAAACTCCTACAATTCAACAACAAAAATATAAACAACCCAATTTAAAAAGGGCAAATGTCTTAAATAGACATTTCTCCAAAGAAGACATACTAACAGTCAATAAGCTCACAAAACGATATTCAACATCAGTCATCATCAGGGAAATGCACATCAAAACCACAATGAGATACCACCTCACATCTATTGGAACATCTACTATCAAAGAAAAATCAGAGAGTAAGTGTTGGCGAAGATGTAGGGAGACTAGAACTCTCATGCACTGCTGGTGTGAGAACCATGGCACACGGCCGTAGAAAACAGTCTGGGGGCAGCTGGGGGCTCAGTTGATTGAGCATCTGACTCCTGGTTTTGGCTCAGATCATGATCTCAGAGTCATGAGATGGAGCCCCGCATAGAGCTCTGTGCTCAGCGGAAAGTCTGCTTGAGATTCTCTCCCTCTCCCTCTCTCTCTGCCACACTCTCTCTAATAAATAAATAAATCTTTACACACACACACAAAGGAAACAGTATGGCTGGTCTTCAGCAAGTTAAAAATAATATTGCCTTGTGCTCCAGCAATACCACTTCTGAGTATACACCCAAAAGAATTTAAGGCAGGGTCTCAGAAATATTTGCATACCCATGTTCATAACAGCACTACTTACAAAAGCCAAAGATGAAAGCAACCCAAATGTCCAGCAGCAGATGAAAAGATAAAGGAATGTGGTATCTAGATACAATGGAATAGTATTCAGCCTTAAAAAGGAAGGAAATTCTAATACATGCCACATCATGGATCAACTTGAGCATAAGCCAGGCACAAAACCACAAATTCTGTATTAGTCCACTAATACGCAGTAACTAGAGGAGTCAAATTCGCAGGGATAGAAAATAAAATGGTGGTTGCCAGGGGTGGGACAGGGGGAGGTGGGGAGGAGCTGCCCTTTGATGGGTGTAGAGTTTTCAGTTTGGGAAGATGAAAAAGTTCTGGAGATTGGTTGCACCACAGTGTGAGTAGACTTAATACTACTGAACTATATACACTTAAAATGGTTAAGGTGAAAAATTTTATGCTATGTGTACTTACCACAATTTAAAAAAAATTTCTTTTAAGATTTTCTTTATTTATTTGAGAGAGAGAGACAGAGATAGAGAGCACGAGCAGGGATGAGAGGGAGAAGCAGGCTCCCTGCTGAGCAGGGAACCTGACACAGGGCTTGATCCTGGGGCCCTGGGATCGTGACCTGAGCCCAAGGCAGACACTCAACCAACTGAGCCAGCCAGGTGCCCCACACAATTAAAGAATTTTTAATCCAAATTAAAATAGCAATGAGATACCCCTTATTAAACCTATCAGATTGATGATGATTAAGACATTCAGGAGTGTCCAGTGTTGGTGAGGGCATGAACAGACAAGTACATTCATAAGCTATTTAAAGTATTATAAATTGTGGGGGCACCTGGGTGGCTCAGTCGTGAACCATCAGACTCTTGATTTCGGCTCAGGTCATGATCTCAGGGTTGTTGAAATCAAGCCCTGTGTCAGGCTCCATGCTGAGTGTGGAGTCTGCGTAAGATTCTCTCTCTCCTGGGGAGGTGGGTGGGGGGATGGGGTAACTGGGCGACTGGCATTAGGAGGGCACATGACATGATGAGCACTGGGTATTATATGCAACTGATGAATTTCTGAACTCTACATCTGAAACTAACGTACTATATGTTGGCTAATTGAATTTAAATTTAAAAAAAGAAAAGATTCTCTCTCTCCCTCTGCCCCTTTCCCCCCACCTCAAAAAAAAATGCGTTATAAATTGGTAAACATTTAGGAGGGAAATTTGGCCAGCCATGTCTGAGAGCCTGACTCTGAGCTTCCAGCCCTCGCCACAGTCAGGAGAGGCTGAGGTCCTAGAAGAAGCAAAGACTAAAGGTGAGGAGACATTGTTCTCACGCAACTCTGCCCCTTGAGCAGAGAAAGACCCTTCATTGCTGGGCTTCCCCTCCCCTACACACCCCCCGCCCCCAGTTAAGCCAGGGGGAAGTGAGAAAGACCTGAGTGCTGGAGTTAGAATCAATCGCCTAGGTTAGGCTCCTAGCTCCTACACTTCTTAACCGTCACCTCAGGCAAGTGATCTGCCCTCTCCAAGCCTCAATTTTCCCATCTGTACAATGAGGCTAACAGAACCCATTTCAACAGAGTTGACATGAGGATTAAATCCATCAGTACAAGGGAGTGAAGGTGATCATGCTTGACAATTGGCAAGTGATCAGTCCACTGTAGCTTTTGCCAACCCTTTTTTCTCTTACATTGCAGAAAGAGTGGGTCTGAGAAGACTTTGAAAGCAGTACAGTTTTGTTTTTCAAAAGGTCAGGGTATCTCTTGGGAACTCTCCTCTCTTGCTCACACCTCAGTAGAAAATCAATGTAGAAATCCAGAGACTGGCCCACAGGAGGCCATGCATGGCTCCTGACTGCCTCAGGGGGGCCCCCAAAGTGGAGAACCCCCAAACCAGGAGCCCCTGGCTGCAGAATGATGTTGGTGACAGGAGGGAGAAGAGCTGGCTTCCTCCTTCTGCCCCAGCCCTGTCCTTCGCAATCAGCCCCAAGGAAAACCCACCTCAAAAGTGAGATAGTGCTCCTTCAGCCGGTTCTCCTCAGCCTCCTTGGACTTGACGCCCTTCTCGATGGGGTGACACCTGTGCTCAGCCAGCTCTGCAGTCACCTGCCTCAACTTATTCTCATGAGAACGCAGCTGCTCCTCCTGCATAGACAAGTCCCAGACTATGAGGTTCCATTTTCAAGACGTCAAAGGCGTGGGTCTAAACCTGTCATGCTGGGTCTGCTTCAACAAAGGGAAACTGAAGACTGGCCAGGGTCATCAAGTATGTGAGGGACCTGAGGGAGGGCCCCTCCACCCTCCTCCTTCCTGCCTCGCTTTCATTGGCATCGGTCCTCCGAGATAAATCCACGGCAGGCTCAGGAGATGAGAGACCCTCACACTAGAATGTGCACATAGACATTCCCTGACACAGACACACAATCCCACCAGAAACCCCCCCACACACAGGTTCATATGGACTCTCACATGCACACACAAACACAATGGACCAAGGAAGGGTCTGGCCTCAGCTACCCCGGCTCCATACGATGCACACATTCTCTCGGATTCTGCCCAGGCTCCTACAATGGTCACAGACCCAGGATCATACCCGCAGAGTCAGAAACACTGTGACTCACAGACAAGTGTGCACATATGTCCCACCCACCGAAGTACAGCCAGACCACTTGGTGCTGTGTGGGCAACGAGCTGCATGTGTGTAGTGGGGGTGTGGGTGCACAGCAGGTGTGTATGCACATACGCGTGTGCCTGTATGGTATAGGTGTGCCTGGGGTGGGTGTGTGTGTGTGTGTGTGTGTGTGTGTGTGTGCGCACGCGCACTGCCTGTGCATGCACAGGGGCTCTGGGCAGAAGCTGCAGCCTAGGAGCTCAGTGGAGAGACCCAGGCCAAGGGACCAGTATGAAAAAGGCCCTGACAAAGACAGGAAGTACGGAGCTCCTTCTGCCCTCCACCTCCCAAGTGGTGGTCCACCATTTATCTTGTCCTCGCCAAAAAAAAACCCTGAAAAACTCAAGTATTGATGAGTAAGAGTTTTTTTTAGGATTACAAATAAAATACTTAAGGGTAGGGAAGGACAGCAAAAGAGCACTTGATGAAGGGCCAGCCAAATCATCACCCGTCCCTGGCTCCCTGTGACACACACATTCTCTCGCATTCATGCTCAGACACGCACCATGCCCACAGACCCAAAATGACATCCACAGGATACCGCGCCATTGGCAGGGAAGAACGCAGGCCTCTGTGTGCTGTGTGGCCTCAGTCTTCCCATCTGTAAATGGGGATGAAGGAGAAGATCTGTCTCTTCACCTTGTCTCTTAGCCCAAGGCCAGGCACCATATAGGAGCTGAGGTAGAGGCTATTGAATGGAGGGGGCCTGGCTGGACGCAGCCTGAGGAGGTGGCGTTGGGGTCCCAGGAGCTCATACCTGGCAGAGGCGAGTGGTGCAGGAGGGCAGCAGGGGCCGACAGAACTTCTTCATGGAGCTGACAGCCGCAGGGAAGGAGGGGGCTGAGAAGATGGCAGCCACCAGGTTGATCCTAAGGATCCACGACAGCATTTCTTCCTTGCTCCTGGGGACAGGAGGAGAGGGGAGAGGGCACCAGCTCCTCACAATAGGACTCCCTGCTGTCCCAGGACCCACCGCTAGCCTGGTCCAGGGAGGGAGCCACTCCCTTCACAAAGTGGGACAAAGGAGTGAAGGAGGAAGGCAGGATGGGGGCTCGATGGCTCAAGTCTGTGTAGGGAGCTCGCCTTCGTCCCAGCTCCTAGGCAAGACCTGGATTTTACCAAGAAAGAAAAGCTGTCCAGGTCCAGAGTTAATAGCCATGGAGCAACAGGCCCTAGAGCCAGTGGGCCCAGGCTGATCCCTGGATCTCTGGATCCTAGAGGCAACAGGCAAGTGGTATCCCCACTCAGGCCTCCTGTCCATGCCCCACTACCTCGCCCACAATGCACATTCCCATCCTGAGAGGTCACCTACCAGCCTCCCTCCTTTTAAGCTTGTCTGACACATGAAACTCCAGTCTCCCAAGTCACAGGATAGGGTGTAGAGGAGTGGACAGAAGGCCTTCCAGGGAAACTATGAGACGAGTCTTTCCCGTCCATTTCCCCACCCCGATTCACAGTGAAGGATGATTCATTAAGGCTCCATCTGCCCCCAATTTAGGGACTTCGGTGTGCAACAGAATCGCCTGGAGGGCTTGTTAGAATACAACTGCTGGCCCAGCCCCAGAGTTTGATTCAGTAGGTCTGTGGTGGGGTGAGAGAAATTGCATTTCTAATGCATTTCCCAGAGATGCTGAGAGGACCACACTTGAGAACCTGTATTTCAGGGGACCCCAGCAGTTGGTCTGTGCCAAGCAGATACACTCACTCTTATGGCTGACGTGCAGGGCAAGCTGACAGCACCTCGCCTAAGGCGGATGAGGAGTAGGGTGCGGTCCAGGCTCAATGCTGCAGGCCCCGAGCCCAAGATGGGAGGGAGGGGGTTCCCACTCCTACTTACGGTGCCTGGAAGAGGAAGACCCTCCAGTCAGCTGTCTTCAGCTTGAGCACGTTGGACTTCTTGCTGTAGTCAGAGGCCCTGGTGGCCAGAGCATGGTGCACGCGAATAGCGTTCTTCAAGTCGCCCTCAGACAGAGCTTTGTCGGGCCTATACTCATCCTGGACAGGTGCAGCGGGGGCAGGCAATGCTCTGTCATCGCCAGGCTCAGGTTCACTAACCCATACTTCCTCGTGCTGTCCCTCCTACCCCTCCACTCCCTCCATTTTTCAGCTCTTGCCCCTGTAGTGCCATGCCCACCCAACAAAGCATGCCGGCCACTCCGCTCCACACCCTGGTTTGTCCCAAGGCCCAGAAAGAGCTTCTGAGCCCCTGGGCATTTGCAAGACCCCTCCCTGAAAACCCAAAGCTCTATGAGCCTGAGTCAGGCTTTAATGAGGGAAGGATCCAGCATCTGCCTAAGCCCCAGGTCCTGCCAGGGACCCCTCTGGGCACCACAAGACAGGGGCCAGTTGGAGGACTGCACTGGCCCTTCCTGGGTAAGGACTCTGGAGCAGTCTCTCACCTTCTGTAGGTACAAGATGGTCCCTTTGAGCACCGCGTAGAATTTCTTCCAGCCACGCCTCCCACGGGGTGCTAGGGATGGGGGTATGGGTAGTGTGGCCACAACCACCCACCCCAATATCTCCTCCCTTGCATGCCCCTACATGTCTGTCTGGGTGTGCAACCCCAGAGGAGTGACCACGGGGGCCAGACCCTCTCCCCCGAACTAGCATCCCTCCCCGTGCCCCTTCCCCCGCCTGACACCCACTCCTCTTGCCATCCATGTCGGCGTGAGTCTTCCGAGTCAGCACACCATGCTTGTAGGTGGTGGCACTGAGAGCCTGCGGGACATCCAGGAAGGGGTTGCCACCATCCAGGATCCGTGTCACTTTCTTGGTGCCTGTCCCAAACTTGTCATCCACCAGCTCAGAGAGTGATTTCCTCAGCTCGTCCTCATCACTAGGAAAATGCTAGGCCTGAGCACCACCTCCATGGAAGCCTTAGCCCCACATGGACATGTTCTCTCCCCACCAGCCCCTCTCTGGGAAACAGTCAGAGGTGGAGAACAGAGATAAGGAGGTTCCAATTCCAGATCACAGTTCCAGATCTTTGACCCCTGCCCTCAGTCTTCAGTTCCGACCCCTGTCATCTGAGCTGTGATTTTTGGCCTCCAAACTCTAATCCTCACCACTGACCACAAAGTTGGAGACCTTACTAGTTTCATTCCTGGTCTTTCTTCTCCTCTCTCCAACCCTGAAAGCCCAGCCCCAGGGAGCAGTGACTCACGGCCAGACTGAAGTGGCTGTCCAAGCCCCACAGACACTCTGGGCCAGTAGATGAGGGCCCTAATGTCTAGGATCCCCAGTAGAGCTCTGGGAGAAGAATGCCAGCTCTTCCCAAGGTTTGTGGGGTTCTTAACAATCATTACCTGTGATTTCTACATGGACCCAAAGACCAAGGCTGCCAGGGGGTGCACAGGAGAGTAGGGCAGCCACTTTCCCCAGGAGCCTCTCAGTCTCCCCACCCAGCAACGTCACCACACCTCTTTCCAGATGGCTGGGCATTTCCAAGTCTCACTGCCTTTGCAGGGGAAGAAGTTAGGGGGCAGTCACCTCTCTCCACTGCCAAGAGCAGTTACTACCTAAACATGGTCATATTCTTGGTGTTATAGGGGGATTCGTGCCTCCTGTCTACCTACCTCCCAAAAGGGAAAGAGCTATCATCACTGGGAATAGTGGCAATATCCCCAGTACAGAAAATAAGTTGTGGACATCATGAAACTAAAGTCACAGTTTAATCAATTCCACACCAGTTTAACATTTTTATCAAGACAGAAAATGTACCCAAAGGGGAACTCAACACCTGGTGCGGCCAGCTGGACAGGGGTCACCAGAACTGTGAGTTGGGAGAAATCAGCACCATGGAGAGTGACAGGAGTGCCTTCCCTGCACCGTCAGCCGCTCCCCCTTTTCCTTCCCAGTAATTCACTTTCCCCATACCTGTGCCCATGGGCACTACTCACATGGCCCATTCCAGCTTTTCATTCTTGATGGAGTTGTAAAGGGTCTGGGACAGGGGAAAAGAGAAAGAGAGGAGTTCAGATGAAGAGTCAAAGAAATCTCCATCTACCTCTAGTAATGTGGATGCAGTGAGGAAGCATCTTTTCAGCCAGTAGGGCAAAACGGGTGTTTGATTCACAGCTGTTTGTTGAATGGATGAATGAATGGGGGTGGGTGGGTAGATGATTGTTTAGATGAATGGGTGCATAGATATGAGGAAGAGTTGGGTAGATAGCTTGGTGGGTAGGTGGATGGGGGGGTAATTAGTGGGTGGGTGAGGGTGCAAGGATGTAGGAGGTATATGTGTGGATGATGGGTGAATGGGTAGGGTAGGGGCAGGTGAATGAGTTTCTGGGTGGGTGAATGGATAAAAGGACGGGGGCATGGGAGGTTGGGTAAATGGGTAGATGGGGAGAAGCGGATAGGTGGGTGTTGGGACTGGGATTATTTTATCTCACTTACAAATACATTCTTAACAAGCCCTTCTTGATGATGAAGAAGATAATTATGATAAGAAGAGTGATGGAGACAATGTTCTATTTTTTGGCCTCCAGACTCACTATCTAACTACCTACCCGGTATCACCATATCCTTCAAACTCACTATCTAAAACTGAACTCATTGGGAGACCTGGTTGGCTCAGTCGATTAAGTATCCGACTCTTGATTTCAACTCAGGTCATGATCTCAGAGCCCTGCATCAGGCTCTGAGCTGGGCATGAAGCCTGCTTAAGATTTTCTCTCTCCCTCTGCCCCTGGCCCTCCCCATACTCACTCTCGCACTCTCTCTCTCTCAAATAAATAAATCTTTAAAGAATAAAAATAAAAAAACTGAACTCCTCATTTACCCCCCAAAACACTTGCTACTCTTCCTCCAAGGCAGAGAACTGACCAGGCTTGAAAGGCCAGAGTTCCACCCTGGGTTTCAGCCTCAGGAGTAAACTAGAATTCCTTAATTCCTGGTGATGTTGGAGAAATGGGTGGGTTTCTCCCTGCAGTGATGACAATGACAGTTGTGGTGACGGTGGTGGACATAGAGAGAGTCAGTAATGGCTGCAGCAGCTATGACAACTGTTGGTAGCTTTGAGGCTTATCATGACAGCAATGAAGAGAATGCAGTGCTAAAAACAAATCTCACAAAGCCTACCCCTCTGCCTAACTCAGGGAACATGCAACAGTCTAATGTTGAACTGGATGGTCACTAACTCTATCCCAAAGTCATGGTAACCATGACCCCAGTGTTAAAAATGTAGACTGTCAGAGGGGCCTGGTTGGCTCAGTCAGTGGAGCATGTGACTCTTGATCTTGGGGTCATGAGTTCAAGCCCCATGTTCGGTGTAGAGCTTATTTTTTTAAACAGATTTGTGGTATTTATTTGAGGAGAGAGGGGCAGAAGGAGAGGGAGAGAGAGAATCTTAAGCAGACTCCCTGCTGAGCATGGAGCCCAAAGCGGGGCTCGATCTCACGACCCTGAGATCATGACCTGAGCCAAAATCAAGAGTCAGACACCCAGGTGCAACCTGGTGTAGAGATTTTTTTTTTTAAATCTAGACTGTCAGGATTCAATGGAGCAGAGACCTCTCTCCTCCCCACCCACTCCAGGTATAGTTGGGGGCATGGGAACGCTTAACAGGTTTTACCTTCAGCAGGTCTTTGGCAAAGTCTTGGCCATCATTCAGCTGGTCCAAGTTGGCAATGAATTGCTGGCAGGACATCTTTTTGCCAATGTTCTGTAATGGAGAAATTGTTCTGCCTGAGAGTAGGGATGGAGGCTGGTATGATCCCCACACCCTGCCCTGCCCAGCCAGAAGGGATGAAGCAGTATCAAGGGTAGTAATGAAAAATACTGCCTAGAGTTCCCTTTGTGTCCAAGAATTTACAAAACTCTTTTTCACTTTCAAGATTCTACATGATCCTCAATGAGAAGTAGGAGTTTTCTTCAAGCCCAGATGGAGTCAGGTTGGATTAAATAACATAACAGATGACATTTGCCAGGTGTCTAGTATGTTTCAGGTATTGTACTTGACATGCATTATTTTATTTCCTTCTCATAACAAGGAGAAAGTGAGGTGGGTATTACTACTATCCCCATTTGACAGGTAAGGAAACTGAGGTGTAGGAAGGTGAAGTGACGTGCCCATGATCACACAGCAAGGAAGTGGAAGGGCTGAGTGTGTCTGACACGAAAGCCCATGCTCTCACCCGCTACTCCATGGTTAACTCTCCCAAGGTCACACAGCACCAGGACTTGAACCCAGGCCTCTTGGCTGCTGAGCAGAAGCTCTGTGTATTCCGTCACAACTGTCTCACCCTCTCACCTGTACAGAGGGGCGGCAAGACCTCCAAGAGGTAGGTGAAGTGAGGGAGAGGTTGGTCTTAAGAGAATCAAAAATCAATTTCCACCAATACACATGGGTACCCCATGCTGAGCTGGGCTGGGACCCAGGGAACCCGAGCAGATGGTTTCACTCCAGAAGGCACAAAAAGACAAAAAGCTGGAAATGACTGTACCCCAAGTTCTGCCTTTTTTAAACCACTGAATAGCAGAGGGGCTCCAGCCCTCCAAACCCAACACCTGATCTGCATACTTTCAGACTCTTCTTGCAATATCCATGTTTGAGGACACACTGGGTGGCACTTCACCTTTGTGAAGACAAAGACCCTTGAACACCAGATACTTATTGGTGTAGGATTTTGTGGATTTAGGTTGGCTGTAAGGCAGTGTTTTCCAAGACTTACCTACAGATGGGAATAGGTATTCCCCCACAAAAAGACTTCATAATCAAATAACTTTATTTACATGTTTCAGAATCTTTAATACGCTTTTGTGTGTTGAGAGTCTCCAAAGGAAGGATTTCATGTACAGCCTCCCAAATTCATTGACCTTGTCAGCATTTTAAGAAAGAGAATCTATTAACATCATGTGGAACATTCACATACCACAGAAAATAATCCAGGAAACAAGGATATAAGACTTTATAAGTAGCTGACAAGCAAGAATTTTCTACACCTTTCCAAAAGGTTAAGGAGACAAGATCCTACATATGCCTTGATATAGTATGTTTCATATGTTTATGTGTATATTTTACACATACATGTATGTATTTTCATATGCAGCCACTTATGTGTGCGTTCGTAATAGAGGGATATGAGGCAGTAATGTCTGGGTTTCACACACAACATTCCCCAGCCACCAGTCAGGAGTTCAAAATCAAAAAATAACCAGGCAAGATTTTCAATCCCAGAAATGACAGGCTATCTTGCTGCAAATGAATCTTCCTAACAGAAACAAGTGCTGGTCAAAATATTAAAACATCTGTGTGAAGGCACTAGAGAAATGTAAGAGCAGTGAGGACATCAAGGGTAAAGATCCTGCAAGAAGGGAAGCATGGAGATGTGAGCCCCATAAGGAGCAGGTTTCCTACCTGAAGCATTTGCCAGTTCACAAGCAGTGACCAAAAGGCCGAGCAACTGAGTGGTCAGTAGGACTGGAGAACAAAAATTGGAATTCAGAGCCCACCAAGAACAAGGGGCCCTGGGGAAACACCCCATTCACACTTCAACACAATTTCAACACAGTGTTGAAATTAAGAAAGGAAATACTAAAGGGACTTTTTGTGGCAGAAGGAAAATTATCCCAGATGGAAGCATGAAGAAGCAGAAAGGAATGAAGAGCAACAAAAAGGGTGGCTAAATCTAAATGAATATTGATTATATAAAACAATGATAAGAAGTTTTCTGGGGAAGGGCACCTGGGTAGCTCAATAGGTTGAGTGTCTGACTCTGGATCTCACCTTGGGTCTTGATCTCAGCGTTGTGAGTTTAGGGTCTCAAGGTTGTGCTGGGCTCCACACTGAGCATGGAGTCTACAGAAGAATAAGACTAAGACTAAAAAGAAAGAAAAGAAAAGAATAGAGAAGAGAAGAGAAGAGAAGAAAAGAGAAGAAAAGAAAAGAAAAGAAGAGAAGAGAAAAGAAAAGAAAGGAAGTTTTCTGGGAAATAAAGTATAGAAAATGATCTAATAGTTTAAGATGACAACAGTAATATATAAGCTGAGAGGGCAATAAATGGAGAAATAGAGTTAAGGTGTTTTAAGATGATTTCATTGCCTAGGAACTGGAAAAAGTACATTAATAATTTAGGATGCACACTGCAAACAACAAAAAGAATTCTCAAAGAATGAACAACTAACAGGCTAATGGAATAAAAGGGAATTCTAAAAAATGCTTAAATAATCCAAAAGTAGGCAAGAAAGGAGTAAAAAAAGGAACATAGAACTGATAAGTCAGAGAAAACAAATTGTATCCTGGTATGTTTAAATTTAATTATATTAGTAATTAAGTGGTCAGATTAAGAGGTAAAGATTATCAGACTTAATTCTTTTTAAAAGTGTATCATAAAAGACATATCTCTTAAATATAAGGGCACAGAAAACTTAAAAACAAAGGATAGCAATAGATACATGCAAATACTAACAAAAGAACTCTAGCATAACCACACTATATCTGAGAAAATAGACTTGAAGACAAGAAACCTTCCTAGAGATAAAAAGAGATATTTCACAGTGATAAAAGGGCCAATCTACCAGATGATATAAGCATCCTAAATGTATATGCACCAAATAGCATAGTCTCAAAAAATATAAGACAAAAATTGTCAGAACCAAAAAGAGAAAGACACATTCACAATCTTGGTTGGAAATTTTAACACTGCTCTCTCAGTAACAAAAGAACAAAAATACTAAACAATTCATTAATAACAATTAGATAAAATGGACAAATTCTGGAAACATACAAACTTTTAAAAATGCTCAAGCAGAAATAGGAAATCTGAATAGATCTATCAAAAGTAAAAAGATTGAGGGACACCTGGGTGGCTGGGTCAGTTAAGCATCTACCTTCAGCTCAGGTCATTATTCCAGAGTCCCAGGATCAAGCCCCTCATCAGGCTCCCTGCTCAGCAGGGAGTCTGCTTCTCCCTCTGCCTCTCACCCTGCTCATGCTCTCTCTCTCTCACTCTCAAATAAATGAATAAGACCTTTAAAAAAAGAAGAAGTAAAAAGATTGAACCAATAATCAGAAACCTCAGAAAAGAAAAGCCCAAAACCAGATGGCTTCAGTAGTAAACTTCACCAAATATTTAAGGAAAAATTAACACCAATACTCCTCAAACTCTTCCAAAAAATTGACGAAGGAAAACTTCCTAACTCATTCTATAATGCCAACATTACCTTGATAACAAAACCAGAAAAAGACATCACAAGAAAACTATGTAACAATATCCCTTGGGAATATAAATGCAAAAACCCTCAACAAAATACTAGCAAACAGAATCCAGCAGCATTTTGAAAGGATTAATATACCATGATCAAATGGAATGTATCCCACTAATGCAAGTGTGGCTCAACATACAGAAATCTAACAATGTAATACACCACATTAATAGAATGAAGGGAGGGGGAAGCTACATGTTCATCTCAATTGATGCAGAAAAAACATTTCACAAAATTCAACACTGCTTTCATGATAAAAAAAAAAAAAACAACTAAATAAACTAGGAATAGAACTTCCTCAGTATGATAAAAGGCATTTATGAAAACTCACAGCTAACATCATACACAATGGTGAAAGACTGAAATCTTTCCCCCTGAGGTTAGGAAAAGGCAAGAGTGCCCAGTTTCCCCAATTCTCTTCAACATGTACTAGGAGTTCTAGTAAGAGCAATTATGCAAGCAAAAGAAGTAAAAGGCATCCAAATTAGAAAGGAAGAAGTAAAACTATCTCTATTCATAGATGACATGATCTTGTATATGGAAAATCCTAAAGGATACACCAAAAAATGAACACATTCAGCAAAGTTGCAGAATACAAGATCAGCACATAAAAATCAATGTTAGTAAAGAATGATCATAAACTGAAATTAAGAAAACAATTTCATTTACAATAACATCAAAAAGAATTAAAAACTTAGAAATAAATTTAACCAAGGAGATAAAAGACTTGTATACTGATAACTATAAAAGATTGCTAGAAAAAATTAAAGACCTAAATAAACAGAAAGACCTGTGGTGATCATGGATTGGAAGACTTAATATAGCTACAATGGTAATACTCCCCAAACTGATCTATAGATTCAATACAACCCCTATCAAAATCCCAAAGGCGGGCGCCTGGGTGGCTCAGTTGGTTAAGCCACTGCCTTCGGCTCAGGTCATGATCCTGGAGTCCCGGGATCGAGTCCCGCGTCGGGCTCCCTGCTCAGCGGGGAGTCTGCTTCTCCCTCTGACCCTCTTCCCTCTCGTGCTATCTCTCATTCTCTCTCTCAAATAAATAAAATCTTTAAAAAAAAAATCCCAAAGGCATTTTTTATAGAACTGTAAAACCATAAATTAATATGTAATTGTAAGGGTTCCCAATACCCAAAACAATCTTGGAAAAGAACAAAGTTAGAAGACTCACACTTCCTGATACCAAAACTTCCTAAAGACCTACATAATCAAGACAGTGTGGCACTGGCATAAATATAGACATACAGATCACCAAATTAAGCCAAACATCTATGGACAATCGACTGTTTTTTATTGAATAAATTTGACATAAAGCACTGCATCTGTTTAAGGCACACAGTGTGTTACTTTGATACATTTACATATTGTAATATTATGGTCGATTAATATGGCCAAGACCATCTAATGAGGAAAGAATAGCCTCTCTAACAAATGGTGCTGGGACAACTGCATATCCATAGCAAAAGAATGAAACTGGACCCTTACCTTACTCCATATATAAAAATTAACTCAAATTGAGTCAAAGATCTAAACATGGGAGCCAACACCATAAAACTCTTAGAAGAAAACATAGGAGTAAATCTTCATAACCTTGGATTTGGCAATGGTTTCTTAAATGACACCAAAAGCACAAGCAAAAAGAAAAAAAAAAAACAGATAAATTGGACTTCATCAAAATTAAAAACTTCTGTGCATCAAAAGATGTATCAAGAGAATAAAAAGACAACCCACAGAATGGGTAAAATTTCTGTTAACCATATATCTGATAAGTGTTATCGTATCCAGAATATATAAACTCAACAATAAAAACACAATGCAATTAAAAATGAGCAAATCCTTTGAGGAACCTGGCTAGCTCAGTTGGTAGAATCTGTGACTCTGGATCTCAGGGTTGTGAGTTAAAGCCCCACGAAGGGTATGGAGATTACTTAAAATCTTTAAGGGCCACCTGGGTGGCTCAGTTGGTTAAGTTAGGACTCTTGATTTCGGCTCAGGTCATGATCTCAGGGTCATGAGATTGAGCCACATATCAGGCTCTGTGCTGAATGTGGAGCCTGCTTAGGATTCTCTCTCTCTCTCTCTCCCACTCTGCCCTCCCCCAACCTCCACCCCCACCTGCCCCCCCACGTGTGTGCTCTCTAAAAAAAAATTTTTAAATAAAAAAAAATTTAAATCAAATCTTTGAAAAATAAAAAATAAAAGTGAGCAAAGGATTTAAGATTTTACTTATTTACTTGAGAGAGAGAGCGTGCACATGGGGGGGAGGGGCAGAGGGAGAGGAAGAGCATCTCAAGCAGACTCCCCACTGAGCACGGAGCCCCGACACAGGGCTTGATCTCACTACTCTAAGATCACGACCTGAGCCAAAACCAAAAGTCAGAGGCTTAACCAACTGAGGCACCCGGGTGCCCCAAAGGATTTAAATAGACATTTCCCCAAAGAAGATATACAAATGATCAATAAGCACATGAAAAGACACTCAACATCACAAATCATTTGGGAAGTGTAAGTCAAAATCACAATGAGATGTAATTCCACACTCATTAAGATGGCTACTATCAAAACACAGAAAACAAGTGCTGGCAAGGATGTGGAGAAATTGAAAAATGTGTGTACTGCTGGTGGGAGCATAAAAAGGTTCAGTCACTATGGAAAACAGTATGGCTGTTTTTCAGAAAGTGAAAAATAATATTAGCATATGATCCAGCAATAGCACTCCTGGGCATATACCCAAACAGAATTTTTTTTTTTTAGATTTTATTTATTTATTTGACAGAGAGAGACACAGCGAGAGAGGGAACACAAGCAGGGGGTGTGGGAGAAGGAGAATCAGACTCCCCACAGAGCAAGGAGTCCAATGTGGGACTCGATCCCAGGACCCCCGGATCATGACCTGAACCGAAGGCAGATGCTTAAGGACTGAGCCACCCAGGCGTCCCCTGCCCAAACAGAATTTAAAGTAGGGCTTCAAAGAAATAGCTGCACATCCATATGTCCATAGCAGTATTATTCACAGAACCCAAAAGGTAGAAGCGATCCAAGTGTCCATAAGCAGATGAAAGGATAAACAAAATGTGATACATGCAGACAATGGAATATTATTCACCCTTAAAAAGGAAAGAAATTCTGTCACAGGCTACGGCATGGATGAACCATGAGGACATTATGCTAAGTGGCATAAATCAGTTACAAAAATATAAATTCCCTATGACTCCTCTTGTCTGAGGAACATCAAGTAGTCAAATTCACAGAAGCATCAAGGGGAACAGTAGATGCCAGGGGCAAGGTAGAGGGGGGTGTTGAGGAGTAGTTGTTTACTACGTAGAGAGTTTCAGGGAAGATGAAAAAGTTCTGGAGATTAGTTGCACAGCAACGTGATACGCTTAACACTACGGAACTAAACTACATAAGATGGTAACTTTTATGCTATGTGTATTTTACCACAATTTAAAATATTTTTTACTACAACTGTTAAATAAATTTTTTTAAATCCAAAAAAAATTGGGCAAAGTACTCAAACAGATACTTCTCCAAAGAAGATGTACAGGTGGCCAACAAAAACACAAAAAGATACTCCAACGTCACTAGTCATCAGGGAAATGCAGACGGAAACCACGATGAGATACCGCCTCATACCCACTAGGACATCGATCAGTAAAAAGGAAAAGGAATGCTGGGGCGCCTGGGTGGCTCGGTCGTTAAGTGTCTGCCTTTGGTTCAGGTTGTGGTCCTGGGGTCCTGGGATCGAGCCCAGCGTGAAGCCTGCTTCTCCCTCTCCCACTCCCCCTGCTTGTGTTCCCTCTCTCGCTGTGTCTCTCTCTGTCAAATAAATAAAATCTTAAAAAAAAAAAAAAAGGAAAAGGAGTTTTAATGAGGACGTGGAAAAACAGAAAGCCTTACGCACTGGCAGCGGGAATTTAAAACATCTCAGCCACTATGGAAAACATTTTTACAGTTCTTCAAAAAGTTAAGCACAGAATTCGCATGTGAGGGAGCTAGTCTATTCCTAGGAACTGAAAACAGGTGTTCAAACAAACAAACAAAAAATTGTACACAAATGCTCACAGCAACATGATTCACAATACCCAGAAGGCAGAACAACCCAAATATCCATCAGCAGGTAAATGCATAAACAGACTGTGGTATATCCGTGCAGTGGAATGTTATCTGGTCCTAAAAAGGAATGAAGTATTGACGCATGCTAGAACATGGACGAACCTTGAAAACGTACGCTAAGTCAAAGAAGCCAGGCACAAAAGGCCACGTATTGTATGACTGAATTCACATGAAATACACGGAAGAGGCAAATCCATAGAAACAGAAAGCAAATCAGTGGTTGCCAGGGGCTGGAGGGAAGAGAGGATGGGGTGTGACTGCTAACGGGCACAGGGTTTCTTCTGGAGTGATGAAAAAGTTCTGGAAGTACAGAGTGGCAATGATTGCACACCACGTGAATGTACTTAAATTCCACTGAATCGCACACTCCAGAATGGCTAAAACGGAATATTATGTATACTTTACCACAATAAAAAGTTATTAAGGATGTACAAGACTTGCACAACACAATTAAAAGACTTGACCTTATCTACACATACAGAACATGACAACCACCAGCTGCAGAATGGACTTTCTTTTCAAGCCCACATGAAACATCTACTAAAATTATGCATCTGAAGAACATGCACCCAGCCCTCCGTCAGCAGCCTTACTACCTCCCTCTCTGACCGGAGCTGTTTCTGGGGCCCTCACAGGCCCCACGTTTCTGAGATGCCGAAGAGCCACCGAGAGCAGAGGGGAGAGCTCTGCTCCCGCGGGGGGCCTCTCGAGAGCTCACAGAACTGCAGCAAGCCCTGGGCTACCTGTGGTCTCCTGAAGCCACAGGAAGTGTGTGATGGGCAATCTGAGATTTAGTGAGGTAAGTAACTTGCCCCAGGCCATACAGCTGTTGTGTGGGGAAATACAGGGAACTCTGACCCAGAACCCTTTCTCTTGATCCTTTTGCAATACTGCCTCAAGAGAGAATGCGGGGATCCTCAAGGTCTACTGGCTGCTGATACCACCACCCTGTCCCACCCACTTCTGCTCTGGGAAGGGGCTGATGTTTCTTTTCAGCCACAGGCAATGATGTGGGGCAGGGGGGTGGGGGGGTGCAGCTAAGGCCCACCCAGCTTAGGGGTATCCGTGGCCTGAGGGGTCACTGGGTAGTGGCTACTGCCGTTCTTAACCATGGAGCAGGCTTTCCAGAACTTGGCACGGCTGCAACTGGGTCTTGAGGTTGCCCTCAAGCTAGGCCAAGGATGGGGCTAGGGGACAGGGGGCATGTTTAGGGCTCCTTTTGAGGTATGCTAGCAACACCTGCTCTCCATAAACAGAGTGTGAGCCACCTTGGGAGAACATTAGCTGGTTGATGGGCAGTAGCTCTGGTGACATTCCCATGGAGTATACACATCTTCTCGCGTGTTCCACGCTCAGGCTGCCAACCCAGGCAGACACATGGAAGTTGTCACAGGATGACTCTTTATGCCGAGGTCACCAAGGCTGTCACCCGTGCCAGGCCAGGTGTCCCACTGTACCCAAGCCTGCTGAGGTTGCCATCAGGCTGCAGTCTTCATATTGGTGACCCTCCAGGGATCTGGAGGCTAGGCCTTGGGGCTCTCCATCATTCAAATTTTAATATCAGTAATGCATACCACTGTTACTCTTATGTAATGACATTATTCATAATAAAATCCCCACTAGGTGCCAGACCCTGACACTTGGTGTTGTGCCTATTAATTCTCTCCGGTCTGCCCAGGACACTTGTCAGGAAATCATTATTCCCACCTGACACGCAGAGAGGCCCAGTGTCTTGCCCAGTGTCACAGAGCTTCCACATGGAGGCAAGAGTAGGATCTGAAGTTGGGTTTGTCCTAGCTCTTTCTTCCACTCTGTGCCCTGGGCTTTTTTGGTTAACTCCAGAACCAGACTTGCTGGCCTGTTGTCCCCAGGAGTTAATGAAAGATCCCCAACCCAACAGAGGGACTCTGAGCACCACTAGGTGAGCAATGACAGGGCAGTGATTGGTAGGGCCAGATGAGGTGATGGGGAACACAGAAGGGGAACATGGAGATGGGGGGTCTGGGCTCACAGGGCATGCACACCACCAGCTACACTTACCACCTGAAGGAGGGCAAGAGAGCCCAAAGAGGGGGGTCCCCGGAGCAGATGGAGGAAAGAAGAAGGAGTTACTGAGCCACAGGCAAACTGAGAAAGCCCAGGGCTGAGAGAATATAGCCTCATAGCCTGGAGCACCCACCTGTCACATCACTGTTTGCCTGGTGGTGGGAGGTCATGACCTACCATTTGATGGGTAGGGGCTGCCTGGGCCAAGGAGGGCCACATTCAAACTTGTAGGACAGAGTAGCCCCAGGAGTGGCTCTTGTAGGTAGGGGTAGAGCACGAGATTTTTTAGCAATGCCTGGAGTCGACACAGCTGTGGGCGGGGGGCACATCTTATCTAGCAGACCCTAATTCCCCTGTGCCTCAGCTGTTCTTACTGTCCTGCTTGGGGGCAGGGACCCAGGCAGATCTCAGATAGATAAAGACAGGGCCAAGTCTAGAAGCCAAGTTGCCCAACTCCCAGGTCTGCCTAAAGAACCATGGCCAGAAAGCAGGTGTCAGGAAGGGGGCTGGAGAAAGGGCGAGCCCCAGGACAACATGGGGTGGGTTAGTGAGAGGACGTGCCCCTTTCCTGCCTCCCCCAACTCACATGTCCATGCAGGTCCGTGTTGAGCAGCATCAGAGCACAGGTGAGTGTGTGGATCCCATCTAAATCAGAGATGGTGGCACCCTCAGTGTGAGGACCCAGTTCTCCAAACCCAGCCACCCAACTGTCTCCTGACAGAGCCAACCTGGTAGCCTTGGAGACAGGAAGAGGCCAGCCACCAGCCAAATGCACCTCAGGGCCCAGGACCTATGGGATGCTCCCTGCCCCACACCCACCACAGCACCAGAGTCACTTGCCTGCCCCAGGTCAGGGCCAACCCCTCCCCTCAGAGGGGACCTGAGCACCCTGGGCCTGCTATAGGCCAGACTCCTGCCTCCCGTGACCAAACTCAGCTTGACACTCAGACCCAAGAGTGGCTCTGGGTCCTGGACTATGTCCCTACCGTGGCCTGTGTCTCCTCCAGTAACTGGCCTCATCCCCCTGGTCCTGGACTCAGGTCCATCCACAGGGAAAGTCCTGTTGCTAAGTGGACTAAGAGGGCCCCACCCCAGGCCTCCACACCAGGACTCCCACCGCACCAAGAATCAGCTTCGCGATGGGGACCAGGGAGAACGAAACACCACAAGACCAAATCTAGGACAGAGGACTTCCAGGCAGGGAAAATGACCACAGGCAAGACATTTGGAAGGTCTCTCGTCCAGCAAGCAGACCCCATTCCAGGTGCCACAGTTCCTGTATTCCATGTATAGTGGGCAGGACAGAAGTGGCAGTTGGCGGGGGTGGGGGGGAAGTCGGGGCCCCGCGGAGCAGCAGGTAGGGCAGGCAGCCATACCTTCCGAGGTGCTGTCCTCCGGGTTGCACTGACAGTATCGGCGGGAGAAGTGTGTCAGGACCCGTTCACGCTCCTGCGTCTCCCCCATCAGCGGGAAGGCCTTCAGGAAGGTTCTGGAGGGCAATTCAAGGATGCTGACGACCTCTAGAGTCCCTGAGTCAGTATGGATCCTCACCCAGGGCAGAAATCCCCACCACCACGTGCACGCGCGCACACACACGCGCGCGCGCACACACACACGCACACACACGCGCGCGCACACACGAGCACGCGTACACACGCACCACATAAACCCGCCGGAGGGAGCCAGGGCTCCCGTGCCCCAGCACCTTCCCCAGAATAGCTTCTGGGGTGTGGAGGCTAGGGGGCTTTAGAATTTCAGCCCTCAATGCCCTCCAGGAAGTAGGCAGGGGACAGAGTGTGAAGAACAAAGGCAGATGAGCCCCTCAGTGCTGCCGTCAGCCCTTCTTCAGGATAAATGCCCACTTCTCTCTCCCTCCTCTCTGGCGAGGCCTGCACAGGCCACACCTGCCCCCCCCACCCCGACTGCTCCTCCTCAGTCATTCCTGCTCCTCACCGGATGTGCCACCAGCCAAGCCCCAAGCCCCACCTAGGCCTCCCTCAGCCTTCCCCCACCCCAAGTCCGAACTGCCAGCGACTTGTTCTTCATCCTTGATCTCAAACCATCCTCCTCCTCTGCCCTCATCATGTGCCCAGCACACTCAGACCTGGGCACCCCTGCACCTCCCCGATGCATCCTCCCTGCAGACACTGAGTGGCCTTTCTAAACACACATGCAGTTGAGACTCACCCTGGCTTAAAACCTGTCATTGGCTCCCCAGAGCACTCAGCATAGCACCAAGCTCCTCCTGCTCTGTCCTTCCCAGGACATGTTCCCACCACCCTCCTGTCCCTCCAAGCTCACCCTCACCTGCCTCCCACACCATATTCACATCCGGGACAGGACAGGCACCTTCACCGCTCCATGCCTCTGGGGAGGCTGAAGCTGTCTGCAAGGACCTTCCCTCCCCTCCTGGGCAGCCCTGCCCCCCTCTCCTGGCCCACTTCAAAAGCCACTGGCTCTCAGGGGCCCTAGGAGTTGATCTCAAAACCACAGGGGCTGGGAGATGGGGCCTAGGCACACTTCTTCTTAGAAAGAAAAACTACAAACTGAGCGAATTTGAGCCTCTAGCTGTCCAGGGTTCCTGAGACTAGTTCATTCCTAATTTCACTATGGTTCATCTGATTTCTGGAAAGCCCACTTTGCTTTATGCTCTCTCATGCTGCTCCTAAGACACCCTGGGCCCTATGAGCCCATCTTGGCCAGCCCTTACCTTCTGAGGCCTCCCAAGGCATCCCAAACTACAGACCACGCCCTTCCTCAATCCCAGTCCGTTAACAGCCATACAAAAACACGCTGTCTGCCATCTAGCACCCCCCTTCCCCGCCCTGGTCTTTCCTGTGCCCTGTTCTCTTCCTCCCATCTGGCACCCAGCTCTGCCCCTCCCTCCTCTAACCACACTCCACTAGGACTTTTTAAAATCCATCCCCCGTCCCAGCCTTGACCTGTCCTATCTACAAATCATCCATCCCAGCTCCCACTCGCCAGTCCAAACATTCCTTCCCCAAGTGTCCTCACCAAGCCCCAATGCAACACAGCCACCACCAAATTCTGAGGCGGCCCCCAGGGTCAGCCTCACCACTGCCTACCCACTCCCCTGCTCTTTGGAAGCACCCATCCCTCCACTCAATCCTCTGGATGACCCCTCACGCCAATCTTTCCTTTGGCACCACTGCCCACCTCAGGCCTATCCTCTCCCACCAGACCATCTTCAGAAGCCTGCATGCCTCCAGATCAAAGGCCACCAGCACTACTCCCCAAAATACTGCTTTACACCCAGAACCTTCTGTGGCTCCCCAGTGCCTTTGCGGTTGAGCCTAAATCTACCGGGCTGGCATACAAGGTTCTCCAGCACAGCACCCAGGCCTCTGACCACAGCCTGACCCACTGAACATCTTCTCCCACCACTCTCCCTCATCCCAAAGCAAACTTCAGACTCAGCTCAGGATAGAGCAGCAGACCAACACCTCCCCTGAGAACCTGAGATAAGCCAGACAGAATACATCTCTCTCAAGCTCTCTGGAAGCCACTGGTGCCACAAGGACCACAGGGCTAGACTTCTGGAGAGGAGAGAGCTGAGGTGAGGGGTTCATCTATAGCTGCTTTTTCCTTGGGGGCATTGCTGATTACGGGCAAAGGCAAGAGGCAGAAGACTTGGTGGCTTCACAGAACTGAAGACACAAACCTGGAGACCTAAGGGACTGTGAATATACAGCCAGTTTTCCCTTTGAGACGTCTGCCAAATTCTGAAGATGTGAGGGGCAGGATGCTAAAAAGCTAAGCAGAAAGCCTCTGAGAAGTAGAGGGACTGGGTTTTGTTTTGTTTTGTTTTGTTTTGTTTTGTTTTGTTTTGTTTTGTTTTTTGACACTCTTGCCACACTGAGGAAACACAATTAGGATTCAGGACCCACCAAAGGAAGAGGCCCCAGTGAACACACTAGACTTCTAGTGGAAAGCCGACGGGGGAACCCCTGAGTTTACCAAACTTCAGTGCAGCCTTTCCTCAGCTCAGCTGTGGTTGGATTAGGAGTGCAACCCCTGCCCGCCTCTAACTGCCTAGCAAAGGACAAGGTAAACCCTCACTGGAGGAAGATATAATAATCTAGAGCCTAATTCTATACAAAATACACAGCATCTAATAAAAACAGTACTGGGTTGCAGAGAGACAGGATGTATGACACAAAACTAAGAGAAGAGACAACAAACACAGATACAGAGGAGTCCAATGATACAGATATTGGGATGAGCAGGCTTTGAAACAAGGACTTGGAAATAACTAGGATTAATATGTTCAAAAAGAGAGGGAAAGATGGAGCAAATGAGTGAAAAGATGAGAAATTCCCCCAGAGAATTAGAACCTATTTTGTTTTAATTTTAACAAAATGAAAATTCTAGAACTGAAAAACATAATAAAAAGTAAAAACTCAGTAAGTGGACTTAACAGCATATTAGACACAGAAAAAAAGGGTAAGTGAACTAAAAGCAGGTCAACAGAAAATATCCCAAGTGAAGTAGAGAAACAAGAATGGAAAATACATTTTTTAAAGTGTAAGAGACATGTGTGTGGGACACAGAAGATCTAACATTTGGGGACCACCCCCCACTTAGCTCAGAGATCACTGTCCCCCACCGACACCCCGAGGACTGCGGCATGCTGTCTCCTGTGAGCCCTGCCACCAGGGGCTGCTAGACACTGGGCTGCGCTCTATTACACACACACACACACACACACACACACACACACACACACACACACACACACACACACACCAGGGCCTGCACCTGACCCTCCTGAAGGCTACTGTCTGCATCCAAACACCAAGAGGACCTGAGGTCAAATCCCATTTTTGCCATCTCCTCCCTCAGTGACTGCAGGGAATCACTTCACCTAATGGCTGGTTCTTCATTTGTGAACAGAATGATAACACCTACCTTCCAGGGGTGTAGTTAGGCTAAGTCAGAAGGGTGCGGAAAGACCTATTGCCTCTGGCAAACAGGAAGTGCTCCATGCAGGCAAGCCCTTTGCCCTTCGGCTCCCAAAGCCTCTAGACGGCATTCCCACCTTCCTACGCTCAGCCCACCGCAGAGCCAGGCCTCACTGGGGCCCCGGGCTGCTGCCGTGCTCATGGCCCCTTCTCTACAGCCTTCCCGGGGAGGGTCGAGACACTCGCCCAAGATTGCACAAGCAAGTTTATGACAGAGCTAGCATGAGAATCCAGATGTGTGGCCTGTACCCCGTGGGGACACCGCCCCATCCCAGCCCCACTGACCTGAGCGCTCGGTCCAGAGTCAGGCCCGAGAAGTCGAAGAAGCTGAGATACTCCCCGGCCACCAGCCTGCTGAACTCATTGCTGTCAGGAGAGCATGAGGTGTCCGTTAGAAGAGAGCACTGCCACCAACAGGGGCACATGGGCAGTGAGCCCGGGGGCACCCTGACCCACCCACCCGACCTGCCTGTCCCTAGGCTGCCTCCCCCTGCCGGCCAGCTGGGCTCTGACAGTCCAGTCTGCCTTGGGTTGGCGGGTCTGGAAGGCTTCCTAAAAGAGATAATGTCTCTGTGAAGACAGCAGACAGATAATATAGGCCAGTAAGAGCCAGGGAGGTGAAGGGAGTAGGGAGAGGGGTGATGCAAAGTGTCCCCAGTAGAGGAAACTGCACATGTCCAAGTAGCTATCAGCAGGGCCATGTGGCCAGAGCCAGAGAGCAGGACCGGTGACAGCACGAGATGAGGTACGGAGCAGGGCCCGAGGGCCAAGCGAAGGATCAGTGGTGTTCGGGAAGGGTGTGAAGAAGGGAGGAGTTGAGCGAGCGGGTCAGATCTGTGTGTGCAACATGCCCACTGAGTGGAGACTTCTGGGGGCTGCAGGGGCGGGTTCCCGGAGAGACAGAGAATTTGGGGAGGGGAGGAATTTCAGAAGCAGAATCCATGGGCGAGGGAATGGTGCAGTGCATGACCCAGGAGGTGGGCCTGGGGGGAGGTGTCCAGAGCTGGACATCAGGTGGGGCTGGATGTACCCACGTGAGAGATGTCAGCTGGTTAATGACTTGGAGGACGGCGATGAGCCCATGTGAGAGGAGGGGGCAGACCCAGGACGGAGATCAGAGGAAGCCCCTCTTAGGGCGGAGGCCAACTGAGGAGAGAGAGGGGGCCACTGAAGGGGACTGAGGAACAGCAGCTGGAGAGAGCTAGGGATGCAGTGTCCCGGAGGCCGAGAGAGAGAGAGAGAGAGAGAGAGAGAGAGAGAGTGTGTGTTTTGAGAAGATTGGAGTGATGAATTCTTGCCGGAAAAGAGAATGAATTTCCACCTGAACCTACCCAAGCCCGGAGCTCTCCCTCCTACATACAGAAGACTTGGGACTGGGGAAATAGGGAAAGCGTGACATAACTCCATGGGGACACCAAATCCAAATCGTGGAAAATTCTTCCTGACCAACGGCTCCATTTCTTCAACAGATACATGGCCTTAAGAAAAAGGAGGCAGCCTGGCAGACTATTGATTAAGAGACATAACAGGATAAAGAGAAAGAGAGAGACTCGAGAGACTCAAGAGACATATTGGCCAAAGGTAAAGAAAGCATGTATCTTGTTTGCATCCTGATATGAAGAAGCATTTCTGAGACAGAATATTAAACTAAGACTAAATGTTAGAGATTCTATGGAATTTTTGTCGGTTTTGTTAAAAATTATAATGGAATGATGATTATATTTAAAAATCCTTATCAGTTAGAGACACATACTAAAGTATTTATGGATCAAATGATAGAGTGCCTAAAACATGCCTTAAAATATTCCAGCAAAATGGCGGGGGGGGGGAATGTTGTTAACTTTGAAGCTGAGTAATGGGTTATGTGGAGGTTTAATATATTTTTTCTGTTCTTGTGTATGGCTGAAATTTCCATAATAAAAATTTTACTTAAGGAAAAAGAAAGGAGTGGGGTGTGTCTGCGATATTGAGGAGCGGTAAACTGAGGCCAGGTAGCAGCCACCGGATTCAAAGACAAAGGCTGCTAACTTGGCCCTGGCCTAGACCAGCTGCTGAAGGCAGAGGGTGGGGGAGAAGCCTGCCCCAGGGGCTGAATGTGGAGAGGGGGCGTGGACCGAGACCACCCAGGGCAGAAAACTCAAGAATTCTGGCTGCCAAGGGGCTGGGGGAGTTGAGGAAGAATTCTTGTTTTCAGATGGGAGAGACTTAGGCGCCGTTAAGTGTTGATGGCTGCTCTTGGAGAGGAGAGGCTGAAGGACTGGAGGGTGCAGATCAACCATAACCTAGGCTCCTGGAGAATGTCATTTGCTTGGGGGCGGGGCACGCAGCCCAGTGGGAGAGGTAGGGCTTTGAAGTCAGATGTGATGTCTGGGCTGGGGCTGGGAGGCAAGCCGGAGCAACGTGGAAGCTGAGAAGCGGAGAGGAGGAAGGGGGGAGAGAAACCAGGGAAGGGTCCCAAGCAGAGCTGGCCTCAGCTTTTTCAGTCAGTTTCGACTTGGGGCCTAGGGGCTAGACTGCCCCTTTGCCTTGAGAGCGGTGACTGCCTCCCCAATCCCAGAACCTAAATGTGGGGATGGGAGGCCCCCTGGAGGAAGAGCAAAGGCAGGTGGCCATGCTGATAGTCAGAAACACTCGGGGTGTGCCTGCTGATTCCTTCAGTCTCAGAGGCCCTGCCTGTCCCCTCACCCCGCTCCACCCCCGCACCCTCCCCAGCACTCCCATCTGGCTAGTTCCCTTTCCCCAGTCCCAAGGCCAGGGTTGTGCTTTGGCAGCTTCAGCCCCCTGAGCCAGTCCCAACAGACTGAGAATGGGGTCTAATGGGGGCCAGGAACCCAGCCCAGGCCCAGGTTCTCCTCCTCCCGGCCCCGCCCCCCTGCTCTGTCCTCACTACCGTCATCCTGGTCCCATAACCCCAGGCCACATTGCACCCCCCAGCCCCGAGGGACCGCCCCGCCACCACCTCCCCTCCCCAAGAGCATGGGCCTTCGCCCAGGCAGCCCAGAAAGGAAACAGATTTAGGGCAAGACCAGGAATGAGGACAGTGGCAGGAGGTGGAGCTCTGGGGGACTATTGGGAGCACCCCAGGCATCAGACCCCCTCCCCCAGACAGAAGTCACCCACACCTCCTGCAGGCTGAGGAAGACACAGGGTTTGCTCGGGGTGGTGGGGTACGGGAGACGACTCACTTCTTGCCTAGCTGCCGGGCGACGTCACAGCGCTGAAAGCCCTCGAGGTGGTAGAGGCGGCGGGCCAGCCGGCGGGCGGCCTCACTGACCCCCTGGCACCCGTTGGCCAGTGCATCCGTGCTGCCAGGCTCCAGCCCCTCCGAGCTGCTCAGCTCCAAGTCCGAGTCTGAAAAGCCATCCTTTAGCCTGGGGTCGCTGCACAGGGAAGGTGGGGGCAGAGAGAAGGGGATCAGAGGTCCAAGGCCAGAGCCCAGGAAGAGGCTGGGACATCCCCCCAGGCCTCTGAAAACCCACGCAGGGCCCAGAGCAGGGGGAGAAGCTCCACTGCATCAGGAGGGAATCAAGTCGGACTTTTAGAAGAGCCCCTCAGTGAAATCACTACAAGCTACACAACCCACAGAGCAAACCTCCCGGGCCCCACCAGGGCTGGAAAGGCCTGGAAGGGCAGAGTGGAACCTCAGGACCGGGAGTCTGGGTGCAGAGGAGAAGGACGCCACGACCTTGGAGAGGGCGTGTTCCTCCAGGCACTGGGTTACCCTGACCTGCTGTGCCTCCTCTCAGCCTCAGTTTCCCCATCCGCTCAAAGGTCCCCCCGGTTCCCAGCCTAGGCTCTGCCTTACCTGGCTGACTTCAGCAACCTGTCTGTGTCCTCCTCTTCCTCCTCCTCGTCCTCCTCGCCCCCACCTGGACCCCGGGGTCCCTCTTCATGGAAGCCATTGGGCACGGCCGTGAGAGACAGGCGGCTCAGGACGTTCTCTGATCGGCTGCTGGAGATGGAGCACCGCAGGGGGCTGCCCAGCCCCCCCCCACCACCAGCCGCTCCCATGTCCCCCTCAGACCCCATGTCCGCAGTGCCCAAGCCAGCCCCCGGCTCAGGGCTATCACGGGCCCGCTGCTGGATGAGGGGTGTCAGGGGAGCCTCGAAGCTGACGCAGCTGTCACTCTCGTCCGTGAGGCTCAGCACATCCAGGGAGTCAAGGCTGCAGTACTGGGTGCCCCGCAGCAGCTCTGACTCCACAATCTTCTCAAACGTGGCACTGAAGCCGTCCCGCACATCCGGCTCTCCGCGGCTGCCCAGCCTGTGGGATGCAAGGACCGGTCACCGTCCCGCTGTGGGGCCCCCCGCTACAGGGGCCGGGACGGCGCCAGTCTGTGTCTGGGAGCTCCTCGGGGGCAGGAGCAGGCATGGACTGTGTCCTGTTTATTCTTTCAGCCCATACTTGCTGGGCACTGGGTGCCAGATGCTGGGCTGGCTACTAAGGTACAGCGATGAAAAGAGACAGGCGTGGTCCTCCCCAGTGCCCACCCTGTGCCTGGCCCAGAGTAGGCATCGTTTCTTTGTCTAAATGAATGAATGGGAGGCCTCTTCCTCCACTGTGGCCCCGGGGGCTCTGCCTCCAGGCTTCCCAGAGCCATGTGGATATCCCCCAGCACAACTAGGGTCATGCTGGGTCAAATTTTTGCTGTCCCCACAGCCTGGGAGGCTCTCGGCGTGGCCGGCCACACTGCAGCTCTCAGGCTTGGCCTTGATGTCACCTCCTCAGAAGGACTGAGGAAGGCAGGAGCACGTCACCTACCCCTCTGGCCCCTCTCCTTATTCTCCAACCTCAGGGTATCTCCCGACTTCCTTCCAGCCCCTGTCAGCATGCCGCACGGTGTGTTCCCTGTTTCCCATCTGTTCCCCAGTCCCACCCCCCAACAAGGCCAGGGAACACCGAGCACACAGTACATGCTCAGGAAACCCTGCTGAATGGTGCACTGGTTGAACGCACAGATGTTTGTCAGCCCCCTGGCCCACCACACCGCCGAAGCCACTGCAGGGCCCCGGCCTGCCCCGGCAAGAGGCCTTTGGGCTGGCAGTTCTTCTGCCGCAGTGCTCTTCCCTGACGCTGAAGCCCTCCTTCCTCATCCTTTTCTCCATGAGGTCGGCCCTGAGCACCCTATTTATAACCGGGACCCACCGCCAAACACCTCAGCCCCTTTTTCCTACTTCATTTTTTCCGAAGCACTTACCCCCCCTTCCTACGTACTACATAATTATTACTTTTATGATTTATTATCTACCCTCCCCCAGACCATAAGCTCCATGACCGTAGGAACTTTTGTATGTTCTGTTCACTGATGGACCCCCAGCCCCTAGAAGAGAGCATCACACGGAGATAAACTGAGGCATCCCGGGAGGATTTGTACCCACTGGGGGGACGCACAGGGAGGAGAGGTAAGGAAGAAGACACAGTTAAAGAGCGAGATCAAGAGATCCAGACCTCTGCCCTTGGGGGAGCTCTCATCTCGCTATCAGAGCCATGAATGGTCTCCCTCACTCCACTATCTCCCACCCTCTCATGCACCTGAGCAGACCTGAGAGGTGGTTCTGATAGAGGCTTAAAGACCATTAGCCCAATCTCCAAACTTCCATCTGCCCCCACCTTCAGCCATCTCCAATAAATATGCCACCTAAACACCAAGAGTACGCTCCAGGAAGTCCCAGACCCTTGACCCACTGCCAGCCAGGTGGCTTCCCTAGGACCTGTCTGGATGGAAACACTCACGGCCACAGGATACCTGGTACACACAGGCACCCAGCCTCACGTACTCACATTCCTATCCGCAGAGCTAGCCACACTCAGCCCTAGACCTGGACGTGCAGACCCAAGTGTGTATCCACAGCTGCACAGGACAGGCACACACAACCCCCTCCACACACACACACAAAACCACACAGACCTATGCACATCCACCTGTTCACACATTCCTATATCCACAACAATGCACAGGGCCAGACATACATGTGCATGCCACCTGTGCACTCTTGCTTGTCCAGGCCAGGACCCACAGCTGTGCACACTAAGACTTCTATACACTTTCTTTCTCAGCCCACCCTGAGGTCTTCTAGACATTCACCTGTCCCATCCATCCCCTCCTCCTCATCCAACTAGCACCTCCAAGACATGCAGGTCTCTCCATCTCCTGCTGAGGATAATAGAAATGGGGCTGTAACTCCAGTAAGCAGGACTGAAGTGAGATTCCGGGTAGAACCTCCAGAGGGTACTCAAGTGAGAGGTATCCAGCAGGGATTAATCTACAAAGCCTACTCTTCTGAGGTCAGTTACAGATTTGGGAGATCTTCATCTCCGGGAAACAAAGGGATGAACCAGATGACCTTCCACATCCAAGCATTTTGGAACTCTACTGCCCAGGCTGGGATGGAGGGTGTGTGGTCCTCTAAACCCACACAGATACAGCCCATGATGGTTTGGAGGGCTTTGGGGGTGGGAGGCACAACAGGCCTGCTGGCCTTTGAAATCTAATGGCTCTATCCTTCCAAAACACCCAGAAGCTGGACAAAACAGGAATATGAAATTCCCATTTTATGGAGGAGAAAAACAAGAACCAGAGAGGTAAGTGGCTAGACCCAGGCCACATAACACTGGAGCAGCAAAATGTAGTGAGCCCCCAACCCAAGGCACCCACTTACCCCAGCTGAAGGTCCTCAGTGTCCAGACAGAGATTCCTGGACGCATTGTCCCCCTCTGCCAGCCCACCAGCCCTCCAGGGCCTGGACTCTGCAGAATCTTCTAGAATATTTGAGTCTGGCCCCAGGACTAGGCCATTGGTGAAGGAAAGGCCAAGGCTGAGGCCATGGAGGGCCATGTCCGGGCCCTGTGTGGACTCCTCAGTGTCCACCAGAGTGCCCCTCATCTCATGCCCTGGGCTGTTGTAGCTACTCTTCAGGTCCTGACTGTGTGCCATTCCATTCTGGACCCCAGGTTCTTCCTCAGGCTCCAAGCTGGGGTCCCAGGCAGCACCACCTTCCCCAGGTAGTACAGATGGAAGCTTCTCCTCATTCATGGTAGCCGCTACTTCCTCCCCGTGCTGACTGCTCCTGGGACTCCCCTAGATCTGGAGGCGAATGAAGAGACGAAGAGGTGAGTCAGACAGGGCAGGTGCTGAGGGGTCTAAAGCCCAGCAGAACCAGCACCAGGCAACCTGCCTGGGGACAGGAGGATGGCGGAGATGATCTCAGGACCTCCTGGCTGGAATATGGGTTTGGGCTGTGGTGTCCTCAGGCAGTAGCCCCGCTCAGGCCAGCCCCACTCACCTCTCCCCTGACCCGCATTCACCCTGTGTGCCCCAGTCCTGCCTTCCCTGTTACCTCTTACGTGTCTCTGTTGTGCCCTCCGGAATCCACCAAAGCCCTGTGAGAAAGATCCAGGTTGGGAGGAGCTAGGGAAGGGTCCAGGACTTCTCCAAACCCCATCCCTTTCCTGCTGGTGTGTGAGGCAGACAAAACTCCAGGCTGACAGCAGCCAGTCCCCTTGTTTCTTTCCATGTTCTCACCCTAACTCCAGGAGCCAGAAAAGAGTGTATCTGTGGGTGAATGGAGGGAACTGAGCTGGGGCTGCCTTTATAGGGAGATTTAAGAGAGGAGGCAAAGAAGTCAACAAAAGTGCAGCTTCCTCAGAACCAAACGCCAACCCAGAGAAACCAACCTGAGGCCCCGTGGCGGCCATCCCCAGGCCCAGCATGAGGCGCTGTCCAGGGTGCTGGGCGGGTGAGGCGCCATCCAGGACCCTCGCCTACAACCAGCGCGCCTTCCCCGCCAGGAGCCCAGCGCCCTGGCTGTGCAAGGAGAAAGGAGGAGGGCCCAGGGTTCCCCTCCACACCAGGGGCCCCCAGAGCTTACCCAGCCTTGAGAAGGGATGCCATGGAGCATTCTGGGGAGAGCACCAGAAGGGGAGCTGGGCCCTGCTCTGCCCGACTCACTGTGTGACCACCTGTGGGTCCAGGTTGGGCCTCCTTACTGCCCCAGCCAGGCCAGCCCCACTCCCCTCCGCCCTGCTTTGGGTCGGTACCTCCTCTTAAAATGAGGAGACACATTTCACCTGCCATCTCCATCCCTTCCGCCTTTTAAAGCTGATCAAAACCGGCCCACATTTCCCAGAGGCTTCCTGCCCAGATGAGAGGGCAGATGCAATGCGCTGCATTCTGGCTCCCCCTCAACCCTGTCTCTGCCCCTGGCCCCACCTAATGTAAGCTGTTTCTGCATCACCCCACCCTACCCATGACCTTTGTTATCAGGGATACAGACCAGCCCCGCCAAACAACTTCCTTCCTTCCCTCTTTAGGCCTCAGCTTCCTCCAATACCCCCAGGCTCTTCTGGAGAAAGGGTCCTGAGGGTTCAGGAGAGTCTGGAGGAGAGGGACTGGTCAGCCTTCTGAGCTGCAGCAGAATAAGTTGCAAGCACAGCAATAAGAATCCTTCTTTTACTTGCCTGGTCTGAAGTGTCACCTGAGGGACTTGTTAAAATACAGATCATGAGGCCTTCCCCCGAACCTCCTAAACTAGAATCTATAGGGGTCAGATACAGCACTCTGTTATTGTTTAAAAAAAAAAGTTTAGTAAACAGTGAGTTAGACTCCAAGAGGAACTTTCCCCTTAAAGAAGATGAGCCTGGATAGGAAGGTCAGTCTACTTCTCTGGGGGCTTCCAGGCCCTGGAGGGGAGATCATCCACCACAGGACCACTTAAGATTCATTTAACACTCAGTTTTCACACATGGAGAAAAGAGGGCAGGGTAAGCAGGGATCTAGGGCCTCAGCCCACCCACCCTGAGCATTTCTCCTCGAGTTTTGAAGAGTGCACGAGTGTAAGATTTTTCAAACAAAACAAAACAAACAAAAGAAAAGAAAATGAAACAACAACAAAATAAGAACATCTACAGATTCAAAAGAACTCTGAAGAATCCAGGCGGTAGACTATCTGGGCCCTGATCCTAGGACACCAGGGACCCCAAGGGGCTCGGCCCTAAGTGAGGGTTTCTTTCTGGTCTGCCCTAAATCCCTGCTGCTGCAGTTGCTATTTCAATCTGTTCCCTCCGGTTGTGTACTCGGAGCGGGGAGAACAGGAGGTCATCTCCTCAGCTGAGACTTTGCGGGGGGGGGGAGGATTTCTAAAGGAAAGAGGAGGGAGAGTGGGGACTTTTGGCTTGCTGCCTGAGTTCTAGTCCTCTGGCCTGCTTTCTAGTCCAGGGGCCTGGATGTCCATTGGATCTGGGGCACAGGGCTTCAACCCAATTCCACCAGGGTGCCTCAAGCTCCCACACCACACATGGAGGTTGAACCCAGCAGGACCGAGTGCCTCCCCATTGGCAAGGGCTCTGTCTGAGGTCTTGGTGAAGCCTGAGATTTGAAAGCATAAATGATTTCCCCTTATGCTCATGCTACACCAACCCCAAGTCCAAGGTTATGAACAAATCAAGGACATCTTGGGAGGCCCCGACCTCACCCCCACAATGTCCAGCAGCTGCCTTGGGCTGGCTCCAGCCCTACCTGCCCTGCCTTGTCCTCCTGCAGCTGGGAGTGGGATAGAGGTTCTGCCAACACTGGGCACTGGGCCGTTTCCTCAGTTTCTGGGAGTGGGCAGACAAGGGGCAGCATTGAGCTCCACTCTGGGCGGGGGGCCCAGAGTCCCTGCCTGGGCTGACGGCCAGCTGAGCCCAGAAATAGCTGAGCCAGGACACCTCCTCTCTTTCTGAGCCCAAGAGAGGGGTGCATAAAGGGGGGCTTCGGGTCAGAGGTGTGAAACAATACCCCAAGACTTCACTCTGAATCATCATGTGCCTGAGATGCATCACTGTCCCCTCTGGCCTTTATGAACCCATCTGTAGAATGGGAGCATCACCTCTGCTCTCCTTCCCCAAGGCTGGTGGGAGAGCTTAAGGTCATGAATGCAAAGAAAGCAGAAATCCAAGGAAGAACAAACTCCTACAGAGATCAAGGGAAAATGGTCCACTCTTTCCACCACTACATTTGACAAATGGAGAGACTGAGGCACAGAACCAGGAAAGGCTGTGCCCAAGGTCACACAGTTGAGGAGCTGGCTCTAGAACTCAGGAATAGCTTCCTTCTGCACCTGGATGGGCTGGAGGTGCAGGATGAGCCCCCAGGTTCCCAGGCCCTCTGTCAGATCCTCCCACAAGATCAAGGGCTCAAATCTTCAACCAGGTGGGCGCCTGGGTGGCTCAGTTGGTTAAGCGACTGCCTTCGGCTCAGGTCATGATCCAGGAGTCCCTGGATCGAGTCCCTCATCAGGCTCCCTGCTCAGCAGAGAGTCTGCTTCTCCCTCTGACCCTCCCCCCTCTCATGTGCTCTCTCTCTCTCTCTCTCTCTCTCTCTCTCTCATTCTCTCTGTCTCAAATAAATAAATAAATAAATAAATAAATAAATCTTCAAATCTTCAACCAAGAGGCTCTACCCGAAGCAGTGACCCTGCCCCCTCCAACCCTGCTGGCAAGAGCAAGGGAGGAAGTACAGCTGGGCCACAGGGCACTGATCCCAAGCAGAAGCCTACAAATGACAGGCTGGCAGTGGCTAGATCCCCTGCATTCTCTCTCAGCATAAACCAGGCCCTGCTCCAAGCAGGGGCTCCTGCTACCCATTGCCCTTGAGAAGACCTTGGGCTCAGTGGCATCTTTTTCAGCTCCAACTAAGGTGGACCCGGGATGACAATGGAACACTGGCAGGGCCAGGGCTAAATGCCAAACTAGCCACTTTCTGGGTCTCAGCTGTGCCTAAGACAACCCTGTCCCCCTCCTCACTCTCCCCATGGCAGCTGGAATGAACAGTGAAAACACACAAATCACATTATACCCTTCTCTCACTCATAACCCTCCAAGGTCTCTCACTGCCCTTCGATTAGAATTCATTCTCCTTAGCATGGCCTCAAAAAGCCTTGTCTAAGCTGGTTCACTGCCCTCTCCCCGTCCCCCACCCCATCAGCCATACTGGCCTTCTTTCTGCTCCCTGAGCTCATTCCCACCTCAGGGCCTTTGCACCAGCTGTACCCTTGGCCTAGAATGCTCTTTCCCTAGATCTCTAAGTGACTGCCTCTCCTGTCACTTAGGGCTCAACTCCAGTGCTTCCTCCTCAGAGATGCCCTCTCTCACCACCCTGCACTCTGACCCACTACTCCACCGAGCATCAGGTCTGCTGAGCATCACTTAGCAGAACTGAAACTCCTTTTTCTATTTGCTTCCTTATTTCCTGCCCATCTCCCTCAGTAGGATGTAAGTTCAGGAGGGTGGGGACTATGTCACATTCACTGTCTCCCCCAGAGCCTAGCACCAAGCCTGGCAAACAGCGGGCACTGTTTTTAAATATTTGATGAATGAATAACCTGGAGATTATCATCATCACTGTTGTAGGCAGGGGCTAAGAGATGTTGAGGAACATGCTTAGGGTCACAAAGCTGGAAAGTGGCAAGGCACTCTGCTTGGAATGATGTTGGACTGTCATAGGAATACCTTGTATGGTCACTTCCATGTAGAGATCCAAGCCAGGGACTGTGGGAAGCCCAAGGAAAGGTCTGGAGAAGGGGACCCAGCAAAGAGATTCCAGGACCCGACATGCTGTATAAGAGGGGAGAATACATGGATACTGAGGCCTGTGTTCATGTCTGTGAGCAAGCATATGGTGCAGGCATTTTGGGGCACAAACATACATGCACACACACATAAACACACATGAAGGGAGCTGGGCAGCCACTCATGAGGCAGTCCCCCTAGGTGATGGGGTACAGATGAGGGCAAGGTTAAGGCCAGCTAGACCAACATGACTGGGCAGCTCGGATTAAAATCATTCTGCTTTGGGAGAAGCCAGGAGCCGGAAAGGGACAACTCATTGCTTCAGGTTAGGGTGGGAGCTGGGGAAGATAGGCACCCACATTGACCACAGCAGCACCCAGTAGCCTCAGGTGGCTGGGTGGGCTTGGGAGGAGATGGGGGAATGCAGGCCCACTTGGTAGAGATGGGGACACAAGAGGCAGAGCTGAGGTGGGGAACCCATTGTGCTGAGTACTACCCAGAACAGGCAAAATCTAAGAGCCTGTAGGATGTCCAAGGGTACTTAGAGGCCAGGCAGGCTGTATGTAGAGGGGAGTGGGATCAGAGAAAATCATTCTGGAATGTCATCATAGCGGCAAATCTGAGATGCGGGTTTTGCCTCCAATGTGCTAGTGGAGTTTGGGTAAATGAAACCCCTCTCTGGCTTCATTTTTCCATATACGTCAGAGATTCTGAACCATTTTCAAGTCTTGGACTTTGAGCATTTGATGGTGCTGCGGATCCCACCCAGACTCTCACATATGTGCGCAACATTTTGAGTATTTTTGAGAGGCTCGAGCACCCCTGAAGCCCATCCATATGCCTTGGGCATGAACCCCACAAATGGGACAGTCTTCAAAGACCTCCCACCTCTGACACTGGACACTCACAGTGAGTTCCATAGGGCTACTTGCAAGACAAAGAAAATGCCGGAAGCCGGGCGCCTGGGTGGCTCAGATGGTTAAACGTCTGCCTTCGGCTCAGGTCATGATCCCAGGGTCCTGGGATCGAGTCCCACATCGGGCTCCCTGCTCCTTGGGAGCCTGCTTCTCCCTCTGCCTCTCTCTCTCTCTTTCTCTCTCTCTGTCTCTCATGAATAAATAAATAATCTTAAAAAAAAAAGCTGGAAGCCTTCCATTGTCCGAGCTATTCCCAGCCCCTTGGGAGCCCACTCTGGACACCCCCATTAGTCCCACTGCCCTTCCCCAAACTCCTACCACATGGACTCCCTCACTCACCTAGATTTTTGCACATGGGCTGGGATCGTCACATACACACACGAAGAGTTAAGTGAGATGATCAGTGAAAAGAGCTGGCACATGGTAAGTGCTCGGAACAGACTTTGGCCATTTGCGCCCGATGCCATTCACAGGGTCCAGGTTAAGCTCCAGGATTCCCCCGGGAAAGGGCTGGGCTACTGGCAGCAGGAAGTTCACAGGCAGACCCCTCAGTGGAGGCCCTGGTCCCTCAAGCTCACCATGCTTCCCCCCAAGCCTCTGTCAGCCAAGGAGTCTGGAGGTCAGAGCTCTAAGCACTGTCTCCAGGCACAGACCAGCCTGGTCACATGCCTCTTCAACGTCCCAACTGCTTGGGGCGAGAGGAATAACCAGGATAGTAGGAAGGGGTGAGCCTTGGGAACCTCCCCCTTCCATCCCTCAAGGTGACCCTAATCCCTCCAAACCTGCTGGGTCTGCCCAACTTGGAGCACCTCATACAGCACCAAGGGCCTCAGACTGGGAGTCCAGGACAGTGGGTCAGTGCCCTGACTGTACAGTCAGAAAGACCTGCCTTCAAAACCCAGCTCCACTACCCACAGGCTGTGTGAGCTCAGGAAAGCAGCTCACCTCCCAGAGCCTCAGGGCCGTGCTCTGGAAAATGCGGCGTGCTCAGAGCATCTGCCTCGCCGGGCTGCAGGGAGGACTGAAGGAGATGGTGTGGGTGCAGCGCTCAGCTCAGAGCCGGGCACCAGCGCTGTTTCCCAGAACCCTCTCTCAGGCCTGCAGAGGAAAGGGCTGGCTGCCCCCACTGGGGATGGAATGCGCAGAGAACAGCACAGGACGTTCAGTGGGCCCTGCAGACATTGGTCCCAGGCAGCCTGTCAAGTGGCTTCTGAGGCAAGGGCTTCAGGGGCCCAGCCTGAGGGTGGAGGCAGGAGAAAGGCTCCCTCGGGGCCCAGGAGGTGGGCCAGAGAGAGTGCCCCCACGCTTTCCTGAGGCAGGTGAGGACCCTACAGTCCTGACCGTACCAACACTCGCACCCCAGGCCGGGCTCCCTCCTCGTTTTCCATTTCAAGGCAAAAGAGCAACCCTAGGTACAGGGCAAGGGCCAGGGCCACAGGCTTCCCTGAGAAGGTGCCCGAGCCCTTCAGGTGGCACCAGCCAGGGGTTATTAAGGAGTCCAGCATCACCCTGCTTTCTTCCACTCAGTTTGGCCTTTGGGGAACCAGCTTTGCCTTGCGTTGTGGGCATCTGGACGGCCTTCTCTTTCTCATGGTTGGGCAGGCAGAGGTCCCCAGGGCAGGGTGCACATTTGCATCTTATCTGCACGTACCCCTGAGCCTGCTGGGACTTTCAAGCACCCCTGGGCCCAGCTCTGCAAAGGTCATTCCTTAACATCTCCTCAGGTGCTTCTCCCCCCACCCCACCCCCAGCCACTTGGCACCCTCCTTTGCTTAGCATCTGCATACATCTGCATGCTGGTTTGGAGGGCCCTCAGCCCTGATGAAACCCACGTCTGCTGTCAAATCCCAAGTTAGCTTTGTGGCTGGGAACCCTACCCCCAGCTGTCTTCCATACAGGGTGAGCCCTCCGTTATCTGGGGCCGCATGGGACTTGGCTGTTCTGGCTAAGTGACCAGCCATTGCTCTGTCTTCCTGGAGCTTCATAGGGTACCTGGGACTCACTCTGCTTCTTGAGCCCCATTTGACCCATGAGCCTGCAGACTGAGAGTTCAACACCAAGGGCTCTAATGGACTGAGCAAGCACAAGTCCTCCCAGTCAGCCCTGCCTCCGCTGATATGCCTGACTGCAGGCAGATCTCAGGGCCTCCATCTCTGAGCAATTGCTGCCTCCAAGTCCGGCTCAACAGCCAAGAGAGATGAACCAAGAAATTTCATCATCCCTTCTCTCTGCCCAAGTTTTACTTATCCCCTACTCCCGAGATTCTCACATTCTGTCTGTCCCCCACTCCCCAAAACCTACCCCTCTTCATCTTCCCCTCTGACCTTTCCCCCAACCCCTCCCCAACCTCTTGATGTTGTTGCCCCACTTGACCCCACCCCTGCGGAGTACCCACTCCCCCCCCCACTTCCCCCGCCTGCTCCTGTCTCTGCTTTAGGACTTCAGCACAGGGTCTGACAAAGGTTGTGGTCTCCTTGAGGCTGGAGGAAGGAAGCAGCATGTGCATGAAACCAGCAGGTGTGAAATGGGCTGTAGTGGGCCGTTCCACTATTGCCGCCCATGCCCATCGTTGAGAGAGTCCCTCCTATTCAGCCATAGCCCACTGGCAGAAGATGTGGTGCCTGGTAAACAGCCTCACCCCTTGATGGACAGTACATGGGGCAGGAGAGAAAGAGGAGTCAGGAATGACAACAGCATTTGGGCAGGGTGGAGCTGCCATTCCTGAGATGGGAAAGACCGGGTGGAGCTGGTCTGGGGAGGAAGATCGGGAGCTCCACTTTGGACAAGTTGAGTTTGAAGGGTCTAGTAGACATGACAGCTGAGATGCTAAAAGAGCTACTGGAGCTCAGGAGAGAGCTCAAAAGTGGGGATATAAATGTGGGAACGGGCAGCACGTAGGTAGGTGTACTTAAAGCCACAGGACCAGATGAGATCGGCACAGGAGTGGATGTAGATGAGGAAGACCGGCCATGCAGCGGCTAAGTCCTGCGATACTGCAATGTTCGGGGGGGGGGCGGTGTTGAGCAGAAGGACACTGAGGAGGATCAACCAGGAGGCCAGAGGCAAACAAGAATGGACGTGCTGGAAGTGAAAGAGAATATTTCAAGAGGGCGCCTGGGTGGCTCAGTTGGTTGAGCGACTGCCCTCGGCTCAGGTCATGATCCTGGAGTCCCGGGATCGAGTCCCGCATGGGGCTCCCTGCTCAGCAGGGGGTCTGCTTCGCCCTCGGACCCTCCCCCTCTCATGTGCTCTCTCTCTCTTAAATAAATAAAATCTTTAAAAAAAAAAAAGAGTATTTCAAGAATTGGGAGAAACTGAATGTGTCAGATGCTTCAGATGAAGACTGAGACTTGGCCACTGAGGGTAGCAACATGGAGGTCAGCGGTGACCTTGAAAAGAACAGTCGGTGGAAGGAGGTGAAAGCCCAGTTGGAGTGGAGTCGAGAGAGAAAGAGAGAGAGAGAGAGAGAGTGGGAGGAGAGGACCAGGAGATAATGAGTCCCGACAACCCTTCTGGGGAGCTTTGCTACGAAGGAGAGCAGAGGTGCTGTGGCAGCAGGACGGAGAACACAAGAGAGCCGTCTTGTAAGACAGGAGAGACAGAGCAAGTATCCGCTGGTGGAAGGATCCAGTACAGGAGGAACTTATGCAGGAGGGGCCCGGGCTGCAGCGATGCCCTCGAGCAGGCCACAGGGGACAGGAATCTGGCACACAAGGGGAGGGGTAGCCTTAACCAGGGACAGGAACGCCTCACCCCCAGCGACAGGAGGAAGGCAGAGCCGTGGGTGCAGGTGCGGTAGATGGGTGAATGCAGCACTGCGAGTCTGAGAAAGTCCTGATTGCTTCTATTTTCTCAAAGAAGTAGGAAGCAGTATCACCAGCTGAGAGGGAGGATGGGGAAAGAGGGGCAAGGATGGAGGGTAGAAGACAAAGTGTGAAAGAGTCGGCAGGTAGGGAGAGAGGAGACGGACTCAGGACCCATGGTGGGCATGCGGACAGCACTAAGGACTCGCCCGAAGCTCACGGTTTTGAACTTCAAGTGAGACCAGTCCGGGTAGTGGTTTTTCTCAGCCTCGCTCAGCAGCACAGGTACAGTTGTGGAGCAGGCTGGACGTTGGATTTAACCAGGGCTGGGCTTTTGCCAAGAAAGTATGAAGAAGCAATTGAGTTAAGGGAGTTGGGGGTCTGCACAGGAGGGATTATCCTGAGTTTTATGGTGGCTCCTGGCCCACGCTGAAACTCCCTCCCCTGCTGGGGTCTGAAAGCCCCCCACCTGTTCCCTGCTGTGAGTCACGAGTGGCCTTCCCTCTGCCCTCATCCCCAAATGAGCTTCTGAGAGGGCGGCCATGGGTGGCCACCAAGACCTGAGAAACGAGCTTCTCACACACCGTTCCTCTAACCTGGAAAGTAACGTGGACCCCCACACATTCAAAACTGCATCCTCCATCACCCTTCCCAGGCCATCCCAGACAGCTCTCCCCAGCTCCAGTCAGACGCCAGTGCCTATCCGTTCAGCCTGCTCCATCTCTGCTTATCCTCCTTCCACCTCCCACCTGCCACATCTGGGGCCTAGCAGGGCCGCCACACCACCGACTCTTTTCCCACCGTGCATTCCCTCTGCGTGCCATACGCAGCAGCCCCAAACCCAGTGCCCGACCTCTCGTACTGGGCCACATCATGGCCGTTGGACCGGTCCTTGTCCACCACACTGGCCCTGCCAATCCCCCTCCATCCTCCTCACACACATCTGTCCCATTACTCTCCTCTCTAAAGCCCTTGGTGGCTCCCAGTGTCTTCAGAGAAAGGGCCAGCTCATCAGCCCACATTCCAGGCCCCACCCCCTTCCTTCCTGCCTTGGCCCCATCCACCCCCTCTCCCTCACTACTTCCAGCCCCCAGTCGTGGCTCACCCCCACACCACCCCTGAGGTTGGGAGTTCCTCGAAGACCTCATCAGCGTCTGCTGAATCACCCCTCTCCAGTATGTGGTCTGAAGTACGGGTTCAGTCAGTTTTGCTGACCTGGTACGTGGATGACCAGGTGGATGAAGCTTCTGGAAGCGGAAAGAGAGAGGAATGGAGTGAAACAAAGGGATTCCTTAGCCAAGTGGCCTCACTTCACTGACCACCTATTATAGGACGAGCTGAGGACATCTGCTTCCCAATGAGAAACACTGAGAAGAAGGCAAACATCACCTATCGGATATTCCTGCCAAATAATGTTTAAGGTGGATCTACTCATGAGCAAACAACAAGACAAGTTCAGAATGTGGGACATTCTACAGGAAGAGTGACCGGGGCTCTTTAAAACTGACAATGTTATAAAAGACTTTAAAAAACAAAAGAAAAAGGACAGGGAGATTGTTCCAGATTAAAGGAGAAATAACTAAAGGCGATGTGTGATCCTTGATCAAAACTTATTTTTACAACAGCTATAAAGGATATTACTGGTACAACGAGAGAAATTTGAATATGGATTACATACTAGGTTAAACTGCGTCATTGTTAAACTTCTTGAGTATGACAATATATAGTCATTATGTAGAAAAACGTCCTTGTCTCAGGAAATTCATGCTGAATTATTCAGAGGTGAAGTGTTATGATATCTGCAACTTACTTCCAAAAGGTTCAGAGAGAGAAACACAAATGTGGGTAAAATGCCAACAGTTGGCAAGTCTAGGTCTCTAGGTGAAGGGTATATAGGTGGGTGTTCATTGTACTGCCAGGTGTGACGAGACAAGAAGTCAGGCGGGAAGGAAAGGAGTGGAGAGACACATTCCAAAGAGGGGAGCTCAGGGCCCCCGCTTGCCTGGGCACGAGTCAAAGAGACAGTCCTGCACTCCAGCAGGCCACGGCTGGACACCAGAGTCAGTCGGGGCCGGCACAGCCCTGGAGTGGCTCACCACCTAAAAAGGATCAGATCCCTAGGAAGACTTACCCGTGAGCAAACCCACTTAGAAGGACAAGGGCCCTGCAGGAAACAGCTGGGTCCCAGGGAGACCAGCAAGGCAGCCCTGCCCCACCTCTGCCTGAGCTGTGGCAGGAAGCCAGGACCGGCCCAGGCTCACCACTCCCCCCAAACACCCCTCAAGGGGGGACAGTCTAAGTGTATCCTCCTGTGTGAGGAGCCAGGCTAAATATGGAGCCCCAGACATAAGATGCCGCTCAAAACAGATTTTCCTGGAAAAGACCATCTGGCAAAGGATGTCTAGAACATCTTCTGTCATGGGAGGCCGTGTCATTTTCCTGCAGGCAAACGTCCTGAATGGGAATGCCTCGATCCCACCTCTCTAGAAGATCCTAGCTTAGTGCCTCAGTTTCCCCCAAGGTCACTCCCATGCTCCACATGGAAATGCACGCAGTCACCTCCCTCCTAAATTGCATCTCCGGGAAGAAGAGAATGAGATTGGGGACATAGGTCCAAGCAGCAGACAGTTCTGCCCAGGGACAAATCCTGAGCTTCAGTATCCACCTCCACAAAATGGGAATACTGGCAGTATCTCCCTCTAAACGTGGTTGTATGAGAGTACTCTGCCAGTGGTAGTGCTCCATGCACAGAAGCTCAGCAAGGTAATGTCCCCCCCCCCCGGAGCCCCTCCCTCTCAGTGCTGTCAATATATTTCCCTATACACTGGGGAAAGGGGGCTCTTGGGTGGGCAGGCCTCTCCAGAGATAGGAGGTGAGTCGGGGAGGCCAGCCGGCCCGTTTTACTGATTCAGAGATCCCAGGTCACAGAACTTGTAGCTTCCCTGGGAGGTAGGGCTCCTAACCTTCCAGGGAAGAGGGTGGAGAATGACTGTATTTGCCCAGGGATAGGGGGTGGGCTTGGAGGTAGTCGTAATGCCTCGTACCCGCTCTCCCTCAAGCTGCCTAAATAATCCCCCATTAAGTAGCTCTTCCTTCCAGGGTCTGGAAGAAGGGGCTAGGGAACCTAAGAAAGTTCAAACGCCTCACCTTAGACCCAGGCTGTCCATCTGCCCTGGCCAAGCCCTGAGCCCTCTCCCTGCTCCCCATTCACCCACCCATCAAGCTCAGCCTGGCTTCTCCTGAGCCTGCCAGGAATTTCAGACCCACTTCCATTGTGGCTAGTGCTTCTGTCCCTAGTTTCCTTCCAGGGTCCCCCCAAGATGGCCCCAAGACAAAGGGATAGGCTGGGGCAGTGCCCCCCCCGGGGGGGGGCCTGTGTGGAGACAGTGTCCCCTGTTCTGATTCAGGGAGTCCCCAGATCCTCCAGGGACAGCAACAGTCAGAATACCTCCTCTTAGGAGGGGGCCAGCTGGGCAGGGTGGTCCCTACATCTGGATTCCCTGCCCCACCCCAGCCCCAGCAGCGGGCTCTAAGGACCCCTCCCTCCCTGCAGCTGCCACGGCCATTATGTGCCTTCTCAGCCTTGCCTGCTGCCTGCCACGCCCCCATGCAAGCCCCTGTTCCAGAAGCAGAGTCCAGAGCTGGGAAGGCCTGGCCGCCAAGCCAGGCTGTCAAAGTTAGGAAACTGGAAACAGAAATAAATCCTCAAAGCTGCTCCGTGGTAAAGGTAGCTGCCAGCAGGCCCTGGCAACCACCCAACACCCTGGGTCCCCTGCCACCAAGCTGCCACTGGCACCCCATCAACGCACACATGTACCTCAGATTATACAAAAGGGGGGGGGATCGGGAGGCAGAGCCCAGAAGGCAATCGGGCCGGTTGGCCCTGAATGGCCCTGCAGGCTGGCCTGGGGTTCTCTGGTGGCGCCCCCACTCCCTGGCCCAGACCCGGCCAGCCCCGGGCTTCCTCTCACGGCCCCATCTCCATGACAACCGTATCCTTCGGATGCTCCAGCCGCCACGGAATTGATCTCAAAATGTAGCTTTGTTAGCAGACCCCAGCGGGCATGGAGGGCGGAGGGCGGCGCCCTCCAGCATGCCTTACCTCTGCCCCCCCCCCAGCATCCCCTCCTGGCCCCTAACCCGACTTCGGGAGAGGTGAGGTCCCAGGGAACGAGGGCCTTGGGGACCAGGTGGCCCCGCGGCCCCACTCACCGCTCCTGGTCCCAGTCGCTGGGTCCAGCCTCTCACGGCGGGGCCATGCGGAGGCCTCCGCTGGACTGACCGTCCCGCTCCGCCGCCGCCTGTCGGGATTCCCCGCGCCCACTCCAGTCCCTTCAGGTGTCAGAGCCGAGGCTGTGGAGAAGCTGAGCAGAGATGGGGGGACGGACGGCAGGAGGGAGGGAAGGAAGGAGAGAAGGAGGGAGGGAGGAGCGGGAAGGGCGGGGAAGGGCGGGGGGACTGCAGGCGGGGTTGGGTAGCGGGAGCGGAGCCGGAGGCGACAGCCGCCACTCTGGCCGGCCCACCCGCCACGCCTCCGCTCCCAGGTCCCCACTGTGTGCCCTGAGCCGGCCGGGGAGGGTGCGGCGAGCCCTTTCCCGCACAGCCCCGCGCCCGGCCCTTTAAGAAAGTGGGGGAGGGGAGCGCTGCGAGGTTCCGCACCACCACCCCCCCCTTCCAGCCGGGCCCCAGCTGTCCTCTAACCCCGGGTCAGACCCGGCCACCGCTGGGGTGGGGGGGCAGGACCCTCAGCATCAGACCCTGAGCCCTCAGGCTCAGCTCAGCCCTCCTCCAGGTGAAGGAGGGAAGAGGTCTTTGCCCTGCTCCAAAGGTGGGTTCCTCCACTAACTCTACACCCTCCTCCCCCCAACACACAAGCCCAGAGAGACCCCACCCAGAATGTGGGACAAGGTGGCCCATCTCAGAGATCAGTAAACTGAGCCTGCCCTACCTACCTACCTACCTACCTACGGAGACAGAGAGAGGCACAGACAGACCTGGGGTATGGGGTGAGAAGGGGGGCTCAGGACAGAAGATCAGACAAAGGAGAGATACCCTGAGGGAGGGAGAGGGGAAAGGTGGATCCAGTCAAGAACGCAGACTCCCGGCGCCAGGTCAGGGGAAGGCTACCTAGGCAGAGAGATACAGATGCTGTGGGCTGTGAAAACCATCTCCCAGGGGACCTGCCCCACAGTTCCCCACATGCTGGTCACTACCTCGAAGACCTCCCCAGCTCAGGACACTAGCTCTGAAGAAGAAGGGTAACAAGAATGCACCTGGACTAGACACCCAGAAGAACTTCCTAGCCATGAGGCTCAAACAGGGCAAGATTCCACCTCTCACACAGGTAATAATGGGCCCCCACCCGTAGGGATCTACAGAGACCAGAAGCTGGGGGGAGCAGGTCCAGTTCCACTAAAGAGGGAGATCAGGGTAGGGTCAGCCCTACCACCGAAGGCCACTTTCCACAACTGTCAGCCCCCAGGGTCTGTTCACTGCCCTGGGCTCCCTCCCATCTCCAGATCTTTGCAGGCGTTCCACCCTCTGCCAGGTCAGGCCTTGATCCTGCTATGCTCAATGAACTCCTACTCAGTCCTCAAATCCCTGCTTAAACACCCCTTCCTCCAAGAAGCTTTCTGTGACCTTCTTTCTACCTACACACACACACACACACACACACACACAGAGCTAGGGCCCTTTTTCTTAGAGAGCAGAGGGTGAGAGAGGGCAGAGAATTTGCTGACCTATTCGGGTGTCTAAGCTGTGCAAGATGGAGTAATTGGAGATTCAGGGTGTGAGCTGTGATTAGTCTCCTCCCTTTTCAAGCTGGGCCACAGCTGAACCTGGGGTTTCATCAACCATGGTGACACTTCTGTTATTACCTGTACATCCGCCATGTGCCAGAGTCCACAGTAAATGCCTTCCATGTGTTATATTTAAGCCCCAGAACAATCCTGCAACCCATTTTACAGATGAGAAAGCTGAGACCCAAAAGCACTGGCCACTTGCTTAACGTCCCAGGAGGTCTCATCCTGTGGACACAGCTGGGCAGTTGAGAGGGCACTCGGACCACAACCCTTTCCTGCCCATCAAACCCAAAGAGATTGCCACAGAGCCCAAAAACAAGGGGTCCACTCTACTGCAAGTGCCCAGGATCTCCTTGGAGGGCACAGAGGGAACACGGCTTCCCTGCGGTCCTGCCCTCTAAACTTCCGCCCTCTGCTACCTGTAGGCAGGGATGGGTGGCAACCAACAGGAGCCGTGGGCGAAGGAGAGGTGACAGGGCTTTGCTTCCATATTCCCCAGGCTCAGGAACCATGACCTCAAGTTACAGCCAGACAAACTTTCTGAGCCTCCACTTCCTCAACTACCCAGTAAGGATGGTAGTAACCCCTCTCTTGTGGGCCTGGGGTGGGATGAAAGGAGCTGTTAGGCTCAGTGCCCACCCAACCAAGACCTGACCCCCCGATGCACTCAACAGGCTGTGGTTATTCCAACCGTAATGAGCGACCCATTCATGGGATGGATCATTCATTCTCTGTGCACCTAGATGGACTGTGAGCCCCCTGAAGGCAAGGTCTTTCTTGTTCACCATGTATGGTCAGGACCTAATGCGGTAACTACATGCAGGAGGAAAGAATAGACGCAGGGAGGGAGATACAGCCGTCTGCCTGCTTCATCTGGCGCACAGAACCTAGTCCCTGGCCTGGGTCTGCTCCCCATCACTGGCAGCTCTGGGAGCCTGTTGCACTGGGCATGGGCTGGCCAGGGCCAGAGGCCTGGGCTCTAATCTAACCCTGCTGCTTCCCCGGCTGTGCGACCGCGGGCAGCCAGATCCCCTCCCTGAAACTCACTGCACCGTGTGAAGTGCAACTAGCTCAAAGGGCTCGAAGGACTGTCACAAGCCCACAGAAGGCCCCTGTGTGAGAGGGTGCTGTGGTGCACTGGACACAGGAGAGAGAGTTACTGTTACTCCCCGTAGCTACTTCTGCCTCCTGGAAGAGTACAGGGTCGGCATCTCCCCACCCAGCAGCCAAAAGGCACTACATTCCTCAGCATCCCTCCAGGGCAAAAAACAATCAGCAGCTTCTCCCCCCTCCCCCTCCCCTACCTTTCCCCACCCACCCTGAAGGTGAGTTTCAGGAAGGCAGGTGCTGGAGGCTGGACAGGGGCATGGGGCCCAGCTCCCAGCCCACTCAGCCCAGCACAGCCCCTGCCACAGTGCTGCCTCTACCTGACCTCCTGCCTCCCCAGACCCAGGCAGGGCCTCCTCCTCTTCCTCAGCCTGAGCAGAGTGGGGCATCCCGGTAGGAGAAGAGGCCAGGACCGGAGACCCACCACCTGGAGGAAAGCATATGGATCCAGGGGAGGCTTGGCCCAGAGAGCATCTGCAACACCCAATGCTCCCACCTTCCAGCTGGCGGACTGAGGCCAGGAGACGAGAGGCTGTGTAGGGATTCCCCAGGCCAACCCTGGAGTACTCGGTGAGCACCTACTGTGTGCCCAGCCACGCACCAACCCTGCCCTTGCCCTTTCACCCCCAAGATAAAGGCCCCAGCCCACCTGTCCAGTGTCCTCTCCTGACACCTCACACCTCAAATGTGATGCTCTAGGACCCCACTCCACCCTCATACACCCTGACCATTTCTAATAACCTTACTTTGCTTATGCTGGTCCCCTGCCTAGGATGACTTCTCTTCACTCACTCTCTCTTGCTAGTTCCTCTCAACCCTCCAGCCCCGCTCCGGCTATTATACCATTTCTTTTCCCCCAACATAGCAAAGCTCCTTGAAGAAATTGTCCATGCTCTCCAATTTCTCTCCCATTCTCTCTTGAACTCACTCCCATCTGACTCTCACCCCTTCATCCACACTTATTCCACTGACACTGCTCATCAAGGTCACCAACACAGCTAATGAGTACGGATATACAGGTTGGGCACTGCACAAAGGCACCTGGGGCACACAAGGGGTGGAGAAGGAGCTAAAATCCAGCTTGCCGTCCCCTCACCATGCTGTACCTGGTACAAGGCGACATCGGGCTGGGGAGAGACACCTTTTCATTTATACCAAAGTATCTCCCTTCTGCATGCCTGTACACTGGGTCCACCTAGAGGAGCTAGCTCTTTCTCCTCTTTATACAAAGGGACTAGATAGACTGACTGGGGCCTGGTCCCTAGGGACCACTGTAATGTCAAAACCAAAAGTCAATTCTCACACCCCATCTTAACTTATTGGCAGCATCTGCCACACTTGATCAGCCTTCTTCCTCAAAACAGTTCCTCCCGCTAACTTCCAGGACTCCTACTGCCCTCCTATATCCCTGGCCATACCTTTTCACCTTCCTTTTCTGATTCTTCCTCCACTCCCTGGCCAACAAGTACCGAAGGCCCCAGGTGTCAGTCCCCTGTCTTCTTTTCCAGCTCCCTCTCCCCTGGTGATCCCATCTGGCCTCAAAGCCCATCTAAACCCCAAGGATCCTCCCGTGTGATTCTCCAGCCTGAACCTCGTCCCTCTCAGGTCATACCCAGCAGCTGACCTGAGGTCTCCACGAGGATATGCAAAGAGCAGCTCCAACTCATCCCAACCAAAACCGACCTCTTTGCAGATGCCACCACCTTCCTTCCATCAGCTCAGGCTGAAACTCAGGCATCGTCCTTGCCTCCCACACCCCACATGCAATCCCTCAACACACCCTATGGGATCTCCTTTCAAAACAGGTCTCCAGTTGGCCACTGCCCATCAGCTCCACTGCTACCACCTGGCTGCTGCCGCCATCGCCCCCTCACTGGTTCCCCTGCTTGCCCCCAGCCCTGCTACCGGCATTCCCAACACGGCAGCCAAAGAGATCCTGTTCAGTGTCAGCCAGATCATGTCTCTCCTCTGCTCAAAATCTTCAAATGGCTCTCATGTCACTGAGAGTTAAAGCAAAGCCTTACAATGGCTATAAGTTCCTACATGACCTGGGCCCCGCCACCCGTCTGACCTCCCTCCTCTCTAGCCACAGGGGCCTCCTCGCTGATCCTCCCACACATCAGGCACATTCCCACCTCAGGGCCTTTGCACTCGCTATGCCCTCTGCCTGAAACTCCTCCCCTAGGTGGCTGCATGGCTTAGCCCTCACCCCCTTCAGCTCTCTGCCTAAAATACTACGAGTCTCCCCTTGGCCGGCTTGCTTTTCCTCCAGAAGACATCTTTACATCCTACATGCCTACTTGATTATTCTGGTTATTGTCTGTCTTCCTACCACCCCTATCATCACTAGACCATAAGATCCAGGAGAGCTGGAAATTTGTTCTTTCACTTCTGTACACCCAGGGCCTAGAACATTGCCTGGCCCATAGCAGACACTCGGTAAAGTGCTCAGATAATGAACACACCAGCAGATAAAGAAAGGAAATAACCACAGATACCAAAGTGTACTCTGAGAAAAAAAAAAAAAACAAACAAACGGGGATGTGACGGCCTCTAGTTAGAAGAGTGGGAGCACCTTCAGCCAGGTGGCCAGAGGAGGCCTCCCTGAGGATGTGCCCCCAGACTGGGCACACCCCGTCCCAGCCCACACAGCACCACCACCTTCCCCCATCACAGCACACGTCACGCTCTGCCGTTCCTGTCTGGATAGTCCATGAGGGCAAGGCCCCTTCCCACTCTTCTCTGGATCCCCACTTCCTCTAGAGCCCAGGGCCAGCACACAGTAGGCACCCAAAGGGTGATAAAACCAAAGAATGGATGGATGAGAGATCATGGACAAATCCACGCATGAGCCACAGGACTCTGACAGAGCCCAAGACAGGGAAGCTGTGCGGTGAGGAGCAGGCAGGAAGCCACAGAGGCCGAGGATGGAATGGAATCCTTGGAACCTCAGGGTCTTCTCTGTATAATCCCCCGCATCACCTATGACTCCTATGTTAGCCGAGAGGGAGTGTGGGGAGGAAAGGCCATTCTCAATGGCCATCCTGTGGCCATGAGGATGATGGTTCAGCCATTTGTTCAACAAACATTTACTGAGCAACTACCGTATGCCCTGTGCCAGGCCGTGGGAGGAGGGTGGGCAGGGCCCAGACGAAGTCCCTCCTCCTACAGCTCACAGCCTATGGGATGATTTCCCAGAGGAAACACCCCTGTAGGTAGAGCTGCGGGGAGCAGGCAACTTCTCGGCTTCATCCCAGTTATCACAAAATGAGATCAAATTTTAAGTATGAGTTTTACTAGTCTCCTACCTACTACCTCCCTGGACTGGGAACTCCAAAGAGGACAAGAACTGGGTCTTTTTACTCCTGGGTCCCCAGCGTCTAGCAAGGGCCTGGAGCATTGTAGGAGCTCAATACATGCTGAATAAATGGATGAATGAAGAACTGAGTGGGAGAATACAAGCAGGACCTAAGGATGGTAAAGATTTGGGCTTGCAGCCAAGAGAAGGACATGCTGGGAAAGGCCACACAGCTGAGCAGGCCTGAGATGCGGGAAGGTCTCCGGGAGGACAGCAAGGCCAGGGGCAGGAGGAAAAGGAGAAGGAAGACTGCTCAACATCTGAGAGTTGTCCGTCCTACCCCCACCTCCCAGCAAACAGGGCCCTGACAGCACTGGTCCAGGGCTAGTGGACAAAACCCTATAAGGAGCGCCAGGGACTTGGAGTACCTAGAGCCAGCCGGCTGCGGGCCCAGGGCACAGGCAAAGCCTGGCCCAGAACTTTGTCTGAAGGTCTTTGTGGGCCTCTGGGAGCCTGTCCAGGAGGATGCTGGGAACTGGCTAGGTGCTATGGGGTGAGCACTGTCCTGCTTCCGGAGGTCCACCTGACCCTCCAGGCCTGGGTTATGGGGGTTAGAAAGAGGATCCCCGTCTGCCGCCCAAACCCTTATCCCTGGGGAGAGAACACCACCCTCTCCCAGGAAGTCGGGCCACCGCCTAGCATTAGAGTGGCCAGCAGATCCCATCCTGGTTACTGAGGCCCAGGGAAGATGCAGCTCTGCTAGAGGATGCACAAAGTTCGGGTTGAAGCTGACCCTCCCCTCACCCAGCGTTCCTCTCCTAACCCCCCCCCCCCCCCCGGCCCCCTGCCCTCAGCCCTCAGGAAGCCCAGCGGGAGAGAGGAGGGCGAGCTAAGAGCCGCGGACTCCTGGCCTGGGAGGTGCCTCAAGCGGCAAGTTCCCCGGAGGGCGAGCTCGGGGCTGGGAGCGGAGCCGTGCGAAGCCCAGGAGGCTCTCTGCTTCCCTCTGCTGGCCCGATTCAGAATTACCAGAGCGTCCCGCGTCACCAGGCCAAGCCGGGGGTCCTGGGTGCTCCGCGGCGGGCAGCCCCCCTCCCAATCTCTTATCAAGAAAGGAAGAGACTCGAGGTCGTATGGGTCATCTCCCTGCCTCAGCACCAGGCCCAGCCGTGCCCCGAAGTCCAGCCGCAGGCTCTCTAACCAGCCTCCGTGCGGGATGCTCGCTCTTTCTGGCAGTCCTTTACCTGGTCCAACCTGAGTATTTTCTCAACTTGACCCAGCTGTTTCCGAAGGCCACGCTCTTCCAAAATACGGATGGAAAACTGAGGCTCCACTGACTATCCCATGGAGACCCAGGCCCCCCTCTTCTTTGGAACTGAGGGGAGTGCAGATACCTCTCCCCCCTCCCCCCCCCACCCCCCCGCCGCCGGGAAAGCAGGAGTCTAACTGGCCGAGATCGGCAGGCAGGCCGCCCTGCCCAATCCCTTCCGGAGCTCTTCTAAAGGCGGTCTAGCCGAGAATGAGCTCTTTTGGGGTCAGGGCGTCATCTGCTGGTGGCTACAAGAACTGCACCTGCCCCGCCAGGCACGATCACTGGCCAGGCAGGAAAAACCTCCGATAATAATCATAGCAGCTGATTTTTATTAAGAGTGTTCCGTGGAGCCAGGTTCATACTGAGTTCTTGGCATTATCTCACTTCACACATTATCTCATTTCATCCACGCAGAAACCCGATGAGGTGGACAGCATGCCTTCCATCTTGCCTATGAGGAGGCTGAAGCTGGGAAAGTTTAGTGTCCTACCCCAGAACACACCTCTAGTAAGTGGCAACGCCCGAGTGTGCACTTGAGCTGGCCTATTTCACGTGCACTGGGGCGGGAGGGAAATGGCAGATCAGGAGTAAGCTCTAGGGGGAAGATCTCTGCCTTCCTACTTCTCACCCAACCTTGGGCACAATCCCTCTCAGCCTAGCTTGCTGCTGGCAGAACAGGATCCGTCTGTGTTGCCCCAGTAGGGTCCATGACCCTCTCCCCCGACAGACTGAGACTCCTCTAGTGCAGGCCAAGGCAAATCTGTTCCCTTGTTCCCTCCACTCAGCACTAATAATTGAAAGCATAGGCCCCCTCACTTGAGACTGCCCCTGGGGCCACCCACCCCCACACGCTGCAGGCCCTACTCAGCCCCTTCCTCACTTCCCAGTTCACGAGCTTAGGCAAGTATGGTGTAGGTGGTTGCAAGGGACACAAACCAGCTTCCATGAAAAGAGGCTCAAGTAAATGAAAATTCCAGGAGCAGATTCAGCTGCAGGGAGCACTGCATCTAGGCTCCCAAATGTCTCTCTCCAAATCTGTAGCCCAGTATTCCTCTGTGGTGGCTCCATTTCCAGGCAGGCTCTTCCGACAAAGTAGCAAAATGGGTAAGGCAGCTCTGAGCTTACGTCTACCTTTGAGGAAAGAAGCCTTCCCTATCCCAAGAATATAAGCGAAAGTCTCAAAATTCAGTCTCATTGGCCCAGCCGGGGAAATAGGCCCTGAACCAATCACTGCGGCCCCCCTGGGAGGGAGGAGTGGAGTCAGCCCAGGAGATCCATGTGGACTGCTGGGGGGAGCAGATAGGTCCCAAAGGCCCACAAGGGGAGAGTTACCAGGAGCAGGAGGACCGTGGCTACATGGCGAACAGCACTAACGTCTGCGACACCCAGCCACGCCAAAGCCCGCCCTCTCTTGGCTCCAAAGCCTTTTTAGATTGCAGAACACTTCCCAAATCATCACACTTTCTTTCTTCATTCCTTCTTTCAACAAATTTTTATTGAGGCCCTACATGTACCAAGCACTATTCCAGGTGAATCATATCAGTAAACAAAAGAGAGGGAAATCCATGACCTCCGGGATCATTTCTTTAAAAAAAAAAAAAAAGATTTTATTTATTTATTTCAGAGAGTGTGTGTGTGAGAGAGAACGCGCAAACATGAGTAGGGGGAGTGGGTGAGGGAGAAGCAGGCCTCCCGCCGAGCAGGGAGCCTGATGCGGGGCTCGATCCCAGGACCCCGGGACCATGACCTGAGCCGAAGGCAGACGCTTAACGACTGAGCCACCCAGGCGCCCCCAGGGTCATTTCTCGTGGGGGTGAGAGTAGAAAAGAAACAATAAACACAAGAAATAAGTAAAATTTATAACAGAGACAGTGACAAGTACTACAGGGGGAAATAGGGCAGCATCATGGGGTTAAGGAGGGTGGACAGGGTGACAGGTATGGCAACTTCAGATAGAACACTACCAGAAGACTTTGAGAAGGTGGATTTGAGCGAAGACAAGAAAGGGGTAAAGGAATTTGTCACGTAGATATGGGGGGGGGTGATTTCCTAGGACCAGGAATCGCCAGCACAAATGCTCTGAGCTGGCATGTTCTTGGAACAGCAAGGAGCAAAGGGAACAGGCAGAGATGAGGCACCAAGATGGCGGGGGCCCAGTGACGTAGAGCCTTGTCCGCTCTGTAAGGGCTGGGGCTTTGACTCTTAGTGACACGGGGAACCACCCAAAATCTGAGGCAAAGGCTGTCCTGATGTGACTTGTATTTTCAAGGGATCCCTTTGGCTGCTGTGTTGGGGATGGACTGGAGGCGTCAGGGCTGAGCCTAGAGAGACCAGTTAGGAGGTTACTGCCAAATCCCAGGACCCGGAGAGTAGCCGCAGAGCTGGGGAGAAGTAAGCAGATTCTAGATGTATTTTGAAGGTAAACCCAATAATAAGATGAGTTGGGGGATTGGGTGTGGGGTACAAGAGAAAGAGAAGTCAAAAGTGAAGCAAAATTTGAGGGTCTGAACAATGGGAAGGACAGAATTGCCAGAAGTAAGGTACGGAAGTGGGGAAGACTGTGTCTGAGGAGGAGAAGCAAGTGCTCGGTTGCGGGTAGGTGGGGTTTGAGGAACCGACGGGCCACCCAAGCGGAGATTTCAGGTAGGCAGCTAGAGACGTGAGAGAGGTCTGCGCTAGGTGTGCGTTCGGGAGGAGTAATGAGGCCACCCAGGCGTGGGGGTGCGTGTGTCAGAGGGCCAAGGATGGAGCCCTGAGAGCCTCCCACCTTCAGAGGGCAGGGAGGAGAAAGGGAAGAAACAAGAAAGGAGCCTGAGAAGGAGCATCTAGAGGTGGAGGGACGGCCGGAGAGTGGGGGGTCCTCTAAGCCGAAGGAAGATGAACCAGGTCAAACGGTCCTGATGGGTCGAGTGAGACCACTGGGTTTAACAACACGAAGTCACGGGGGCCTCTGCAAGAGCCAGCGGAATAGGAAGGGTTGGGGCAACCTGATTAGAAAGAGACTATGAAATAACAAGTAACAAGCTTCAGAGCAGCATTATTCACAGTAGCCAAAAGGTGGAAACAGCTTAAGTGTCCATTGACAGATGAATGGAGAAACAAAATGTGGCGTCTAAGGCAATATTATCCAGCCTGAAAAAGGAAGGAAATTCTGTGGCGCCTGCGTGGCTCAGTCGGTTGAGCATCTGCCTTCGGCTCAGGTCATGATCCCAGGGTCCTGGGATGGAGCCCCGCATCCCTGGCTCCCTGCGCGGCGGGGAGCCTGCTTCTCCCTCTCCCTCTGCCTGCCACTCCCCCTGCTTGTGCTCTCTCTCTCCCTGACAAATAAATAAATAAAATCTTTTAAAAAAAGAAAAAGGAAGGAAATCCTGACACATACTAAGACAGAGACGAACCTTGAAAACATTATGTGAAGTGAAAGAAGCCAGACACCAAAGGACAAATGTTGTATGTTTCTGCTTATAAGAAATATCTAGAATAGGTAAATTCACAGAAACAGGAAGTAAAATAGAGGTTACCGGGAGCTGGGAGAGAGGGAATGGAGAGTTATTATCTAGTGGGTATGGAGTTTTTGCTGGGATGAAAACGTTCTAGAAATAGTGGTGATGGCTGCACATTTTTAACACACCTAATGCCACTGAATCGCACCTTGAAAAATGGTTAAAATGTTAACTTTTATGTTATGTATACTTTACCACAATAAAAAACAAGGTGGCCTTCAAAAAAATAATCAAAAAAACAATTTTGGGGCGCCTGGGTGGCTCAGTCGTTAAGCGTCTGCCTTGGGCTCAGGTCATGATCCCAGGGTCCTGGGATCGAGTCCCACATCGGGCTCCTTGCTCAGCGGGAAGCCTGCTTCTCCCTCTCCCACTCCCCCTGCTTGTGTTCCTGCTCTCGCTATGTCTCTCTCTGTCTAATAAATAAATAAAATCTTTAAAAAAAAAAAAAAACAATTTTGTTCAGCACCTACAGTATGCTAGACGCTGGGCCAAGACCTGGGAGCTGTAAAGGGCCACGGGGGGCCCACGTGGGCTCAAACAAGTGCTACCCCAGCCCCATCTTTGTTCCCTTTGTTCTTTGGGCCCCTGGGCAAGTATGCGGGGACTGACTTGAAACACTGGTTGTGTGGGGATTCCAGAGGCTCTTTGGTGAATGCTGTCCTGAGACCATGGTGGAAAACCACAGCTGGATCCAAGTACCATGGCTTTGCAGCAGGTGAAGTCATCACCATCAAAGATTAGAGGGAAATAAAATAGGGCAAGCACAAAAGGAGATCTTTAGAAGCATGCCACCAAGCTCTGTCCTTGGCCCTGGACTTACCTGGTCCATAGCTTTTTTGTTTTTGCTTTTTTAAAGATTTTATTTATTTATTTATTTATTTATTTATCTATCAGAGAGAGAGAGAGCACAAGCAAGGAGAGCTGAGCGGCAGGCAGAGGCAGAGGGAGAAGCAGGCTCCCCGCTGAGCAGGGAGCCCAATGCGGGACTCGATCCCAGGACCCTGGGATCATGACCTGAGCCGAAGGCAGACACGTAACCAGCTGAGCCTCCCAGCTGTCCCTTGTTTTTGTTTTTTTAACCAATAACTTGGATGAAGACCTAGAGGCGTGCTCAACGTGTTTGCAGAAACTGGAAGATGGAGGGAGACGAATCAGAAGACAGAAAGAGGCAGCAGAGTGAGTGGTTAAGAGCATAATGTCTGGATCCAGACTACCTGGGTTCTAATCCTAGTTCACTTATGACTGGGTCAACTTGGGAACGTCACTTAACTTCTCTGTGCTTCCATTTCCTTACCTCTAAAACGGGGCTAACAGCAGCACCCTGGTAGGGTTGTTCTGAAGTCTGAGTGAGGTAGCTCCATGTCTGGCGTGGGGTAAGTGTATGGGAGTGTGTTACTCTCATCCTTATCAGGCCTGGCTGGAGGGTTAAGTCAAAACTAACAAGATGGAATTTAATGAGGACAAATGGAAAAGCTGACATTCAGATTCCAACAAAGCAATTGTACAGTTTCAGGGTCAAGAAGATTTGGCTGGGCATCCATCCATTCATCTGTCCATGAGAAACAGCCCAAGGTGTCCAGTGATTTCCAGGGCAATTGCATCCACCCCTGTTATTATGACCTTCAGTGGTATTCACTGAGATACAGCATCCAAAATCAAGGGGGTCACAACCCCATCGTGTTATGAGCTTCGAACTCAGTGGTGGAGATCATCCTTTGTCAGGGAGTTGGGGGGGGTGCGTGGGGTACAAGCATTTTGTAGAAAAGTTGAACAGTTTCTCATAAAACTAAACATACAACTACCCTATGACCCAGCAATTCCACTATTTCAAGAGAAATGAAAACATATGTTCACACAAAGACTTGTACAGGAATGTTCGTAGCAGCTTTATTTACAATGGCCCCAAACTGAAACCAGACCGGTGTCCATCGAGAGGCAAGTGGATTAACAAAGTGTTACACATCCATACAAGAGAATTCTACTTGACAATAAAAAGGAACAAACTACTGGGGCACCTGGGTGGTTCAGTCGGTTAAGCATCTGCCTTCAGCACAGGTCATGATCTCATGATCAATCGGTCCCCTTGTTGGGGTTCCTTGCTCAGCAGGGGGCCTGCTTCTCCCTCTCCCTCTGCCCCCCACCCCCCGTTCACTCTCTCTATCTCTCAAAGAAATAAATAAAATCTTTAAAAAAGAAAAGAAAAGAAAGACAGATGTGGGCAAAAATGTAACTATAAGGATGTTCACTACAAATCAATTATAATGGCAAAAAGTTGTAAACAACTTCAATGTCCTAAAATAGGGCATTGGTTAAAGAAATCATGGTGTCTTTATGCCCCGGAGTATTATGCAGCAATTAAAATGGTACATCACACATATTTGCTGAAATAGGAAGACATTCTCTCTACGTATATAGTTGAGAAGGAAACGCAGATCTCTGGGATCTCTGGGGTTACTGCCCTTCACTAGAGGTCCCATCCGGTGACATAGGATACTCGATGCACCACCCCACCCTAATCCCTGGGAGTTCTTGGGAACTTTAGTTTCTCCTGATCGCAGCTGGGTCTGCTGTCCTATTTCCATGGAAATCTCCATTTCCCATATGCCCCTCACCTCCCCACATACTGTCCCATTTCCCCTTGGGGTTTTCCTGGGGATACACCCCCTTATTCCTTCACATCTCCAATGCCACCAGTTGAGGCTGGAGTAAGGGGAGAGTTCATGGTGTAGCTGGATCTTTGGGGATCTTCTCTGGGGGTTCAGGATTGCAGACTTCACGCCTCCCTTCTGAAGGGGGCAACTGCCAATTGGAACCTGGGTTTGCCTTGTTCCCAAGGCACCTGCCCCAGGACCTGGGAGGAGGAAGGTGATTGCGGGGCAAATGGCTGTTGGGAGCTTGGGGGGGGGGCAGTGCTCCAGGAAAATTTCCCCACCCCTCTAGCATGGCCCTCGGAAACTCAAAATTCTTCTTTATTATCAGAACAATTTTATTCTCTTTGTCCCTTCCCTTAGTCTTCCAGAGAAAACCTGTCTTCACAAGCAGACGACCCTGGAAGGTATTAAGTTAAACAGAAACTACCTTCCTGGGGCGCCTGGGTGGCTCAGTCGTTAAGCGTCTGCCTCTGGCTCAGGTCAGGATCCCAGGGTCCTGGGATCGAGCCCCGCGTCGGGCTCCCCGCTCAGCGGGAAACCTGCTTCTCCCTCTCCCACTCCCCCTGCTTGTGTTCCCGCTTGTGTTCCCTCTCCCGCTGTGTCTCTCTCTGTCAAATAAATAAAATCTTAAAAAAAAAAAAAAAAGAAACTACCTTCCTCCCCTAAAGGGCCTCCCGTCCCACCAGCTTTTGCCTCCCACTTTATTAGCACACACTGGCAGCGGTCTGAAAGGAAAATCTCCAATGAGCTAAGGGGGGCTGCCTTTGGGTGGCGGGACTGTGAGTAATTTTTCCTTGTGTGTATTTTCTAATTCCCCTATAACAAACACATGTTGTCTTCTGTACTGAGGAAAAAACAGTCACCCCAGAATACCCACCCAGAGTATACCCAGGGGAGAGCTGCTCAGGGGATGCAGGTCTGGAAAAGGTGTTTATGGGGAGCTGGGCCCATTTAAGCTAGAGGGAAGGCTAGCGCGGGGCTGGGAGGGTAGAGACCTCTCTGCAGCCAGCGGGAGCTTACAAGCAGCAGAGGTACATACTCTGTGCTCCACAGGGGGCGCTAGTTCCAACAACTGGAATGCACACGAAGGCCGGTTCTCACTGAAAGGAGCTGTCCTACAGTGGAACAGGCTGCCTGTTCCAGGCAGTGAGCGCCCCATCATCTGAGGCATGCAAGCAAGATGGGCAGCTGTCTGCTAGGAGGGCTAGAGAGGGGGTTTCTAGACTGACCAAGAGAACAGCCTGAAGGTCTCTGAGGTCACTTAAAGCAATTCAGACAAGCTTGTCAGCCACCCTGACAAAGGGTCAAGGGACCTCTGAGGCTATTGTTCATACTGGTGGCAGAGGAGGTGGTCAGGGTGGATTTCCTGGAGGAGAAAGCCAGGTCACTGTCCTTCTGGCCCCCTCCATCTCCAACCTGTGGGTATATATTTTACTGACTCCCTTGTCTGGAGTCCTTTAGTCCTTTCTGGATAAAAATGAATAGGGTCTCAGTCTCTGCCTTGTTGCATGATCCTGGATGACTCCTTGCCCCTCTCTGGGCCTCAGTCTGCCCCTCTGTTCAATGGTCTCAGCTGAAACCACCCATGTTTTTTTCTCCAGGGATAGCCAAACTGCTAGTCACACACTTATGTGAAAAAAGGGAAGTGAGGGTTGGTGTTTTTGTGTTTTTTGTTCTTGTTTTTGTTTTTGTTTTTTTAGGGAGATTGAAAGAGAGAGAGAGCGCATGTGGATGAGGGGGTGGCAGAGGGAGAAGGAGAGAGAGAGAGCCCCAAGCAGAGTGCAGAGCCCAAGGCGGGGCTCAATATCTTGCTGAGATCATGACCTGAGCCGAGATCAAGAGTCGGACACCTAACTGACTGGGCCACCCCGATGCCCCTGAGGTTGGTGTATATTTTTTGAGGTGGACTCTGGTTGTACCCCAGCTTACAGTCCTTGGGACTGCTTGGAGCTAATGCTCAGAGGAGATTCAGCAGAGAGGGCAGGGACCCCAGAGGCAGGCCAGGGGTTCAGTCAGGTTTTCTAGAACTTCCTCCCCAGCTCAAAGCGTAGGGGGAAAGTCAGGAAGAGACCTGATGTTACTATGCCATCGTTACCTTGGTGATGGGGGCATACAGCTGAGCTCACCCTAGAGCCCCTGAACCCCTCCTCCCCAGGGGCCTCAGGGTGGGGGTCTCAAGCCCCAGCTTCCCCCCCCCCCCAGCCTGCATGGCCCTACCCAGAGCGGGAGGGTGCTCTGATGAGGCAGGGAGTGGTGACGGCCAGGTGAGGCCAGGAGACAGATGAACAAACCGACACCCTACCCGCGGATGAACTCATTCAGGGTGGGGCAGTGGTTAGAGCAAAGAGGTCGGGCAGGCTGGGTCTGAATCCCCCTGTGTTGAGAGACTGGGCAAGTGGCTCCACTTCTCTGGGCCCGTGAAGATAAAATGCAACGCCTCTGGGACGGCGATGGGCTCCTGGCTTCATTTTATTCTCTCACACCTGGCCACCTGGAAACAAACCGCAGAGCCCCGCCCCTCTGCCCACCGGACCCTTCCTCGCACAGCCCTTACCCACCCGCCTCTTCCCCTCGGCTCGGCGTCCTCGGCTTCCCCCGTGCGGCCCTTATCGGTACTGCAGCAGCCGGCCTGGCTTGCCCAGGCCTTGGCCCGCGCGGCCCTTGGGCCTCGCAAAGGTGGGGCTTGGACGTGTCTCCTGGTCTCAGGCAGACAAGCCCTCGCCTTCAAAATGTCAAAGACTGGTAGCCATTCTCGGAGACGAGCCTCAACCCCTAGGTATGGCTCCGCATCCTTCTTGCTGGTTCCAGGCCGGTGGTAGGAGCTTGGGAAGCCGCACGGCGCCCCCCTGGCTGGGACAGCGATTGTGGGCCAGAGGGAAGTAGACACAGTACATTCTCGAGACAGATCACACAGTGATCCTAAGCTTCTGGGGGTGCCCACACACACACACGCACCCACATACGTCAGGCCTCCATGTGCATACACGTGCACACAGCCACAAGCCCCATGCCCCGGAGCACACGCACTGTCCTCCTACACACAGCAACACCACCGCCCAATCAGCCCATTTTTCGTCCATCAATCCCTCTGTCGCCTGTGTCTCCCCTCCTCCCCAGGACTTAAGGAAACCGACCATACTATAAATTGCAAATATAAACTCCTCTCCATGGCCTAAAGCCCTCCCTACCTCTCAGACCACATATGGTCCCACCACCATTCCCTTGCCCATTATTTGTTCACTATTTCTCCAGTGAAAATATGCAGCACTCATTCACACTTCAGGTCCCCAGCACTGACTCGTCCTTCCCCCTGAAATGTTCTTCCTCTCCAGATCCTCCACTGGCTGCCTCCTTAATTCAAATACTACCTCCTTCCAGACCACCAGAGTTAAGAGGCTCCCTCCCCTTCATTCTCTCAAAACATGTTTACTTCAAAATGTGTATCCTAATCATTAGCGAAATGCAAATCAAAGCCACAGATACCACCTCACACTCATTAGGGTGTGACAACTACTAAAAATAAAGAAAGAAAAGAAAAGAACAAGTGTTGGCAAGACTGTGGAAAGAATAGAACCCTTGTGCACCATTGGTAGGAATGTAAGAGTGCACAGCTGCTGTGGAAAACAGTATGGTGGTTCCTCAAAGAGCTAAAAATAAAATTACCATACCATCCAACAGTTCCACTTCTGGGTATAAACACAAAAGAATCGAAAACAAGGTCTCAAAGAGATTTTTGCACACCCACTTTCATAGCAGTATTATTCACCATAGCCAAGAGGTGGAAGCGACCCAAGTGTCCGTGAATGGATGAATGGATAAACGAAATGGGGCATATACAGAAAATGGATATATTATTCAGTCTTAAAAAGGAAGGGAATTCTGATATAGGCTACAACATGGATGAACCTGAGGACATGATGCTAAGTGAAATAAGCCAGTCACAAATATAAATATTGTATAATTCCACTTATATGAACTGTCTAGAATACTCAAACTTGGGGTGCCTGGCTGGCTTAGTCTGTGGAGCATGGGACACTTGATCTCAGGGTTGTGGGTTCTAGCCCTGCATTGCATATAGAGATTACCTAAAATTAAAACATTCTATTTATTTATTTTAAAGACTTTATTTATTTATTTATTTGAGAGAGAGAGAGAGAGAGCACAAGCAGGGTGAGGGGTAGAGGGAGAAGCAAACTCCCTGCTGAGCAGGGACCCCCCCCCACCCGCCCCGATGCGGGACTTGATCCCAGGACTCCAGGATCATGACCTGAGCCCAGGGCAGACGCTCAACCGAATGAGCCACCCAGGGGCCCCCAAAATAAAATATTTTTTAAAAAAACAGAATAGGAGCCCCTGGGTGGCTCAGTCGTTAAGCGTCTGCCTTGGGCTCAGGTCATGATCCCAGGGTCCTGGGATCGAGCCCCACATCGGGCTCCCTGCTCGGCGGGAAGCCTGCTTCTCCCTCTCCCACTCCCCCTGCTTGTGTTCCCTCCCTCTCTGTGTCTCTCTCTGTCAAAAAAATAAAATCTTTAAAAATAAATAAATAAATAAACAGAATAGTCAAACTCATAGAGACAAAAAGTAGAATGGTGGTTGCCGGGGGCTGGGGAAGTGGAGGGAATGGGGAGTTACTGTTTAAGGGGGTCAGAGTTTCAATTCTGCAAAATGAAAAGTTCTGGGGCTGGATGGCGGTGATGACTGCCTAACAGTGTGAATGTGCTTAATACAGCTGAACTGTACGCTGAAAACCAGCTAAGATAAAAAAATAATTCTTAAGACGGTAGCTTTTTTTTAAGATTTTATTTATTTACTTGAGAGAGCGAGGGAGAGCGCACAAGCAGGGGGAGCGGCAGAGGCAGAGGGAGAAGCAGGCTCCCCGCTGAGCAGGGAGCCCGATGAGGGGCTCAATCCCAGGACCCTGGGATCATGACCCGAGCCGAAGGCAGAACCAAATGAGCCACCCCGGCGCCCTAAGATGGTAAATGATTATGTTGTATCTTACCACAATTAAAAATAACAAAAATTATGTAGCAAACATGTGTTTGCTTGTTCAATCCCACCGCACTCATTAAGCTGGGAACTCCATCAAAGCAGGGCTGTGTCTGTGGGGCACACCTACTATGTGCTGCCACTCACTGAGGACATGGGGAACCAGACGGACAAGGTGAAGGCCTTAAGGCTCACAGCCTTCGGGGAGGGGAGAAAGACACCGAACAAACAAGTAAACAAAATCGCCACCTCTCAAGTACCGTGAGGAAAAACAGAACAGTGAAATGTCAGAGTGGCTTCACCAGAGACAGGTCAGCTGGGCCGGGGGGCACACCGTCCTGGAGGAGGTGACATTTATACAAAGGCCCAAGAAACAATCAAGTCGGTCATCAAATATCTGGGAGACCAGGGTTGCAGACAAAATGAAAAGCAAAGTCCCTGAGGTGTGCTAAAGGAACAACAGCGAGAGGAGGCGGGGAGCCAGGGTAGAGAGCAAAGAAGGAAGACCTGGGAGACGAAGAGAGGATGGAGGGCATCCTGGTGGCAGAGGAGGGAGGCCCCACCAATTCACCAACCTCCTCTCTTCCTCAACCAGTGAGCTTCTGTGAATGGCAACCTCAAAGTGCACTAAATGCTTTTTGCAGGGGCGCGTGGGTGACTCAGTCAGTTAAACGTCTGCCTTGGGCTCAGTCGTGATCGCAGGGATCGAGCCCCACATCAGGCTCCCTGCCCTTCAAGGACCCTACTTCTCCTTCTCCCCCACTTGTGCTCTCTCTCTCTGTCTCTCAAATAAATAAAATCTTTAAAAAAAAAAAATTCTCTCTGCAGATCCGCTCAGAGTCTATTCACACCAAAAGAGTCTTAACCACACTGTGGGGCCCACGCCCCCCTGCCTTCCTCCAGGACCCAGTCTGAGGTGTCTCTTTCTTCCTTAGCTCCCCCCACCAGGTGTGATCCCTGCCAACGGGTTTTCCTTCCTCCCTTCTCCATCCCTCAAAAGCAAGCCGAGTAGATAGAACCCCCCTCCTCTCCCTCACCCAGTTGGGGACAGAAACCCACCTCCAGCTTCTTCACAGCCTTTTTCTGAGGCCCATCGGTAGCCCTTGACCTTGGGTAGCCCCATCTTAAGGGGAAGGAACCAGGAATCCACGGGGCTTGCCAGGCTGGAGGGCAGCTTGGTAGTCAGTGAAGATGCCCTCCAAGGCCAGAGATGGCATCACCTTCAGGCTTAAGGGGGCTGGCTTCCACCAAACTCCTCCACTGCCCCAAAGCCTGCACCGTGACACACCAGGAGAGAGCAGGACCCCAGGGAGGGCTTAGGTCTTCACCAGCTGGGAGGTATGTTGTACAAAAGGAGGCACATCCATTCCAACCTGCAGTCCTGGGCTCCAGGAATGGAAGGCCTGACCCACCACACTGGCTACACCAGAGAGGGAATGTCCAAGGGCGGGCAGTCCCAGGTCTCACCCTCACAGGTCCACACCCTAAGGGGGACATGAGGTGTCTTCCACCCAGGACTGGTTACACTGCAGGACCCAGCACAAAATGCAAATACGGAGCCCCTTGTCCGAAGAACAAGGGAATGCACTCAAGGCACTCATATATAAAACTAAATATAGGGGCCTCTGGGTGGCTCAGTCAGTTGAATATCTGCCTTCAGCTCAGGTCATGATCCCAGGGTGCTGGGATGGAGCCCCACAGAGCCTGATCAGGGGAGAGCCTAGTTCTCCCTCTCCCTCTGCCGCTCCCCTGCCCCTCTTCCCCTCCCCCTGCTCCTCCCCCTGCTCCTGTTCTATCTCAAATAAATAAATCAAATCTTTAAAAGAAAAAAAAAACACCTAAATATATATAAAGCTTTTTCCTTTCCTATGTGGTCTCTCGATTTGCTATGATGTTTATTTGCTATATAATGTCATTCTAAGTAAAGAAAAATTAAAAATTTAAACAACTAGCATTAATTTTACCATTCATCTATATATTGTGAATGCCAGTTTTAAAATGCAAATATAAGGGCATTGCACTCGTATGCAGAATCATCAAAATTATGCAATTTGTATTTTGAAGTTTATGCATACCCACATATTTCATTCTTACCTGAGCAGTGAAAACACTGCACAAACTAACTCAATTGATCTTATTTCACTTGATTCGCGCACATTCTACCAACACTCTCTACCTTTGGCTGACTGATAAGTAAGAAGGACTGAAAGGAAAAGGAACTGTGGGTTGCTTGATCTTTCCCTGTGCTGTGGCTTCGTGATCAGAGTAAGGTGTTGGCTTATCCAGGTAGGGGAGGAGCCTTGGCAAAGAAGCGGGTAGGAAAACCTAAGGAGTTACTAGGGGGCTAGGATGCTCCAGCCTAAATGCTCCCCATAAAGGAGCCATGAGAGATGAGGGCCCAGAGGTGGCAGGTCACAGCACGGAGGCCCTGAGTGCCCTCCATGGGGCCGTATTCCAACTTTCACCATGCCATGCCTGCCTAGAACCTTCTGTGGCTCCCCAACGCCCTGAGGATGAAATCCCCAGCCCTATCCCTGAGCACCAAGGCCCCGCCTCCCTCCCACCACTGCTCCTTGCCCTACCTTCCAGTGCGGCCATAGCCCAGTTCTCCCTGAACCATGGGCTCAGGACCGGCCCTTCCCTCTACCTAGAACCCTCTTCCCCACCACGTCTCTTCTTCTGGCTAATGCATAGTCATCCTTTGGGTGCAGACATGAATATCACCTCATCCAAGAAGCCTTCTCTCACCTTCCAGGCTGGGTCAGCCACCTCCCCTGGCCTGCCACAGGCCCCATGCTCCCCCCATCACTGCCTGGCCTGCCTCCCCCCATCACATCCCTTCCCTCACCACCAATGGGCTCTCTAAGGGCAAGGACTAGACTTGTAGTCAGGCTAAAAGCCCCAGCGTTCAGCAGTGGTTGTCGAGTGGATGTATGGGTTCACAGGCTATGGAAACCCTGCAGTCTGTTTGAGCTATTTATTGTCTCCCAGAGCAGGCAGCCAGGAGGAGCTGAGAGACTTGAGGCACCTGCTCCGTTCCAGGCCCCACCTCCCTTACATTCTGACTTTATTGTTTACTCCCAGCCAGCCCAGGAAGGCAGTGCTCTTCTACCTGTTACACAGACGAGGAGACTCAGCCTCTTCCCTCGCCCCCACCACACACACACCCAAGCCCCAGCCAGGGAGACAAGCCCAGCAGCCTCAGCCCAGCCAGCGCAGATGGCCCCCTCCCTGGGCCAGTCTCGGACAGAACTCACTCCCAGCTGGGGCCTGTCCCATCCTTTCTCCCTCCCCACTTCCTTCCTTCCTGCTCTTGGATATTCCCTCTGCAGGAAAGGCCCCAGGTTCCAGGGCAAGGCCCCTCTGTCCAGCTGCCCAGGCCAGGACACATGCTTCTTCCATCAGCTAGCCCCCTCTGCCCTCCTGGAGGCCGGAAATCTGATCCAGGCCTAGGGAACATGGGAGGACCGCACAGGAGACAGCCCAAGGTCATTTCATCCCTCACCCCACCTCCAGCCCAAGCACTAGTAGGGGGGACCTCCTCCTAGGGGCCTGGAGTCTGGCACCAGGCCTGGTAGGGCCTTTGTCATTCTGCCTGTGAGCTGGTCATTCCTGAGAGCCCCTTCAGGAAGGCCCTGAGCCTTTGTCAACGCAGGATAATAATGTCTTGGGTCTCACGTGCTGAGTCAATGAACATGGCACCCGGCATAAAGCACTCAGCCACCAGTGCCTATAACCAGTATAATTCTCCCCAGCAGCAGCATCGTCAGATTCCTCACAACGATTCTGGGAAGAAGATAGAGTGGCTATTCTCCATGTATAAATGAGGAAACTGAGCTTAGAAAGAAGGGGTGGGTCAAGCTCTTTCAGCAAGTATCAGAACTGAGACCAAACTCAGATCAGGCCGGTGCCCTTCATCACTTCACCACCAAACCCTCCGTTCTTGGCGATCCTGGAATAATTCTTCACTTCCTCGGTGCCTCAGTCTCCCCATCCATGCAATGAGGAGGAGGAGGGAGGAGACACCTCTAAGGACTTCACTCACTAATCCATTGAGCAGAGGCTCGCTGAGTGCTGTCCCAGTGCCAGACCACATAGGGACACGAGATGACAGAGCTGACCGTGGACGGTCCTACAGGCCAAGGTCACCCCAATCCAGTATGGACTGCAGGAGTCTAACCTGGGTCCCTCCTGCTGTAGTTCCATCTATTTCCGCAAAACACAGAGGAGAGGAAACCTCACATTGTGGGAGGGGAAGAGGGTGCCCCCCCCCCAGGACTGCGGAAGATTAGGGAACAGGTGCAGGCAGGTGGGCGGAGGCCATAATGGGGTCACTTGGGAGTAGGTCAAAGCAGATGCCAATGCTGTGGATTTAGGGCCGGGCAGGATCTGCCAGGCTTGGACTGGAGATGCCTCACCCTACCACCATGCCCGCGGGATCCCCCACCCTTCTGCAGGCAGCACACGAGGATAAAAGCCCAGACTGCTGATCCACGAGTAGAGACCCACCTCCTGGCAGGCTCAGTGCCCCCCTCCCCCTCCCCACCATCCAGCTCCCACAGGCCCTTTTCAGGGACCCTCAGTCCCAAGCTCCCTAACCAGTATTCTCCCTTCATCCCAAGCTCCAGTCCCTCTGTCTTGCCCCCAGAGAGGGGGCTGGACTGCCAGTAACCCCAACGCTCCGCTCCCCCCCCGGCCCCGCCCAACCCCTCTGCGTAGCAGCTCAAGGACAGGCCCAGTAAACTAGGACGCGGGAAGAGGGGGGGGAAGGAACGCATCTCCCTGTCCCCACGCAGCAACCCAGAGAGCTGCGCTGCCTTGTGGCCACCAGAGGGCGCGCGCCCCCTCCCAGAGCCGAAGCCACGACGGCTGTGGCGATGGACCCGGCGGGGCTAACAGAGGATGGGGCCGGGGGGGGGGGGGCGTCCCTCCTGGCAGGACTCCCCCGAAATGCAGCCCCATCCCGGGTTTGGACTTAGGCTCCGTAAGACAAGAGCCTCGGATGCAGCCCCTCGACCTCCACCCCGGCCGCGCCCCGAGCTTCCGTCTTTGGCTGACCGTTCGTGCGCCCCCTCCTGGGCTCAGCGAGCACTGCGGTCTGGCGGAGATGGGGCTAGGGGAGTAGGGGAGCAGGGGGATAAGGGGGCTTTACTAGGAAGCGGAGCGGGGTAGGTACTGGGCAGACTGAGGTTGTAGTGACACTGCGTGAACAGGAGTACCGGGGAGGTACTGGGATCCACACTGGCTATGCAAGATACTGGGTGAATAACAAGGGCACTAGGGGCCACGAGGCAGGTACTAGGGGCAGTGGGTCATCTCTGGGGAATATTAAGGGGCACCAAGCCTAAACTGGAAGGAAAGCACCATATGGTTACTGGATAGTAATTGGGGAGGGTGCTAAATGGATATTTGAAAATACTAAGTAAGCATAAGGGGAGAGTGGACAACAATTAGACAGCAAGTGGGTACTTGGAAGTATTGGGAGGCACTGGAAAGATGTTGGGGGAGTACAAGAGGCACTGGATGGGAACTGGGGGTGTCAGTGAGCCCACAGTGGGAAGCTTTGAGTGGGTTTTGGGGATATGGCATGACCGAGAGGGTAAAGGGCCATTAGGACAGTTCTTGGAAGGTACTGGGGACTTGGGCATTATCGGTAAGAAGTGGGGATTCTGGTGGACAACGGGTAGGTACTGGAAGTCACCAGGCTTGCACTCATACCATGGACCAGGATGGCACTTCCCCAGTAGGACCTCAGTGCCCCCTCACAACAGCCCCTTGAACCTGGATCATTGTGTCATGTTCACAGACAGGACTTAGATCAGAGATGTCCCTTGCCTAGTGAGGGTCTCCTGCCCTGACTAGGACTTGTTCCTGATTTCCTGGCCAGAAGGGGGAAGGGGGCGCTGCACACGGACAGAGGACAGAGGACAGAGCCCTCATGCTGTCTACCTCCCCCAGATGGAGAGGGAAGTAAAGACAGGTCAGGCCCTCATCTCTAGAAAAATAAGGAGCCCCCTCCTCAGTCCCTCCCACCAGGCTTCGGCCTCCTGGCCCAGCTTGCTGGCTGCTGGGCCGGGAGGGGCTGCCAGGCTCGGCCTCCTGCCCACAGCGGGGCGCCGGGGGAGGGCGGCGCGCGGCTCGAGATGCCGCGTTGCCATGGAGACGCTGCCGCATCCTGACTGCTCCTGGCAACGGGGTCCCGCAGCCAGGCAGGCGCTGGGCGGGAACCCCAGGGAGCGGGCGCGCCAGGCTGCCCACGGCGCCGCCAGACCCCCGGGACGGGACACAGATACGGCTCCCCCACCCACAGACACCCCTCACTCACGCTCCCACCGCACACACATGTACACAGGCGCCCCAGCTGCAGCAGCCCAGGCGGAACTGCAGCCCAAGCCCTCCCTGCAGCCCCCACTCATTAATTCAGCAAACATTTGCCGACCGTCTCAGTGCCAGGCGCGAGCTGGCCACTGCGGCTTCGCCGACGAGTCACACGGGGACGCAGCGCCACCACCCCCCCCATCTCACAGCCCACAGAGGAGACAGACACAGAAACAGTGCGATCGATACTGTGACCCCAACAACAGCTACCCACTGACTGTGTGTTAAGCCCTCCTCATGTAGGGGCTCACCCGAAGTTTACCACCCTTGGGAGGCCACTGTGAGAACCCCTTTTTACAGATGAGGAAACTGAGGCATAGGAGAACTCATTTATTCACCAGAGGCTGCATAGTATGAGGCAGGGCTGGCCTTCCCGTTTGGATCTTAACCACTTTCCCACACTCCCCCTGCCAGAAGTGTTTCCAGAGCATAGATGAGGGAGGACCCAACTCAGCTGGGGAGGCAGCTGGGAGAATCAGAACCTGGGGCCTGGGAGCAAACTCAAGTCGGCCAGGCAGAGCCAGGGGAGGCGCCCTCAACTGAAAGGCCAGTCCATGCAAAGACCTGTAGGATTGAGAGTGGCGGGCTGGATGTGAGGGAGAGCAGGTGCAGATGTGGTTAGCAAGCAGCCTGAAGGCGGATCCAGCAGGCTCAACATGCAAGCCAAGGGGCCTGGACTCCATTCCTAGAGGAGTGGAGAAAGTGTGGGCAAGGGAGGACACGTATGGACTGTTGGCTCTGGCAACCAAGGGGAGGGGGGCTGGGGGACTGGAGAGCAGGCCATGGTCATCGGCCCAGGGAGGGACAAGTGGACCCAGCCCCAACAGTGGGGTCCAGAGAGGAAGCAGGACACATCCTTCTTGCCTTCCCAAGCAAAGAACCTTATGCCTGAACCAGGAACCCAGGGAATGACAGAGGTAGATGCATGATAAGGCCGGGGCTTCAGGGAGAGCAAGGGCTTCAGGAGGGCAGCAAATGGGAACACGCTTCAGAGGGACATGAAGAAAGACCAAGTCTAGATAGACCCCAGGAAGAACTTCCAAGAGGAATAGGATTGACTTTGTGAGAGAGGCCAGGGAATCCTTGAGAAGAAAGGAGCCCCTCACACATCTGGGCATGGGGTAGAAAGCTGTCCCTTCCAGACCCCTCCTGCCAAGATTATTCCTTCCTGGACCCTGTCCAGCATATGGAGTCCAGGGCACCCCTCTGAGGAGGCCCAGTATCCAGCCCTAACCAACCCCCCCCCCCAAGGTTAGCCTAATTTTTTCCCTTCCATGGATTCAGGTCATTGCTCCCTGTCCTCTCTCCCAGGCGCCGCGGAATGTGACTAATTCCCTCCCTTCATTTACGGGTCCTGTTACCTGGGAGGTATTTATAGCACGACAGCCTCCCCCCCCCCCCCCCGACTCAGCCGCCCCCCCCCCAGGCCAGCTCTCCCCCACTCCGGCCAACCTTTGGCTCCCCTCTCCTCTGCCACAGCTCCACCGCCTCCCGCCAGCCCTCCCCTCACTTGTCAGTCCCCAGGTGGGCTGGGGGACCCTCCCACCCCCAAGAGAGAGGCAGCCCAGGTGGGAGGGGGCTGACCCAGCGCCTTTCTGAGCCGAGTGCTGTCTGCAGGGGGACGCCCCCCTCTTGGGCACCCCCAAAAGGTGGGACCAGGCCAAGGGAGAGTGCTTCAGTGATCTCACCGCAGTCTGATGCTTACACTAACTACACGTAACAAGTATTGAGTACTTAATGTGTGCCAGGTATTACTACTTCTGGTTTGCAGATAAGGAAAATGAGGCTCAGAAAGGCTAACTGACCCCCCCTCAGATCTTTACAGCTGAGGTGGGCTGTTCCTGCCCAGTGTGCGGGAATACCCCAAAAGGCATGTTGGGTAGAGTAAGGCCCACAGGATAGCTAGGGGGTGCCTGATGGAAACACCTCTCAGAAAGCCAGCTGTGTCCCTGTTGGCCACAAGCCATGGCTGATCTGCCCCGGGGTCGCCAGGGGAGAGCCTCAGATGGAGGCCAGTAGGTCCAAGACGCTGCCCATCCCACACACATCCCCTCCTCCAGGCAGGGGTCACTGAGGAACTGGAGTGGGATGGCGCAGAGGTAGCCAAAGACGGAGAAGAAGGGAACGCTGGGACCACAGAGGACTGGTGAATGGACACTGCAGCAGAAGGGAGGGAAGTCAGACTCCATGAGGGACTTACGGGTAGGGAGAGCCAAGGCAGAGACCAGCTGCCTTTCCACATCCCCAGCCTCTCAACTGCCCCAGGCTCCTTTTCACAGCTGGGAAGACAGACTCTGACAAGTGAAGAGACTAGCTTCAGCTTCTGCCTAGCCTTCTGACCAGAAATTCTACCATAGCAATGAAGTGGCTTTGTCAGGATTTCTAGGAGACAGGAGGGGACGGAACAGGAGACCGAGTTCAAATCCCAGCCTTGTGCTCATAAGCTTGGTGACACAAGGCCAGTGACTCTTCCTCCTTGAGACTCGGTTTCCCCATCCGTAAATTGGGCCGACATCACACCTCATTCACAGGTGGTCACGAGAACTTCGAGCTGTGAAACAGGCAGAGGACGGAGCCCGGGGCCTGACACATGGCAGGAGCTCCATAAACCTAGGCAGGTTTGTCTTTTTCCCTGCTGCTTTCTTCTCTCTCTGATCTGAGCAAAGGGGCCACACCTCTCCCCCGAGACTGGGGCATCCTGAGGATAAGGGCTTTGTTTTACCATCAGCCTTTCATCAACTGTCCTTGGGACCAGAAGGTACCCGGGCAGGCTGCTGTCGGGAATGAACGTTCACCGCCGTTATCAGTTACTTCCATTATCATCAGTATATCACTCCCTACGGCTGTGGGCCCAGCAGCACACACCCAGCTAGGCTCTTGGCTTGTGTTGAAGGAAGTCATCCCCCCCCCCCAACAACATTGCCACAAAGGCACACCAGAGTTCCCACGTGAGCCCCAGCTCGGGGGCCCACGCTGGGTCCAACAGCCCCCGTAGTATCCTTTTCACCCATACCCTCCATTGAGGGGTGCCAGGGGCTGGCCTGGAAAAAGAAAGTGAGTCACTCTGATTTCTGCTTCAGGGAGCCAGAGCCGGCAGCAGCCCAGCCAGCCCCTCCGTGGGGGAATGTCAGGGGCGGAGGCAGGCCCCTGGAACTCTCCAGGCAGCCCAACCCAAGGGGTGAACATGGCGGCCCCAGGAGCCAGATTTCGGAGGGTGGGTGGAGGTAGAAAACCTAGGACGCTAGTGGCTGGGCCCTGGCAGAACAGGAAGGGGCTGCAGGAAGCATCTGTGAGAACCCCTATGGATCTGACATGGGGCCAGGTCTCTATCACCCTGGGAGAGAGAGCACCCCACCCAATTCCCAGATAAAGGCTACAGAGAGGTCCCATCAACTGCAGTGGTCACATGGTACCTGGTAGATGGGGGCAGGCAAGGCCTGCTCAGGTGCCCACACCCCCTCATCCTCATGTCCTGAGTGGCCTGCCAGGCCCGGGGCTCGGGGAAGGGGAATGGAAGCGGGCAGCACCCCTGTCCACGCTGGCAGATGGAGGGCGGGACCAGGTTTCACAGGAGACTGGGCACAGAGGTCAGGGAGTAGGGCAGTGGAAGGGAGGCACTCTGAGGCATTCTTCAGCAGGGGGGTGGGGTACAGCCTAGGACTAAACACTGAAGCCTTAGTCTTCAGCCTGGCCCCCCCAGAAGCTTGCCGTGGGACCTCGGGCGAGGCCTGGCCTCTCTCTGAGTCTCAGTTTCCCCAGTCGTGCTGTCGTAACTCTGAGCTCCACCATTCTGCCCAGCAGGTCGGAGTCGGGCCTCCCCGGGCCTACCAGCAGGGCCAAGAGGCTGAGGGGCCAAAGAGGGGTCTGCGCCCAGGCGGCTGTCCTCGCCCCACCCACAGGCACAAGGGGTCCTCGCGGAAGAAACACGGTGTATACAAATAATTAAACAGAAGAATTGGAGTGATTAGGGCAGATGATTATTGTCAAATTATGATTTATCTTGTAGTGGAATTAGTATTCCCCCAAAGGGCCCGGCGTGGCGCGGCGCCCGCCACGGCCCGTGATTAATCGCCGTCTCCAGAAGGTCACCTCCAGCCACTGCAGATTAACTCAGTGGGGAAACTTCTTTCCGTAATTCAAGCTGTTGTTCCCACAACCTGTCATCCGCCGCCGCGGAAAAGGACGATTTCGTCAGGGAGCCCAGGGCGGGGGCCTGTCCGCTCCCCCAGCCCCTCTCGGCTGCGGACATGATATATGGTGTGTCCCGACACGGGTGACCGCGAGGGGGGGCAGCGTCCGCCGTGGGGCGGGCGGCGGGGGGCAGGAGTAGGGGGAGCGTGGGGGACCAGGCGCCGCCAAGCAGAAGTAGGCTGTGAGGGGAGAGAGAGCGCGGGCGGTGGCAATTAGGAAGAAAATTGGATTTTTCAGCGTCCAGAGGCAGCTGGGATCTGTGGTGTGCGGCGCAGCCGCCACCCCCTTCCCCAACACACACAGGCACCCGGCTCCAGCCAGACAGGGCCTCCCCAAGAAGGGTGGAGGATGGGGGGCAGCGGACCTCCTTCAGGAAGGTAGGAGATGTAGAACCAAGGGAAGGCAAAAAGAACGTGGTCGAGTCTGAGGCCCGCCCTGCGGAGCCTCCCAGTGAGAGCAGCTTTCTTGACCCAAGAGCGAGAACCAAGCTCCCATTTCCTCAGCGGTAGACGCTGCCAAAGTCATATGCCCATGTCACCTAGGGCTGCTAATCATGGCCACCTCCGTCTGACAGTCTACATCAGGTCCGGGAGGGGGCTCTGGATCCCTGGTCTGTCTCCTTATGCATGGAGAACAGTGGGGACAGAGCCCCCCATCCCTGCCTCCTCCCTCCACCCCCTGCCCATGCCTCAGTTCCCTGAATGGGAAGGGGATATGAAAGCACAGGTGCCTACCCTTCCTCTCTTTCATTTACCTTCCATCCAGGCCCTGGGGGGGAGAGGGGGGCAAGTGTCTTGTACCCACAGCACAGATGAAGAGGCTGAGGGAGGGTGGCTTCCTGCCCTGAAGCTGACCTGGATCCCCAGCACCCTCAGGATTACTGCCAAGTTCCTTCAGGCTCTGCCCTTTCCAGTCCAGCCCCCCTGCTCATCCTCCCCACCTCCAGAAAACCTCACTGTGCACTATTCTTGCAGGCCTCCAGGCTTTGCACGTTCCCAAAATGTGCTTTCTTTCTCCAGCCCTCATCTGGTAAACTTCTATTCATTCTTCTCAATCAACTGTTTGTCCCTCTAGGAAACAAGGGTGCTCCCGTGTGCAAGAAGTGTGCTCTCACAGGCCTCCTGCGCCAGAAGGACCACTCGCTGTGGGCCTTCTACCTCCAACTCCCCGGTGCCGGTGCTCACCCAGCCCAAGCAGCTACTCGGGGAAATTATTTGGAAGGCACCAGGGACTCAGGGCCCTGACTCCTCGCTCCCCCTGCCCCAACTCCCAATACCCATTGACCGGAGCCCAGATCTGAGGGTTGAGGAGTAGAGGGCGGAGGCGGAGACCCTTGCTGGCAGGCACCCTTGCAATCCAGAGGCCTGCATGCAGTTCAGAGCAGAAGCATGGATTATGTACACTGCAGTTTGCTCAGAACATTCTCAGGTCTGATACATACTTAGAGTTGTGAAGACCCAGTACTATTTGGGAGAGAAAAATCTTTCCCTGTGTCTCAGGTGTGGCGGTAGGGGAACACTCTCTCCAGAACCAAGGACTAAGCGATGGCATTTTCTTAGGGGGAGAAGGGAGTTTTCCAGACACCCACCCTCCAAGTCTTTGGCTGATGGTGATAATAAAAACTCTGATTTATTCTGCATCTTCCTTTCAAAGCACCCTTTGCTGCATTCATTCATTCGCTGACTCCTCAGGGGCAAAAGAAATCTGTTAGCTCCATTTTACAGATGAAGACGACTTGGGGGAGGTGGCAAGTGACTTGCCCCAGGCCAAGGGCTGTAAGCAATGGAAGTGGCTGTTGAGTCTGCAGAGGATGATTCTGGTCCCACTCCTCCCCCAGCCCACTGTGGAACCATTGTGTCCCCACACAGGTGGCAGGTGGCTCTAAAACCTTTGCCCCCATCCTTCCCCAAAGGCCCCGGTGGGATGGGAATAGGGCAGATAGCTGGGGCAGGGACCTTCCCAGGGGAAGACCCTCTTCCTGTGAGCTCTGGATCTATAGGCCTGGTTCAAATCTCAACCAGGCCCTTCACCGGCTATAGAACCTTGGCAGGTCACGTTAGCTTCTCTGTGCCTCGATATGCACTTCTGTAACGTGAATTACAGCCTTGTAGGGCTGGTTATGCAGATGAACCCCGAGTGGGGCCTGGCCTGGCAAACAGTAAGTGCTCAAGAAATGTGAGTTGGTTTGTTTTGTCATGTTCACCTTCTCACTAATCTCTTGTGGAAGAGGTGGGGGGAGCTGATAGCTTCCCCATTTCCCAGAGGAAGAAACGGAGTGGGCAGAGCTTCCAGCGAGCAGAAGACATCATCCGATAAATTATCCTGAAGGCCACCTGAGATTCTGTGCCTCCCCTCTCAAGAACCCGCCGTTGTTCCGTGTCCATGGAACACAGCACAAATGCCCAACGGAAGAATTCTTCTCTATTCCTAAAACACTGCTGGTTCCTGCCTTCCAGCCTTTGCCCAAGCTGGTCCCTCCGCCTAGAATGCCATTTCTCTACCAGCTCCGCAATTGTTAGCGAACTCTTCCAAGGCTCCGCCTAAAGGCCACGCCCTCCAGGGAGCCCCCCGAAACCTGCCAGCCCACGAGCCGTGCCCCGCTGGACCCCGCGACCGGTCCAGGGGCCTCCGGTCCGGCCACCACCCACCACCTCGTCACCCCACGCGGTCTTGTGACACACACACCCCCCTCACAGGTTGGGCGGGGCCTCCTCCGTCTGACCCTGGGCGCTGGGGCGGGACCCACGGAAGGTGCCGCGGCCTCGGGGGAGCACAGCCTGTCCCCCACCCCGCTCCCTCCAGCGCCGCGGCCCGGTCTTTGATCCGGCTGCCTCCGCGTCCCAAACCTGATTGGCATCGAATTACGCCGCGCGGCGGAGGGAGATAATGGCGGGAGGCGCGGCAGACATGAAAGGGGGGGGGGCGCAGCGGCAGTCCGGGCCGTTGTTAATGACCCAATAAAAAGGAAGAGGGGGGAGAAATAACCCTCCCTTCCATCCCCGCCCCCAAGACAGCGGCCAGTGCACACAAAGCCGCCGCCGACTCGGAAATTACCGCGGCTCAGCCCAGCGCAGCGTGACTGGAGGGGGGGTGGGCTCACCTGGCGGGGAGCGGGAGGGAGGACACACAGTCGCAGCCACACACACAGTCACGCAGACGTGCACACATGCCGATCCTGTCTTTAATATTTGTAAATTTTTTCATCATGGATTTTCTGCATTAATTGTGATTTTTTGAAAAATATTGCACTGAAATAAGTGTCCTGATTACTGAGAAATTTTGTGCCCACCCTAGTCCCAGCTCTGAAACACAGTCACAGACAGTACTGTTCAGTGACACGCACACACGATGCCCCATACACACAGATACAGTAAAAGTCACACAGAGATATAGACACATGGACACAGTGTCACACCTAAAGTCACTTGCAGAAACCAACACGGAACCACACGGACACACACCCAGCAGGGCCTGCAGAGATACTCACCTAGAGATATACCCAAAAGCTGGAACAGAGACAGACATACAAAAACACACACACACACTGAACGAACCTGGAGGAAACTCACAGATATACAAACACATGACACAAGCCATGCAGAGAGAGACACCCTGATACACACTGAGATCTACAGACAAATACATGCATAGATACACAGCCACACAGCATCCTGAAACACAAATAGACCTGGGTCACATTAAGCACACACAGTCGCACATGCATCCAAGCCAAAGTCTCTGAAACACACCCCACGCCCTCAAGGCCACCCATCTCACACCTTCACTAACAACTGTTCAAGTGGGTTTAGGAGGGCCAGGGGCTAGGTGGACCCATAGCAGAGACAGCGATGAAGTGGGGTCACTGGGCCACTGAAGCCAGACAACATGGCAGTGGGGGAAGGGGGAGGGGATGCGGCTGCCTTGAATCCATGAGGCTGGGGCAGATGGTTTAAACTGTCAGAATATCAGTGTTATTCATCTCTAAAATGAGGTTCATGCGGCACCCGGGGGGCTCAGTCGTTAAGTGTCTGCCTTTGGCTCAGGTCATGATCCCGGGGTCCTGGGATTGAGCCCCGCATCCGGCTCCCTGCTCCACGGGAAGCTTGCTTCTCCCTCTCCCTCTCCCTCTCCCCCTGCTTGTGTTCCTGCTCTCTCTGTGTCTCTCTCTTGTCAAATAAATAAATAAAATCTTTTTTAAAAATTAAAAAAATAAAAAATAAAATAAAATGGGGTTCAACTCCTCTCCAAGGGATTGTGTGAGTCAATAGGCAATAGGAAAGTACGAAATGTTGAATGCCACTACCATGTGGACTCCCTTAGGGGCAGCCCAGATTCTCCACTGCACATCTCCCCCAGCACAAGTGTGCGTGCACGTGCAGACACACACACACACACACATCTCTTGGCTCCCAATCACTTAACTGCCAGGGAGGTCCCTCTTAAGTCTAATCTGAGTCCCTCATGCTGTAAGCTAACTCCAATTCTGAGAATAAAGAGGGCTAGCCCCTCCAAGAAGCCTCTTCTCCAAAAACCAGCACACTGAGCACCAGGAGTCCTGGTGGGGGCCGAATAGGCCTTCATCATAAAGTCAGGCTCTGGGTCAGGCATACTTTGCTCTATTGTCTGATTTCAAATCACAGTTCCACCATGAACCAGGTGTATAACTTGGGCAAGGACTTGGCCTGAGTTTTGGGGTGCCTTCAATGTCAAATGGGTTAACAGCATCAGCATCCAACACAGGAGACTAGGAGGATGAAACAGCTCTCAGGCTGAGCTGATAGGCCAAGGTAAAGCTGCTAGTCTATGTTGGGGTCAGAGGTGAGGGGTCAGGGTTCATACTCCCCTCCACACACCAGGACAAAGGCCTTCCCTGCAGCTTCTTCTTAGGTGGACATGGGGACTTTATGATCCAAACCTCAAGGCCTAATTAATGCAATTAATCACAAGCCCAGCCGCACAGGCCATGGGGACAGCAGGGAGGGGGTGACAGTCAGCTCACTTACCCAAAAGGATAGGGAAGCAGGAAACAAGATTCTTAATGGCTTCTCCCTCCCCCATCACCCTGAATCCAGGCTCCCCCAGCCCCTGCTGACCAAAGCCCACCCCCACACCCAGCTCACTGGGGAAGTCCCTTCTCATATCTAAATCCAGTTTCTCTTGCTGTAGCTCAGGAAGCACATGAGATCTGCAGTCAAGGTCCTGGCTGTCCCTAAACAGGCAGGTTAGAAGGGCTGTGGTCGGCCTCCTGGTAGCTGGGCTGTGTAATGGGTTTGGTGGGGGGGAGGGGGGCAAAACCTCTCAGAGCCCAGTGCCTGGCCCAGGAGCAAGGCAAGAATAAAGAAAGGAGCTGGTAGCTAGAAGGGAAGGTCCCCATCTCCTTCTAAGGGACCAGTGTGTGTGACCCAATGTGATGAGGATTGGGGTGGGGGTGGCGGAAGGCTCTGGCCAAGGCTGCAGCAGGAGGGGGCAACCCACTCCGGCAGGGGCGCTGCCGTGTTATAAATCACCCTCAACTCAATTAGAGCCCGTGAAAGGTTGTGCACACCCAGCAGAAAGCGCTGAGCTTGGCGGACAGCCAGCTCCCTGCAGGGGGTGGGGGCGAGAGAGCTGGTGTGTGCCTATGTGTGTGTACATGTGTGTGTGACATACTGTGCAGTCATGCTTGTGTGTCCTTGTGTGTGTGTCCTTATGTACCTGTTTGTGTCTGTCAGTTCCACGTATGCCTGTGCGTGGTGGTGAGCACATATGCCTGTGAATTCTTGTGTGTGCAATATGCTCGCGTATCTCTGTGTGTTTGTCACTGAGCGTAACTGTATGGACCTGTTTGTACCTATTTGTGCTGTGTGTACACCTGTGTGTGTGTATGTCGGGGCACGTGCCCTCGTGCCCACGTGCACTCGAGCATGAGGGTGTGCATGGTTGTATCTCTCCACCACTTCGCTGCTGTGCATGTCCCCTTGCCTGTGTGCACCTGGGGGTGAGTGCATATGTTTGCGACTGTCATGTGGTTGGCCTGATGAGCTGAGCTGGACATGGGGGTGGGGGCAGAGGGATATTCTTGTGTGGGGGAGAGCTCTATGCTTGGAGCGGGAGACATGGAGAGATGGAATTAGGGGCAGGCAGAGAGAAAGTGAGAGCCAGGCCAGGCCAGGAGGGAGAAGCTGTGACGGATAGGACAACTAAGCTTTCATGAGAGTGGGGGGTCTGTGCAGTTCAGATGACCTGCCAAGACCAACAAACTCCAACCCTGAACAAAGAGGCTGGATGCCAACCATGCCATGGAGGGGGTGCCATAGTGTGGCCAAGGGGCGACCTGAAGTTCCCCTCTCCCCCCCTCTCTAGTAAGCTGTCACCATGGGCTGAGTCCTGTGCTACAGCCTTCAGCCAGATTATCTCCCTGAACCCTCACAGATACCTAGGAAACATGGACTTCTAGAATTTTCACTGTGCAGATATGGAAACTGAGGCTCATTGACTTGTTCATGGCTAACAATTAGTAGAGCCAGACTCTGAACCTAGGTTTGTCTAATTCCAAAGTTCTTACCACATTCATTATTGCCTCTCCTGAGGTTCCCAGTGGTCACACTCTGGGGGAAAAGGGGAGGAGAGTGCATATGTGTGGGTGGGTGAGTATGCCTCCCCATCTACCTAAGTACTCTCTGAACCCCAGCTTACTGTGTCCCCAGTGCCCAGCACACAGCAAGTGCCAAAGAAGTATCTATTTGTTGGAGGAAGCAGGGAGCCAAGATACCCGTTTTGTTCTGAAGCTAAGAGTAGCTGACCAAGGTGTTGGGGTGGGGCTACCTATGAACCACAGGATGCGCACTGGACACCTCTGCCTCCCTCCAAGAGAGGAGGGATTGCCCTTTGCTCCAGAGAAGTTGCAGAGTAGGGGCTGAGAGTTTCCCAGAGCCAGGCTGGGCCCTGCTTCATCTTCACCCACACACAGAAGTGGGACTACCTGGATGTCTCTCTAGATAACACTATGTCTCACTTGTCTCTTCTCTACCCAACCCACTGGACAAAGATTTTCATCCCCCTCCCCATTCCCCTAGCAACACTTGGGTCCCTGAATCAGGACCCCTATGGGAGAGGTCTGCACAGGCACCCTTAGCCAGGAGCCAATTTGGGACCCCTGACTCAAAAAAGTTTCCCCCATCTACAATGGCATTGCTCTGAGGAGTGTGGCGGAGCTAAACCATTAAGTCCTGGGCTTCCCCACACAGCTTGGAGAACCAGCCATGGGTATGGCTCCCAGGCCCCAGATCCAACAGCCTACCCCCCATGGAGGGTAGAATGCAAACTCACAATGGGTTCAGCTTCTCTCCTGCCCCAGCTTCCTGGGAGACCTCCTCCTTAAACCACGTTCTGCTCCCATTTACTAACCAGGTGCCAGGAGAGGGAGGTAGATGGGCCTCCTCAGGGCAGCCTCCAGGAAGAAACCTAGCCATGCACCAAACATCACCCTGCGTCTTCTGCAGGCCCCTGCAGGCCCCACATCTGGAACCATTTCAGGCAGGAGAAGCATAGGACTGAGCTGCCCCTCCTTTGATGCTGGGGCTGTGGGGAAGGGTCGTGCCCTTTGGGAGGTCGGGGGTCACAATTCATGGATGGCATACCTCCTGAGGATAGGAAAATGGGGGCAAGGGGGGAGCAGGAATGGGCAGGATGGGGTTGAGGTATTTATGTCACGGTGCTCCTCCAACATGTAGGATCAGGGGGACTCCCGAAAGGATCCAGAAGATGATAAGCATTTTAATTAATTTATTTATTTTTAAGCAAGCTTTATTCCCAATGTGGGGCTTGAACCCACGACCCTGAGATCAAGAATCACCAACTCTGCTCTACTGACCGAGCCAGCCAGGGGCCCCATGAAGAGCATTTTAATCCTGGAGAAAAGGGCAGGGCCAAGTTTTACTCTAGCTAAGCCTCAGTTACCCCAATGGGAATATTACACACAGGATTCTGGGGAGGATCCGCGGTGAAAGGATGTTTTAGCATGGGGCCAGCACATACCCAATGCTCGGGACAGGGCAGCAGCTTCTCCTGTTATTATCATTATTTTGTTTAAAACCTAGCTGCTTCCTACCAAAGCCCTCCATCCAGCTGAGGAGACTGGGTGAACACCCCCAAATCAGTCAGGCTATATGGAATCAGACACTGGAATATTAGAGGAGGACGCTGGAGGGCTGGGCAGTCAGGAAGAACCTCCCAGAGGAAGTGGCATAGGGTTCATCCTGCAGAAACGGAGAGTCAGGCAAACTGAAGTGGAAGCGAGAGGGTGTCTCAGGGGGCAGATGGACTTCAGCCAAGCTCTGGAGACAAGAGGGAGCTCTACAGGGCAAGTGGGCCTGATTTTGTGAGAAGCAGAGACAGGCCAGATGGGGTGTGGTGGGCATGGGAGCTGGCGTGAGGAGAAGAATGAAGAGAGGGGACAGTACCCCATGCCACCTCTGTGGAAGGACACTTCCCTGAGGCCCACCCCACCTGCTCTGCATCCCAAGGAAACCCTTAGGATCTGCAGGGAACCAGTGACACCCACCCCAATGTATTCCCCCCACCCAGGGCTCTGAGAAATCAGGTGGCTGCTCTCTCCTCTGTTTATTTATTCCCTTTTTTTTTTCCCCCTTTTCAGGAGACGATAATTATTCAGATCATCGCGGTGATTTACTCGGCAATCAGAGCCGCTCGATGCAGTGGCCACAGAGCTGAGACAGACGAGCATCGCCAAGGAGGAAGAGGCCGGGGGCTCAGCACCCCTCCCTCCCACCCGCCCGGCCTTTGTTCTCTTTGAGGTCTGCACCCGAGCAGCCTGGCAGGCAGTGAAGGCGCCCACACTGCAGACACAGCAGCAAGCTTGGGGGGTCGTGGGAGCCAGTGTGCACATGTGCGTGTCCTGGGGAGGGGTGTGTGTGGGCTCATATGTCCCCTGGTACCGGCTGAGAATGGTGGAGCTCCTGTGTGCATGTTTGTATGTGTGTTGGGGGGGGGTAGGACTGTACCACTGCATGAGTATTGAGGTCAGGTGTGTAATCGGAATGTATGCACCTGTGTGATTACCTGGGGCCTGGAGTACACCTGTCTCTGCAGGCTTGTTCAGAAGTGCAATGGGCAGGTGCCCAGACGTTTGTATTTTAGTCACATAGAGGGGAGGGGAGGAGGTCTGGGGTTCCTATGCTGAAGCTGTCTGAGGTGATCATGGATGGGACAGGAACTAGGTCCTAGCTTGGTCTCTCTGACAGTGCTAGTGAGGGTAGGGGGCTCGTGATCAGCTCATATCCAAATGCTGAGTTCTCCTGGGTCAGTGCTGGGGCCTCAGAGGTTATGTGGATACAGGTGTGGCTGTGTTCACAGGCATTTGCACCCGCAGGCGCACCCCCCCCCCGCCCCCGCCAACCCCCGCCGCCCGCAGGCTGGCGCGGTGACGGTGACCTCATTACTGCCTCCGCAAAGGCCCCTTGAAATCCCTGCGCCGTCGCATTTGGCTGCTCTAAGTGATGGGAACGGCCTGCGCTTCCTGATCAATCGCTTAAAATTCAGGGTCGGCTTGCTCGCCGGAGAGGGCTGCCTGCCAGCCCCACGCACCGCGCTCTGCCGCCTCCCCCTACACCCCCTCCTTGCTTCGGGGTGGGGGGGGGCTGCGATACTGCCGTATTGGAAAACATCCCCGCGCTGGCTGGGGGGCCCGGTGGGGCCAGCGCTGGAAGCCGTTCCACTCGAGCAGATGGCTGTGAAACTTTGGCGGCGAGATAAATTGGGTCTGACGGCGTGAGGCCGGCTCACAGATGGGCGGGATTCTCACGCCGGCCCCCACGTCCGGCCAGGCCGCGGGCAGGGCCGGCGCCGCTCAGAGCCCCCTTTGGGCACCCGCCCGGCCAGCAAAAACCTCCGGGAGGCCACTCATCCGCCAATAGCCTCTCTATGCCGGAGGCGCCCTCTGTCGCACTCCTTCCGGCCCTAGATCTCCCCAGAGACGAGCCCAGAGGGAGGGGCAGCCCCCAGCCCCCGCCTGGTCACCTCCGCCAAGCTGGCAGCTGGGCTTTCCCCCTCCTCTGCCATCCGCAGAGGCCTGAAGCGTGAAGGTTAACAGCTGGGGGGGAGGCTGCGTCTCCCTCCCTCACCCCCTCTCGGCTGCAGCCCCGCCCACCTGCCAACCCTGGGGATGTCGTAAACAGGGATGTGAGGTGTATGTTGGGGGGGGGGCTGCAGGGAGGGAGAAAAGACAGACAAAGAGAGAAAGGGAAAATGAGCAAGATGCGAGAGACCTAAGCTGAGACCGAGGGACAGAGACAGGCAGAGAAAGAGACTGAGATGTAGAGATAGACACAGAGACACCCACAGAGAGAGAAGGGAGGGAGAGACCTCAGAGCCAGAGAGGAGACACACAAAGAGAGTGGGAGGAAGGCGAAGGATAGGACGAGGGGACGAGATACAGGCAGGGACCGCCTCTAGCCGTGGGCGATCGTGGGGGTCGGAGAAGAGCGGACTTGGGGAGCAGGGCGCGGCCCTGGGCTAACCCCGCCCCCACCATGAGGGTTGCGACCCAGAACGACAGTCGCTGCCCCAGGCCGCGCCCTCCATCCCAACACCGCTTTCTCGCCTCGGTTTCCCCAGGAGTGCTGGTGAAGAGGATGGCGGAAGGGGGAGGCCTGCACAGCCATCACTCTGCCGCAGAGCCCACCCTGTCGAGGCGACGCCCCGGCGCATCGGTCCAGCGGGCAGATATCGATCCGGTCCAGCCAAGCTCGATACCCGCGGCCTGCAGCCCACTCTGCAGCGGTCCTACAAAGAGGAGGGGGCTCACTTCCCGTGCCGCCCCCGCGGAGATTCTGTGCCAGAATAAACCCCCGAGAGCCCCCGCCGGAGCGGCGCACTCGCCTCCTCCTGTCCCTAAGCGGCCCGACTTGGCGGGCCAGGCTGCCTGCGGCGGGGGGATGGCCCCGGTGACCACCCCCAGCCCCACCTCCTGCGGGGCACGAGAGGCCAGAGGAAAAAAATCTTTGCTGAGTTGATGAAGTTGAAGTTTCGTAAAGGGCGTGAAAGAGACAGCCAATCAGCGAGTCCTCATTTACATAGGCTCTCTGATTGGCTCTGACGGTGCCTCTTTAGAATGTTACTTTGAAACCTTAAGAAAACCAAGAGAAAAATCCCACTGAGGAGAGATGGGGGAAGCTCAGACCCCTCAGGTTCATGTAGGGCCCCCCAGGCCAAGCTCTAAGGAGAGGTGGGGAGCTTAGACATGGTGTCGCCCAAGCCTCACGATACCCACTTGAGGCTGTATGGTCAGAGAGGTGGAGCTTGGCCTGAACCCCATGCCTGGGCTCCACCCGGCACCCTTCCATGTGCCCACCTCCAGATACCCAGATGTGTGGTCGGAGGTCATTTCAGACTGGAGGGGGTAAGGAGAAAGGCCTGGCTTGGCTTGGGAGTGGGAAGCCTGGGGTGCAGAGAGTCTTGTCTGTCTGTGACAGGAACAGTGTAGGTGGTGTCACCAAGCTCTGCACGTTCTCAAATAATGGAGCTTCAAAGGTAGACCGAGTTGGTTCCCTGGCTGACCCCCAAGCCAGCCTGACCTTGAATCCTAGACAGGCACACATGAACCCATGGGAGCCCAGTGACAGGCTGAAGCCTGGGAGGCCTAGAGGAGTGGGGTCACTCTGCAGAGAGTGGGACCAGGCCACCCTGGCAGCCTTGCACTGCCCCTAATCCACACTCCTGGGCCCTGCAGGCCTTGAGTCACTCTGGGGGCGGGAGAAGAGGTCTGGACTTTGGCAGCTATGAGGAGAGAACCAGTTTCTGTCCTGAGGCCTCCACTCTTCCCTCCCCCTCCTGCCCATGCTGGGAAAAGGGTCCCCTGGGGTTACCATGTGCAAATCCAGCCCAGCTTCACGGCCCACACCCCTCCCTGGGGCCCAGCACAGATGACTCAGACCTGGGGGGAGGGGAGGGTGTCTAAGGGAGGATGGGATGGGGGGACTGAATCTGTGGCTGAAGTGGAAGAGGAAGCCCCACCACCGCCTGCCTATGACAAACTGGGGGACAGGTGGGAGAATTCACTCTGGTAGGGCCCTAACCCCACCCTAATTCTTTCCCAGTGACAGTCTTAGAGACCCAGCTCTGTCACTCGACTCCAAATGGCCTTCACCAGAGACTGAAGTGTATGCGAAGGAGAGGCCCCGCTTGAGTCCCCAGTGTAGCTGCTGCTCCTACAACGGGTTATGCACATACCCCTGTTGGACCTTGGGCAGCAGCAAGTGCAGAAGACCCAGGGACCGAAGAGCCGGTGCAGACAACTGCCAAGCCCCAGAGCTCAGCCCGCTGACGTGCCAAACTTACTGTGTGACTTGGGCACAGCTCACACATCTCTGAACCCCAGGCTTCTCCGTAAGCCTATGCTTTCCCAAACATACCATTCTCAGTGAGGCCGTTGCAGAGAAAACCCTGGAAGCAGGGCAGAGTCCAGGAGGGGCCTGGGGGGGGGGGCCTGCTCAGAGGCCCTGCTGGTCCGAGTCAAGTGGGATAGGGACAAAATTGCCAAGTCCCACGGTTCTCACCAATTCTCGGAATCTTACCCCTCCTCCTATCTCCCTGCCCACCTCATAAATATCAGGAGGCCGGGCTGGGGCGGGGGCAGGAGCGGGGGACTGTATGTGCTTGCGTGCATGGGTGAGTGTGCATGTATACACACATGGGGAGAGTGTGAGAGCCTCCCCCCCAGCCCCCCCAACCACTGCCGCCATTGCACTCGGAGAAGCAGAGATAATCCCTCGCCATCTGTCTTGTGTTGCTAACCCGCTCAGCCCAGTGGACAGCTGCCCAGGCCACAGCTCCGCAGAGGAGCGGGTGTGGGGCGCTAGGGGAGCTAGCTAGCTCTGAGGCCCTGGCAGCAGACACATTCAGTGCCCCCACTCCACACACTCCTGCCTTACCTGCCAGAGGGGAGAAAGTGAGGCCAGAGAGGGGGCGGACAGGACTTACTCCATTCCTGCTTCAGACCATGGGAGGAGGAGAGGAATAGAAAAGACTCCCTGGTCTGGGGGCTGGGGACTGACCCTCCCAAAACGCAGGGGGATGGACAGGTGACCTGCTGACCTATGCTCCCATGAGCCCTCTAAAAGTACATGCATACATGTCCCTCTGATTGAAAGGGTGCAGTAGGGACAAGTCAGGCCTTCTGGGCCTGGGGAGGGGGAGGAGGAACCATCTCCCCAGCCTTTGGCAGGCCAGCGTCCAGGCCTCCAAGTGACCAACTTCCCAGAGCCGCAAGAGAGGCTCATAGAACATTTGGTGGGTAATGCTTAGTGTGTGGGCCCTGCACCCCAAGGTCTCGTGACCACCACAGTCCCCATTGTTTTCATGAGGAAATTGAGGCTCAGAGAAGGAAGGGACTTGCCCAACTGACTCCATTGCGGGACGGAGCTTGGACTAGGACCCAGGCATCAGTCTCCAGCAACCCTCCCTCTGTACCCAGTTCTGTCTGTATCTGTCCCCTGCAGCCATCAAGTCTCTCACTTGCCTCAACCCCCCTACTTGCAGCTCCACCCCCACACAGCTCCGCGGTTCTTCCAGCCCAAGCCAGGCGATCACCTTGCTAGGGGCATGGTCCCAGCCAGTCCGACAGGATGTCAGGCCACGCCAACCAGGGCCCAAGGAAGGATGAAGCTGTGGGGTTGAGTGTGGCCCCCACCTGCCCCTCTCCCGGTCAGTCAGCTCTCGCGCCTTCTACACACACACAGGTCCCAACATAGTCGGCACACACTCAGCCAGCCACACAAACAGGTACTCACACACAAATGAATAGGTAAACATAAGCACAGTCACACATACAGTGCTTACACACATATAAACTCTCAGATGCGAACACAAACTCAGACAGCCACCCACATCCTCACACCAACACACAGACCTCACCACTCACGGCAAAGCTCACACACAGACCACCCCCAACCTCCACACTGCAGGCTCCTAGTTGCTCAACCCCACTCCCACCCCCCAGGTGCCCCACCTTGCCACACACCAGACAGTAAGGCCAGTGCGGAGCGAGGAGTGGGGGTCAAGCAGACAGAAGTCTGCTCTGTCTTTCCTGCATCTGGGTGGGGGCCCTCCAGCAAGAGCGTCAGTGGACATCTGCCCCCTCCCCAGCCCCCCTAAGACTTGGAGGGCTGCCATCTGGCCAGAGATCTGAGAGAACAGTCTCCTACCTCTCACCTCCAGGGGCTCTCAGCTTCCCCTGGCTCAGGGGGAGGAAAGGGACAGTGAGACGGAACTGCCTGTCCTCTGAGGGTCTCAAGTCGTCAGGAAATGAGACACACCAGGAATAGTCTGGCAGTGGTCTGAGCCCCACAAGGTAGTGGACTCCAGCTCCAGTCCATGATCCAATCTCTCCCAAACCTCTCCCCCACTGTACCCAACCCTTAAGGGACTCTGGAATTAGAGGGGAGCTGCCCCCTCCCTCTCTAGGCTAGAATTTGACTCCCAGGTCATTGTGTGCTCTTAGCCAGAGGGACCCCAGCCCTGAGCCTGGCTTCCCTGCACCTGAGGAGGGCCCAGCTCCAGATGCTGCCAGCCTTACCCACACTGGGTGAATCACACACTCCATCATGCGCACACACCCGCATGCTCGCACGCTGGTGTGCAACCACACGCTCACTATCATTCTCTCATACTCAGCCACACTCACACTCTCGAACCCTGTCACACTCACTGCCACACCTGACCAAGCTGAAGTTCTGGGGCCCTGAGTCAGCAGAGCCCTGGCAGAGGCTCAGAGGCTGGTGCTGACAGCCTGGTGTGCAGGGGGAGGGGAGGGGCTGCCACCGAGGCCTGGAGGGTCCTGAATAATTCAGGGTGGTGGCTGCTGTGGTGGTGGGAGCCTGTCAGCTGCAGGGAAATCTTGGTGGCTGGATTGTTCTGGGAAGATGGCTCCTGGTGTTTTGAGGAAAATCAGTCCTGAACGGAGGCTCACTGAACTCACAGAGGACTTCTCGTACCTGCTTTCACTTTTAATCCCCTCCAGGAGCCTGCACAACTGGTACTATAGCCCCATTTCGCAGATTAGGAAACTGAGGCTCAGATGATAAAGAGATTTATGAAAGGTTGTAAAGCGGGGTTCTCCAGGCTCCCACCTGCAACCTTCTCCCCCGTGTACACACACACTCACACACCCTGGAGAGTCTCCTTTGGCCATTCTGCCCGGATGGAGATGAGAGACCCCAGCCATCCGAGGACATCCTGGAGTGTGCGTCCTGGCTCAGAGCACAGCAGTGTTCAGATGCTGCCTGCTGAACGAGGACACTGTGCAGGGGCGGCGCACTGGAACTCGAGGCCATGCCTCCGCCACTAGAGAAGAGACACCTCTGAGCCTCAATGTCCTCATCTGCAAGACGGGCACTAAGCATACCGACCTCCTGAGATGTTGGTAAGGACTGACTGGGAAAACACATGTAAAGCAGTTAGCATGGGGTCAGACCCGCAGGAAGGGCTCCACGTTGCAAAGAAGACATGCAAAGCCTTGCCACAAAGAGACAGCCACAGAGTGGTGGGGGTCTGTGTATTGGAGGTTCCCTCTGCCTGGGGCACCTTCCCCTCTCCCCTCTGCTGTCACCACATTTCTCCTCTTCAAGCCTGAGTACATCTGTCACCTCTCTAGGACAACAACATGGTTTCCTGCCATATCCTGCCCCCCTCGGTGACATCCCCATCCCCCTCCCAGGCACGCAGGTGGCTGGCCTTGTATGCTGAGCAGTCCCAGCCTGTCCAAGCTCACGGCCCGCACACAGTAGGTAGTCGAGGGCTGCCTGCTGAACTGACAGCCCAGCACTGTGTCAGCACACAGCAACCATCAGTTAGGGTGCTTCCGTAGTTAAAATAAACCTCTGAGGTCATGGGTCTGTTCTCTCTGTAAAAACAAAAATATCCAACTGCTCGTGTCTGGTGAGACCCGCAGCAAAAGACCAGACGTGACTGCTTCACCACCCAGAGGCCAAGCATCAGGCTCCCGGCCAGGTCCCAATCTAAAGGGGCACCTGCCCAGGCCCAGGGGCACCAACACCCAGAGGCAGGTGGCACATGATTCCTGCGCCCAGTGGGAAAGGCAGGCACTCAGTCCCCAGAGCCCTGAGCTCTGAGGAGATTATGGAACATTCTCCATATTTGATTCAAAATAAAAACCACAGTAAACCATAGACCCAAAACTTATACGTCGGCTGAAATTAAAATAGATTCTTGCTACGTTTTCTGGTTTCAATATTCTGGATCAGTTCATGGAAGCTGAATCAGGCGATTTGTCTGTCCCTCCTGTTTTGTTTCTGTTGTTGCCCCTGCTTTACTGGGATCTCAGCACATGCTCCGTCTCCCCTCTGGAGCAGACAGACCCCAGCCAGGTGCCGGGGGTCCCCTGGCCCTATACTCATGAGGCTGATCCCCCCCAGGAGCTTGCCAGCACCCCCTGGCCCCTCCCTCTTCCGGGGAACCTTGCGGCTGGGCCCGTGCCTGCGGCGAGTCTCACCCCAGTATTATTTTAGTCGCAGACAGACACGAGGCAGATGGTGACAACATCCCTTCCCCGCTCCCCACTGACGAGCTGTTGCAGCCCTGAAGCCTGAGGGTTCTTCTCCCTCAGGAATATTTCAATCCCGACTCTGTGGCTAAATGTGGCTGCTCTTGTGAGCCGTGGGCACATCTGCTCCTCCTCCTCCCTACCCCCTACCCATTTCCTGGGACTGAGTAGAGAGCCCTGGGGAGGCCCTGCCAACTTCCAGCTCTGCCCAGTACCCCCAGCTGCCCTACTGTGCACCAGGCAGCGGGCCATGAACATTGTACCACTGGGAGGGGCAAATATTGTGCCCACTTCACAGACAAGGAAGCTGAGGCTCAGAGTGAAGCATCCCAGGTCACACAGCCAGCGACGAGGTGTTCCCTTGGGTCCCATGCATCCTAGAGGCACAAGGTGTACTCTCCACTCCCTTCCAACACCTGAACCTCTACCTGACAACCTTTATGCACAACCTGGAGGGACCACCCCAGGCAAACCGCCTTCCCTGCAGAGCAACTAGGAGCCGATTTAGTTGCTATACCCACTCTCCTGCATCAGCCGATATAGCTTGGAGCTCAGGGCTAGCCAAGCATCATCTGCCCAGCCCCTCACCCTGCTTGTCCTAGCTCAGTGGACACATAGACTGTAATTGTGAGAATCAAGGACAGGGGGAGGGGTGCTCTGGCATGAGACAGGCCTGGTTTCAAATCTCAGCATTGCTGTGACTTTGCGCGAATCACTTAACTTCTCAGGATCTGTTTCTCCATTTGTGATATACACAGCAGCAGTCTCTTCTTCCCCGGCTAATTCGGTGAGATGACTGCTATAGTCCCAACCCCTAAAGCCGGGCCCGGAACGGGGCACACGTACAATAAATATCTGTTGAATGAATGACACACGGAATGAACTTAGCATCAGGCCTGGCTCAGTGGGGCTGGTCCTCCCCGCAGCCCCAGCCCCGGGGCCCAACAACGCCTGGGGCCCACTTTGCCTCTGTGGTCCATTGTGAGCTGAAGTTGGCCACAAGGGCCGAGCTGAGTGTGTCTCTGGCCCCTGTCCAACCCCCACACCACACGGGACTTGGAGCTGCAGGAGGGCAGGCCCAGGGCACCAGGCCACCCCCACTAGGCTCAAGTGCCAGCAAGGTGTAGGAGGTGGACCGAGGTTGTTTGGGTTCCCTCACACCTCTTTTCCAGCCACCCATCCTGCCTGGCCAGGGGCAGGAAAGCCGGACAGGGGCTCTTTGAGGGCTTGCAATGCTCTCTGGGCCAGTGAGGACATGTCCTTTCCCGGTCAGACATCCTGGCTGTGGGCTCCCGGTCCGGGCACAGTCCCTGCCCCCAGCGCCTCAGTGGGCCTTCTTCTGGGGCTGGGCCAAGATATACACTGACAAACCATCGCACAAAAACATACACCCACCGCAGTGGCCCTCGCACCCCCAAAAGACATACAAAACTATATAGACAGACACGCCACCCAACGAAAGGCACAAAAGCAAACACATGCACGACTCAGTGTACGTGGCAGGGTGCTCACAAATACGTGGGCTGCAGAGCACATCACATGCCACAGTCACAAACACAACACGGCCCACGGCATACCTACACGCTCCCACAGCGCAGCCGTGAACACACATGTGGCACACCCACAGAGGCCCAGGCCCCCAGCCCAGGAGCACAGATGTGCATGGAAGGATGTAGAGGCCTGTCTTGCAAGAAACTGAGGTCTGGCTCCTCATGTCAGACCTGGCCAGGACCTGAGTTCCTGCAGCTCAGGGGGACAAGGGAGGGCAGGGACACAGGCCCGCTGGAGGAGGAGAGGGCAGGCCAGGCCTGGGGTGGAGAGAAGAGGCAGTCCCTTGCCCAGGGTCAGTTCTGAAGACCCCGCTTTCACGGCATTGTGGCCAAGGCCCTCATAACACATGGACACACCCCCACTACCAACTTCTGCGGCCACCTCTGCCCAAGCCACCGACACATCCGTGCCTGGCTCAAGAAACTGGGTGAGGCTAGTCACTTTCACCACAAAAGCCAAAACAAAGGAAAAGAGAAGCTGACTGTCGGCGCAGAAACCCATGGAGACACTTTTCAGCAGGGAATTCTGGTCAGGAGACCACACTCTGCCAGGCATGGTCACTAAAGGTAAGTCTATCGGAGTAGCCCTATGTTAACCCTAACCGAAGGACACAAGCCCGAGGCTGGCTGGCTTGGGAAGGCCAGCTGGTGAGGACCAGGCCCCTCCTCATCTCTGGGGACATCTCGTCTGCTGCTTCGCCTGTCAACATGTTCCGTGGTGCCATTGCCTGGGGCTGGCATTTGAAGCCCTTGTTATCTGGACTCATCCTGCGTTCTTTTCCCTAGTCCTTTGCCAATGCTGTTCCCTTCACCGAGAATGCACTCCCAGGCGCCCAGCCCACGTTCTGGCATTCTGCCCACTCATCAGATCTATGCCACCTCCCTTGAGAAGCCTCCCCAGTGCCTGCCAGGAAAAAAAAAAAATTCTCACTCCAGTGCTGGAATGAGAGATGAGGACCCATGTGGGCTTCCACTGGGCCTCAGTGTCCTAATCAGTGAAATATACATAAGACGTGCTCATTGCCACTGAGGAACAAAGTAAGGCCGCTTAGCCTGGTGCAGCAGTTCTCAAAGCCCTGGGAGTCTCCAAGATCTTCTCAGGGGTAGGTGAAGTCAAAATTATTTTACTAATAATACTAAGACATTAGTTGACCTTTTTACTGTGTTGAGATTTGCACCGATGGTGCAAAAGCAGTGGTGGGTAAAACTGTTGGTGCCTTAGCACAAATCAAGAGGATAACACCAAACTATACCAGGAGTCATTATACTTGTCAGTGTTAGAAGCATCCATTAAAAAAATAAAAAATAGCTAGTTTCACTTAAGAATGTCCTTGTTGGGGGTGCCTGGCTGGCTCAGTCGATAGAGCATGTGACTATTGCTCTTGGAGTAATGAATTTGAGCCCCACGTTGGGCATGGAGCCTACTTAAAAAAAAAAAAAAAGGAAAAAAGAAAGAAAGAGAGAGAAAGAAAGAAGAAAGAAAGAAAGAATTTCCTTGTTGAAGTGAAGCAATAAAATTAGTAATTATATTAAATCTCAACCCTTGTGTACACATCTATTTAATGTTGTGTGTGGGAAATTCACAGAAAGTACTTCTGTAACATACCAGAGTATGATTGTTGCCTCCAGGAAAAGCAATCATGCAGTCGTTTGAGTTACAAGCTGAACTAGCTGCTTTTTTTATGGAAACCCATAAATAAAGACGGACAAACTTTAGACTTGGGTATTTGGCGGATATTCTCTCAAAAGTAATCAAGTGAACCTGTCACTTCAAGGAAAATAACTATTTTTTGTATTTATTGTATTTTGTATGTATTTGTATTATTTTGTATTTATTGTATTTTGTATGTATTTTGTATTATTTATTAGTATAGTACAGTATTTATTGCCAATGATAAAATTCTATTTTTTTAAGCAAAAATTTGAATTTTGGAATACTTGTATAGGTCACCATAAGCTTGACCGCTTCCTGATACATTTCTGATGAAATTCGTGGTGGTATCAATGGATGTGATTATTAAATATTATATAATGAACTGTGTTAACATTTGAGAGATTTGCATAACCCAGTGAACCAATGTTCTCTAAATGACCAGTGCATGGTGTTATAAACTCATGCGTGGGCAAGAGATCCATTTAAAGTACAAGATAGACAAATGGACCTTCATGTAACAGAATGTGAGAAGTTCATTGATAAGGTTTCAGATTCTACATGGCAACTAACCTTTAAGAAACTGCTACTTGTCAAGTTTTGGTGTAGTATCAAATTATCTGAAAAGGCTATGAAAATACGTCTCACTTTTCCAGTCAGAGATGTGTGTGAGGCCAGATTTTCTTCCTACACTTCAACAACAGAAAAACAAACATACCACAGTAAATTGAAAGCAAGAGCAGATACTAGACTCCAACCCCAAGGGGCCTGTTCTATCCATTAAGCCAGATATTAATGAGATTGCAAAAATGTAAAAACAATGCCACTCTTCCTGCTAATTTTGTTTTGTTCTGGAAAATAAAGTTCTTTTACTTTTTTTTTTTTAAAGATTTTATTTATTTATTTGACAGAGAGAGAGACAGCAAGAGAGAGAACACAAGCAGGGGGAGTGGGAGAGGGAGAAGCAGGCTTCCTGCTCCTGATGTGGGGCTCGATCCCAGCACCCTGGGATCATGACCCGAGCCGAACGCAGACACTTAACGACTGAGCCACCCAGGCGCCCCAATAAATTTATTTTTCATGAAAGTGTATTATCTACGTTAACATGTAATGAACCATTACTGTTATTTTAAAATAAATGAATAAATACACATTCTTAAATTTTCTCAGTTTTAATTTCTAATATGGTAAATCTTGATGATATAACCCACATAAAGAAAAGCTCTTGGGTTGGGGGGGGGGCGCCCGGGTGGCTAAGTCCATCGAATGTCTGTGTTCGGTTCAGGTCATGGTCCCAGGGTCCTGGGATCGAGCCCCCCATCGGGCTCCCTGCTCCGCGGGGAGCCTGCTTCTCCCTCTCCCTCTGCTGCTGCTTCCTCTGCTTGAGCTCGCTTGCTCTCTCTTTCTCTGTCAAATAAATAAATAAAATATTTCAAAAAAGAGAAAAGAAAAGCTCTTTGGGGACCTCAATAATTATTAAGCCTGTAAAGGAGTGCTGACAACAAAAAGGTTGACAACTGCTGGCCTAGTGCTTCCACAGCAGGAAAGACTAGGGGTAGACATGAAGAAACATCTGGATCAGCAGACACAGGCAGCGAGTGAAAGGGGCTATCAGAGCCAGTTCCTTTGAAGAGGTCCCGGCCCCAGGCCTTGAAGTCCAGGCAGATGGGCGGGAAGGGTGTGACATCAGGGTGGGGGTTCTGGCAGAGGCTTCTGGGAGTCCCTACCTACCTCTGCTGCCCCTGTAGGGGTTTGTCAGTATGTAGGGGGAGGCCTCAAACACACAACAGACCTCCCTGCACACAGGCTGAAACCCGCCTAGAAGCTCCAGCCCTCCCCAGACGCCTCCATCCTCCCCCACCCCCCCGCCACCCCCACAAAAAGGAGTTAGGCCTTAAAATTATCGTCACCACTGCACAGCAGACAATACAGAGGGGACATTATGTGCCAAGAGAGAGGCCTCGTTGTTGCCGCAGCTGAGAGACAGCGGGGCTCTGTTCTGAGCAGGCTGGGGGCTGCTCACGCACTGCAGCCCAGACCCTCACACTCAGAAGCACATCCTCACGCCGGTGCGCACTCACAGTCTCACCCTGGCGTACCCCTCAGGCACATGCTGTGGCACCCAGGAGCCTTCCCATGCACCCAGCTCCCACCCCCCACCTCTGTGCACATCTCCTCCGCCCACACACAACCTGTGTCCCCTCACTGCCAGCCCCCCCCCACACCCAGGTACTCCATGGCACAGGTATCCTCCCCCGGGGAGCCCTGGTGGGGGTGCAGGGGACACAAGGCAGCCCCACTGGGAGCCCTGAGGATGCCCGGCCCGCCCCGCTCTGCACCGCCTGGACAGGATCACAGGGCACTGAAACCAGCAGCAGCCTAGGCTGGGCCAGACCTGCCTAGACCCACGGAGGGACACAAAGGCTGCCTTGTTGCTTTGCCAACCCCTCCTGGCTCTGGAGTGGGAGGGAGGAACCCAGGCAACTGGCACCCCTACCCCCAGCTTCTGGGCTGGCCCTGGAACAAGACTGGACTTTAACCTCGGAGGCCACCACCCATGCTGGGGCCAGAGGGCAAGGTGAGGACAATCCGAACCTCCTGATAAAACAGACCCAAAGAGGGCCCCCCAAGCCCAGAGCTTAAACTCAACCCAAAGTCTTTGTTTCTCCTCTGAGGGGAGATCTCTCCCTCCCAACATTTGTTCAGGTTGGCCCCCTCGGTCTGGAACTCCCTCCCTCCTCCCCTTGCCTGGGCAAGTTTTCATTTTCCTTCAGCGCACAGTTCAGGGAGCAGCTCCCCCAGCCCTCCTGCCCCCGGGGGCTTCCCTACCAAACAGGGAGCCTCAGAGGCCCACAAGGGAATGCCCAGCAGGGCCGAGCCAGAGCGGAGCTCACAGGCCGCAGCTGCAGGACTGGCAGAGGACGGGGGGGGAGGGTGGGGCCGGGCCAAGCCTGACCAGCCCCAAGACCACACCATGGCGGTGGACTGGATGGGAGAGGAGTTACCAGCCCCAATTTTCAACCAGCCATCAGTCATCCCCACCAGGTGGCACAGAGCAGAGTTCCTTGGAGGAGCCTTCTTTCTCACATCCAGGCCTTTGTTCTCTTTGCCGAAGACACCCTTTCCCATCTGTTTGCCAAGTCTTATTACTCATCAAGTGGCAGCAATTTTTATTTTTTATTTAATACTTACAGAATACTTACTGTGTTGCAGGCACTATTCTAAGGGATATTTACAGGAATTAACTAATTAAATCCGCACAACAGCCTTTTGAGGTAGGTACTATTATTATTTCCATTTTCTTTTCTTTTCTTTTTTCTAAGATTTTACTTTTAAGTCATCTCCCCAACGTGGGGCCCCATCCCTGAGATCAAGAGCCACATGCGCTACCAACTGAGCCAGCCAGGCACCTCTTATTATTCCCATTTTAAAGATGAGGAAAATAAAGCACAGCAAGGTCAAGGAACTCTGTCAAGGTCACACAGCTAGTCAGTGGTGGTGCTAATAACAGGAACCCAGCAAGTCACTTCCAGGCAGTCAACCGTGGCTTCTTACCCAGATCGGGGCCTTTGCTGTGAGCATCTCCAACCTCAGACCCATCTCTCTTGTTGGTGAGCCCCTTGAGGGCTTTCATGAGGACATATTTTGGGGGGTGGGGGGAGCCAAGGGGTCCAGCCCTTAGCACAATACCTGGGCCATGGGGATCTCAAGAAACACTGTTGACTAACCGAATATACAATAAGGATGGCTGGACTCCCGATGCCCAAGGGCAGAAGAGGTAGAGGCTGCTCCTAAAGGCTCAAGGACTTCTCTCCCCTCCTGACAACACACACCATCTGCTTTGTCACTCACTGCAAAGTTTCTGCCGTCCTTGGGTACATGGGGCTATGGAACACTGGAGAGGGGAGGGAGAGGTTCCCAGGCCTACAGGGTCACCTGGAGGCCCAGCTGCTCCCAGGTCTCCATGTCCCTCCAGGCAAAGGGTCTGTTAAAATTCTCAGGCACCATGAACCAAAAAGATAGAGTCTTCACAGGGTCTGCTGCCGCCTTTCTCTCGTCCGAATCCGATTTGCCAAACTATTGGGTAGTTTCCCTGGCTCCTAGCCAATGTCTACAAACTGATGCCCAGACCCCAACCAGTAGAGAGGGACACCTGGGCATCCAGTGGACCAGCCAGTCTACAGGGACCTCCACACTCAAGGGTTGCCCTCTGGACAGAGCCTCTTCCTCTGAAAAGCTCCATCTCCATTGGCTGTGGCCCAAAAAGGAGACACAATCATGCCTCCCATTGGTTGTCTCTGTACTTCTGAAGCAGGATCGATCCCACTCCCTAGAGAAATAGCCCCAAGATGGGGACCACTGGCACTCAGTCTTCCCAGCTCTGAAAGGGAACTGACAGGTGCCCCCAAAAATGGGTAGGAAAGGTTGCAGGTCTTTAGGGAAGGAGGCCCCACTGGCCTTCTAAGGAGAGCCCCTTCCCCCACCTCAAAGTAGATTTCCCAGCCTGTCCCTGGGTCACCCCAGCTTTCTGCTAATGCTATTCCCACCCAGTGCCCCCTGCAAAGGTGGCTAAAGACAAGGTCTCCTTCTGTGAGGAGCTGGGGTCTTCCCTCATTCCCATTCCCAGACACTAAAAACACAAAGTTTCCGGAGAATGTGCTCATAACCAAGGGAGGCCGGTGGTAGTGGGGTGGCTTGATAGAGGGCACCCCCAAATCGCAACTTAGGAAGGACTTCAGGCAGCTGTCTGTTTGGAAGGGACCTAGAGGCTTGGCTTGAAGTTACACGTGCAGGCACGAACTGTACTTAAATACTAGGTTACAGATCAGTAAGAGCAAAGTTCTCCCACAGTGCTTTACATCAAATGAAGAAAATACCAGTTGCCCATATCAAAAAATTAAGGATGATGATGATGATGATGGTAGAAGAGATGTTGTGGGCCCCAAGTCATTTCCCCCTCTCCCACCAGGCTGGGTGGGAGGGCTGCCTGGACTGAGGGAGGCCATATCCCTTGAAAATGTAAGTCTACCTCAACTTCTACTATAAAATATTCTCCAAGCCACAGAGCCCTAGGCTGCACCTGGGAGGGAAAGAGATGTGAAGAGTTGCTAGAGTTGCCCTCTCTGGTTGAGCACCAACTGGCTGGGGGGCAGACACTCTGGATGCCCTTTTATGACTACCCTACAAGGGAGCATTGAATTATGACATTTTCCCTATTTCCCCCACTTTACAGATGAAGAAACTGAGGCCGGGAACAGCTATGTAGCAAAATAGTCACCATTTATTCAGTGCTAACTGGACCCTAAGCTGAACTTCTAATTCATCATCTATTTGCTCCCCACTATAACCCCACTTTACTAATAAAGAAACTTGAGGCTGACAAAGGTTGTTGCCCTCCCAGGATTGCAGAGTCAATATGTGACAGAAATGAGACTAGAATCTAAATCCTGGACTATCATACTCCAATCCCTGGGCACACAAACTACATGTGATAAGGGCCCAGAGAATAGCCCTAATAGGACTGTGGGACGTAAGAGATAAAGGGCAGCCTCCGTGTTTGTGAGAATAAACACGTGACTTCCCAGGGGTGGAAGAAGCTGACCTAAACCATGAAGAATGGTTAGGGTTACAACAAAGAGATGGTGAAGGAAGGGACTCCAGACGGAGAGAACAGCACAGGCAAAGGCTCCAAGGTGGGAACGCGTGCAGCATGTCTGGGGAGCAGCCAAGCGGCTGTGTGCTCGGATGGTGGAGCAGAGCATCACGGGAAAGTGGGTCAAGAGCAGGTAAGAGAGGGATGCGGCCACGGAGGAAGCCATGGAGATTAATGGCTCAGGCTGTGAGTTTGAATCCTGGCTGCCACTGACCAGCTGGGGACCTTGAGAAAGTCTCTTCCCTTCCCTGAGGCTCACTTTCCTTATCTGCAAAATGGAAATAATAAAAGTATCCGCCTAATAGCATTGTTCTGAGAATTCAGACAGGCACTCTGCCCAGGCTAAGAACCGACAACTGCTGTTCTTGGTACTGGGCCCTGGGGAGCCACTGAGGTCTCCTAACAGGGAGAGGGACTCCAGTAAAGCTGGGCGAGGAAAGGTCTGGCACCAGGGCTCATAACTTACCACAAGTCAGCCCCGGGGCTCAAGAACAGTGAAACCAGATCGCTGGGCCCGGGCCAGCTGTCCCACCCAGTGCTTCTTTGACATCTCCTCTTTCATCTTTAAAGAATCTTATGAATTTCCCTATGAGCAATCCATGCTTGTTTCTAATAAAAATAATGTATTCAATTACCGAACTCTCCTCCTAGTAAGACAGACATTCCAGGAAGCAGAGCCATGTACGCGGCCTGCCCCCCAGCCACCGACACAACCAGGCCCCAGGCTGAGCACATGGCCTCACCAGGGGACAGCTTGGCTGGAAGATCCTGCCCCTACAGGAGATGGTTCTTTCCTCCGAAAGGCACTCTCCTCCTACTGCAGCCCCAGCCCCAACAGAGCTAGATTTTGAGGAAATTTGCTTAACCACTGGTGGGCTATCTTCGTCCCCAAACTCAAGTATCAGCTTACCTAACTTTTCAGAGAGGTCTTCCCTGACCACTGGATCAGCTAGGTAAGTTGGTCACATCACCTTATTTTAATGCTGGCCTGGCACTCTCCCCTTACGCTGTCCATGTGTCTGTTACCAGTCTGTGTGTCTTGCCTAACCAGAAGGGATGCTCCAGGAAAGCAGGACTCAATCCTATGCCCTACTGTGTTCCCACTACTAGGGCAGCACCTGGCCCAGAGGAGGTGCTCGACAAATACAGAAATAGAGAAGGGAGGGGGAGAGAAAGAATTAATAAAGAACAAAATCTGGGTTTTGCCCCAAGACTAAGAGGCTCCTTTGAAGCCTCAGTCACCCGCTCTGCAGAATGGGCAGGGCTCTAGCCCAGGGACCGCTGTGGCCACACCAGGATTCCATCCCCTCCCTGCAGCATTGTCACAGGCCTGCCTCCGGAGCTGCCCTTCCCTTCCCCGCACCCCATCTCGGAGAAACAGAAATTAATTTGCCTTTGGCATAAACTGATTTTGATGAGCCCAGTCCCCGGCGATTCATCATAGACCTCTCGGGGAGCACTGCAGGGAACGTCGGGTGGCGGCATGACTTATGGGCCTCGCAGCCCCAGACATCCAGCTGCTTCTGATGGCTCCGGACACCTCCAGCCCCCCTAAATCAACAGCAAGGGAGCGACCTGGAGAGCTGCCCAGTTTGTCCTCCAGCTCGGCTGGTGCCCCTGGCAGGCGCCTCCCAGGTCAGGGGGCGCAGGCTGCGTAGAAGTGGGTGACTTCATCCAGGCTGACTCACCCGCCGCCAGCCACTGGGGATGGACTGCAAGAGGGGGTGGCGGCAGTCCTCTCCAGCCTGGAACTTCAGGGGTTGGAATCCCCACCCTCCCTCTACAGCCTCAGGGCTTCCCCAAACTGGACTGTGCCCCTACCCCACCCCGCAACCATTATCCCAGAATCCACAGTGATGTCCTGCAAATAGTCTAGGCCCTTGGCTCAGTCCTGGACTGAAGATGTCTGAGGCCGCAGCCCAGTGCCCCTCTTATCAGCCTTACCAGGTAGAATGGACTGACCCTTAACCCCTAAGATTCAGTTTCTTCATCTATAAAATGGGCACAGTGACCCCTACTCCACCTGCTGCTCAGAGTATTGGGCAGATCTGATCCATGTGCCAGGGTCCTGGAGTTAGGAACGTACCATGTGGAAGCAGGGACGGAAGCTGGATCAGGGGATCCCACACCACACAGTGGAAACCAGAGCTCTTACCCTGGCCTGCAGTGCCCTGAATCAATGCCCTGCCCTCCCTGCTACCCTCTCACACTCCCCCCTTGACCACGGTGAGCCTCCTTAAGTTCATCAGATGGGCTGTTCTCTTGCCACCTTCAGGCCTCTGGTTCTAGGCTGTTCTCTCAGCCTTGAACTCTCCCCCTCCCCCAACCCTTTCTTGCCTGGCCAAATCCTATTAACTCTCGGTTCTCAGCTTAAACATCACTTCTTCTGTGAACCCTTTCCTAGCCCCAGTGTCTGTGTCCCCACAGTCTTGCTGTTCTCCTATATTATCACAATGTCTCACATCTGCCTCCCAAATGTTGCCCTTGATCTCCCCTACATCCCTTGGGCCCAGCCCAGTGCCTGGCTCATGGTAGGTGCTCCCTAATATTGGCTTATTTGAATTGAATTCCTTTGGCTACTCATCTCGGCTGGCAGTGGCCGCCTGAAGAATTGTTAAGAAGGATTCTGAGGGGGCGCCTGGGTGGCTCAGTCAGTTAAGTGGCTGCCTTCGGCTCAGGTCATGATCCCAGGGTCCTGGGATCAAGCCCCACGTCGGGCTCCTTGCTCCACGGGAAGCCTGCTTCTCCCTCTCCCACTCCCCTTACTTGTGTTCCTGCTCTCGCTGTGTCTCTCTGTCAAATAAATACATAAAATCTTTTTAAAAAAAGAAAAAAAAAGGATTCTGAGGGGCGCCTGGGTGGCTCAGTTGGTTAAGCGACTGCCTTCGGCTCAGGTCATGATCCTGGAGTCCCGGGATCGAGTCCCGCATAGGGCTCCCTGCTCGGCGGGGAGTCTGCTTCTCCCTCTGACCCTCTCCCCTCTCATGTGCTCTCTCTCTCTCACTCTCTCTCTCAAATAAATAAATAAAATCTTAAAAAAAGAAAAGAAGGATTCTGAGGCTGCAAACACACACATAAGCATCACACTTGCCACAAAGTGAGGGTTCATTAGATGTCAACTATTAACATTAGAGTTGCTACTGGCAGTTGGTTCCTGGGAACCTGTGAGCTCTCTTTACCTGCCCCTACCTTCAGGCACAGTTCCAGCAACCCAGGGGTAGGAAAGGGAACCGGAAAACACTTTTGTTCTGAAACGACCCGAAGATATTTGCCTGCCTCTCACAGAAAGAATATCCCCACGGAGTCAGGAGATCTGAGTTTGAGACCCACATACCCCCTTCTGACTTGCTCCGGAGACTGACTCCAACACTGTATCATCATCTGTAAAGAAAATTCCCACAGGACTGCTGTGAGGACCAAGGTCAAAGTTGTGGAAACAGGTGCTTGGTTCACCTTGACAAAGGATACATATCACCATCATCATGAACATACCTCAGCCCTCTCCCCACCAAGGCGAGGAAGGACTCGGAGGGCGGGGACCCCAAAACCAGAACCATTACCAGCCAAGGTCAAGTCTCACCCCCAGGCCTTCCATCTGGGGACCCCCAACTTCATGCAATTGCAAGACCTCCTGGGAAACCGTAAGAGCAGGGTTGAATCTCTACTCCCTCACTGGGTGACTTTGGGCAAGTCCACCTCACCGAACCTCAGGTTCTTCATCTAGCAAATGGCCATGATGATGGCCGCTGCCTCCTGGACTTTTCAAAAGGATTAAATGAGATAATTAAGTAAAGAATGCAGTTTGCATTTAGCTTGAGGCCCCGTCAGTGCTCACTATTACCCATCGCTGTATCATCATCATCATCATTAGCCCCCTGAATGCTGTAGCTATGCAGGGGGTAAGATGCCCATGTTAATCCTGGTCCCTCTGTACCATAGTTACTCCCAGAACCTTCACAGAGAACTGGACTATCATCCTCACTTCCCGGAAGGGCAAACCGAGACTCAGAAAAACTAGGACTTTTCATACTGAAAAATCCCTGAAGGCAGAGGCCATGCCTCCCAAGTCTGGGGTCCTTGTAGGATTGAGGCTACACCTCCCCCATCAGACTGGCAGCTTTTTCTCCCTCATTTGGCCAGAGGACCATGTTTCTTATTTAGCACCTCAAGCCAAGCTCAGAGGAGCAGGAGGGGGTGAGGTCCAGCCCCTCTGCCTTCTTGCAGCACAAGGAAAGGTTCAGGCTGTGGACAAAGGTCGGCACAGGGCCTGCCCCAGCTGATGCAGGAAGGCCTCGTGACTGCCCCCTGCCCCCACACTGGCTCCAGCTTCCCACCTGACTGGGCTGAGCACTTCAAAGCCAGCAGCCTCTGAAATGAGGCCGCAGCATCTGAGATGGCAGCTGGTGGGGACGTCAGGCAGCCCCTGGCCCCCTGTGTGCATCTCCAAGCACTTCTGTCAATGTGGACTCGTCGGGCAGCAGGTAGCCACCAGGGTCGCTATCTGCTGCCCAATGGCTTTGGGTGCCCACATCATGGCCAAAGGAGCATTAACGCTACGGCATGCCAGTGAGGCAGGGCCGCAAGGGGCCGACTCCTTCATGCGAGCAGGCACGAGGTACCCACATGCTGGTGGGAGATGGAGCACTACGGAGAGTGACCACTAGGACACGCACGCACGCCCGACAGAATAGGAGGAAACCGTGGGCTCCGGCATTCCAGACCTGGGATCAAATCCTGCTTACCCTATTTCCTTGATATGTGACCTTGGGTAGTGTTATGGGTTGAATTGTGTTCTCCCCAAAATTCATATGCTGATGCCCCTAACCCCTAGTACCTCAGAACGTGACCTTATTTGGAGAAAGAGCCCTTACAGAGATAATCAAGTTAAAATGAGGTCATTGGGGTGGGCCCTCATCCAATCCAACTGGTGTCTTTACAAGGGGTAATTTGGCCACAGACGCGTACAGGAAGACGTATGAAGAGACAGAGAAGACGGCCATCTACGAGTCAAGGACAGAGGACTGGAACAGTTCCTTCCCTCACAGCCCTTAAAGGAGCCTGCCAATATCTTGATTTGAACTTCTTTTTTTTTTTTTAAGATTTTATTTATTTATTTGAGAGAGAGAATGCGAGAGAGAGAGCACATGAGAGGGGATAGGGTCCGAGGGAGAAGCAGACTCCCCGCTGAGCAGGGAGCCCGATGCAGGACTCGATCCCGGGACTCCAGGATCATGACCTGAGCTGAAGGCAGTCGCTTAACCAACTGAGCCACCCAGGCGCCCTTGATTTGAACTTCTAACCTCCGGAACTGTGAGACAATAAATGTCTGTGGGTGAAGCCACCCAGCATGTGGTACTCTGTCGGGGCGCCCTGGGACTGTTTCTCAGAGCCTCAGTTCCCATAGGCCGACACAGAAACTGTAATAGTACTTGCTTCCTAGCTTGCTACAAGGCTTAGATGAGATGGTATCTGTGAAGACAGCACGTAGCCCAGGATTAGACACAAAGCACATGCTCAGTAAATGGTGGGTGCTTTTACTATCTGGTTGTTATTGACCATACACACTTATACATTTGCTCATCTGTTCCAAATAACACTGTGTCGTACACCCTCTGAGCACTAGGCAGAGTCAAACAAATCTCCGTCCTCCGGGATATCCTTGTAGGAAACAGACAAACCACATACACACAAATTAGCTAATGAGAGAACAAATGCCTAGGCTTACGCGCAGGTGTGCTCACGTGTCTGCACATGGGTGTAAGGTAGGCATACGTGTGCACACAGGTGTTGGTGTGTGCACGGGGACATCGGGATACCCACGTGCACATGCATGGTATTTTCTGTGCATCTGGGTACCGGAGTGCACACCTGTGTGTGTTCATGCACAGGTGTGCATGCGTGTGTCGCACATGTGTGTGTGTACAGATGTGCCCGTGGATGCATGAGAACATGTGCGCCATTGTGAAACTGGACCAGTATGGCTGAGCAGGGGTAGATGTGTGGGCAGCTGTGTGTGAGCAAAGCAGGGCCCAAAGCTAGTGCCCTCTGTTGACTACGGCTCAAGAAGGACCTCTGAGAGCTCATCTCAGCCATCCCCCAGCCTCAAGTAAACGCACACCCCCTTCCCAAAGTCAGACTTGAATGCTCTTGTGTCCAGGGACCACCTAAGGACCCTCTCTGGAACATAGCCCTGGTTTACAGGAAGTCCTTCCAGCGTTCTGACCACAATCCCTCCTTCAGAAACCAGTAGGCCCAAAGCCCCCAAATGACGCAGACATTAGCCCCATGTTCCAGGCACATTTTGGTCCAACGTCCTCATTCAGCTCCAAAGGGAGGTGGGATCCTACATCCCCAAAGGCCTCTCCAATTTAGGTACCCTCTTCCCACCCTGTTCCTGCCCCCAAAATGCCCAACATCAACACTCCCGGTCCCACCACCATCCCTTGGGAAGTGGCTCAGCTACCTGGGCTTTTCCCCACCAGCACAGAATCCGACAGAGAAGCATAGCTGGGAGTCGCCTGGCTGGCCCAGTCAGAAGAACATTCGATCTTGGGGGTGTGAATTCAAGCCCCACGGTGGGTGTAGAGATTACTTAAATAAGGAAGTAAATAAATAAATAAACTCGAAGAAGAAGAAGAGGAGGAGGGGGAAGGGAACAAGGAGGAGGAGTGCAGCTGGACATTGGGTCTAGGAGGCGCATGGCTTCAAGACCTCACCAGGCCAGTGCTGGATGGTCATCCGTAACTGCTAGAGCTGTGTGAGCTAGAGCTGTGTCACCTGAGAGTGACAAAGAGTGACAAAGGATACCCTTGTGCACAGGCACTAGGGCTTCTGGCGGAGATCCACAGATGAGACCACCCCCAGGGGACTGCCTCCTACCCCACACCCACTCTTCCCTGCCCAGCACCAGGTGGAGTCCCCGAAGGACCAGACATGGGGAGCCAGCTGGGCCTGGCTGTCTGCCCCCAAAACTACTATCTGAACCACAGACCTGAGTTCCAGTCCCGGTTCTATTAGTGCTAACAATGATAATCAAGGCTCACATTTATCATGCGATTACTAAATACCTGGACCTGCACTCAGCACTTGCCATGCAGTGCCCCACTGAAGCCACACATTGTTTTGGTATGTTATAACCAGCAGTGTCATCTGCATTTTACAACTGAGGAAACCAAGGTACAGCTTAGCTCATCTGCCCTCCAGCACGCAGCTGATTAGTGGCAGAGCCAAGAGAGCCCATACTCTTTTTTTCTTTTTTTTAAGGTTTTTATTTATTTATTTGAGAGCGAGCGAGAGAGTGAGGGAGAACATGAGCTGGGGGAGCAGCAGAGGGAGAGAGAGAGGCAGACTCCCTGCTGAGCAGGGAGGCGGATGCAGGGCTCGATCCCAGGACCCTGGGATCATGACCTGAGCTGAAGGCAGGTGCTTAACTGACTGAGCCACCCAGGCGCCCCAAGAGCCCACACCCTTAACCATGAAGCCCCTACCTTATGGGGTGACCCTAGACAGTCCCTTCTCCTCTCTCAATCTCCCTGTCCGTGCAGTGAGGGTGCTAATTGCCATGACCTCTGATCTCTGTAGGACTCCCAGCTCTGACTCCTGGTTGAGGTCATAAGGGGTCAAGCCTCAAAGTGAGAGCCAAGGCCTCCCTTGGGGTCTTGTGAAGCATGCAGTGACAGGACCACCTCACACCAGTGAATCAGACTCTCTACATACTCCCCACATCTGCCCTCCCTTCCCATATCTACAAGCTCACAAGGCCAAGTGGTCTGTTGTGCACCAAGGCATGAGAATCCCTGGGGTGGCAGGATCCCTTGGCTGGAAAGTAGGTAAAGTGGAAAGCACCCCTGCTTAGGCCCTGCTGGAGGAACTTCAGGTCACAAGGCTGAGGAAGCTCTGAGGCTTGGCTATCACTTCCTCATCCAGTGGGCAAACCTCCTCCAATGTGGAGATGACTGAATTCCAGAGGAGCTCCCCATCATGGAGATGATGGGCAGGAAGAAGAGAGTTCTGCCCCAAATCATCTCTCCCTGCCATCCTTGAGCCAAACAGCCTCAAGGGTCTTAACGCATGCCCCCTCCCCCAAGAAACCTGAGCACAGCTGAGGTAGAGGAAACCTGGGGTGCCGAGAGGCAGGAAGGTGGGGATCCACACAAAGGCTGACCCCAGCCAGGCCAATTGGCCAGCCGACCCACCCAAGCCCCTGCAGCAGGCGGCTTGGTAGTGCTGAGCGCCAGCTCCTGGAGCCAAACCGAGTTCCCACCGAGTGTGCTTAATGCAGCGGCGGCGGTGACATTTCTGCCGTCAGAAGCAAAAACAGGAACCCGGCCATTTTGATGAAGGGCGACCAGAGTGCGAGCGGGAGATGTAGGAGGGTGGGGTTCCCAATCCTGCGCCCGTTGCCCTAACCACCCACCCCTGCCTCTGCCCAGTGCCCAACCCAAAGGGTGACAAAACGGGTCGCCAGACAGGGAAACTGCTACATAAGAACCCACACCCTTTGGCATAGGTTGGGAAACTGAGGCCATAACGCTGACACTAGCCAGATCTGGAGGAAGATAAAAGGAGGGATCGAGAAAAGCCCCGGGGAGGATGCCTTGAGGAATGTTCAGGTGGGGACGCCTGTCTAAGGATCTAGAATGCTGAACCCAAGGGGCAGCAAGGACCGGTCTCAAAAGAGCCTACACACCTGCCCCCCAACCCCGGCGCGCCCTCATGAGGGCGCTCGCGGCGCCTCTAATCTTCCAAGCAGCGAGAGGGTTAAGCTTCCTCTTCGTACTTGCCGCAGTAAGTGGAAAGGAAAGAAGTGTCAACTCTGTTCTCACCACAGCGGGGCTGTCGGATGGCACCTCCCCCCGCCCCGCGCACCCCGCCCGGCCTGCTCCCCCGCCCTCCCCTCGGAGCGCGCGCGCACACACCTCCCACCGCTTTGCCCAAATTATTTTCGATCCCGGGAGACTCCGGATGCCAGACGCGCTCCGCGGCGGCGGCGGCGGCCGCGCCTGATTCATTGCGCCAAAGCTGCAGATGCGACCTCCCGCCCGCGCCCTGTGCCCTGGCCCGCGCCGGGCGGCGTGCGCGCCTAGAGAGATGGGGGGGTGACAATTTGTAGGCGCCCCCCCCAAGAGGCGGGACCCGGCCCCCCGGGGCCAGGTCCCCACTCCCCAGCTCCCCGGGCAGCGCTAATTAGCTTCCTCGGGGGGCGCCACGCGGCGTGAGGGGCGGCAATTTCCCGGCTGGGCTGCGGGGGAAGCGCTCCCACCGCCTGGGAAGGTGAAATGGGAAACTCGATTCAAAGAGAGCTTTCCTCCCCCCCTCCCGCCAAGCGCCGTAGAAAACGGGTTTGAAATTCCTCCTCTTTTTTTTTTTATTTATAGTGCACCGTCTCCATGGAAACCGCGGAGGAGGTCACGGTAGCTGGGCCCCCGCGCGTCACCCCGCGCCTCGCCGGCTGCAGGCGCCCGGATTGCGGCCTCCCAGGCGCCGCGGCCCGCGTGGACTCTACTCCGAGTTCCCCGCCCCCGCTCCAGTCAGCCCGCGGCTCAAGCCATATGACTCTGCCGGGTCCCAACCGGGAACGGCGCACCTGGGCACCAGCGCGCTAGGCTGTTGTGCCTCTGTCCCCGGGCTCTAGCACGCGGGAATGCGCCAAGAAACACGTGCCTAGCTCCAAGACGGGAACATGTGCGGCAAGACGCCGCCGAGGGGCTCACTGCGCTTGTGAATACCCTGGGGGATCGACCTATATAGGCGCACAACTCCAGAGCGCTTGCTAAAATGAGACCACCCGTGGTTAAGGACTCTGGAGTCTGCCGAAGTCCCTCCTGGGTAACTTACTAGCTCTGTGACTTCGGGCAAGTCACAACCTCTCTGCCTCTCAGCTTGCTCATCAGCAAAATGGAATCGTGAGCCTTGAGACAAAGTACGTTAAACGCTTACCACTATGTTCGGCAAGAGGTTCTGAAAAATGGTTAGCAGTGTTTGGGGTTATTTTATTTATTTTTTTTTTTTCAGGCTCGGAAAGCCGAGGCCCGAAAGGCTTTGCTCAAGGGCGCGGTCTGCCTGGAGGCCGGGAGTTACACCTTGGAAGCTCCCAGAACCTCAGCCTAGACCCAAAAAGTGGGAGGTGAGGGCACGCGTGCAGGCTGCTCAGGGCCTCGGCCCGCCTAGCGCGCGGCGGGCGGGGTTGGAGTCTCCTAAGCTAGCCACATCCGCACCCGGAACCCTGGAAACGGGGCTCCCCGCGGTGCCCTCCCCCCGTAGCAGCACCATTAGCAACAAGCCTGCCTGCCCTCCCTCCCAGGGCTAAGACCGCACCTGCCCCACCGGATGGCCTCCCCGGGGCCAGGCCGTGCCCCCCACCGCGCACACTTCCTCCCGGACCCCCAGCGCCCCGTCGAGCTCGTAGGGGGAGGGGACCGGGCCGCCCCCGCCCCGCCGGCTTCCCACAGCCTGAGCTGCCCAGAGCCGGGGAGGCAGGAAGTCTCAGAGCCGGGGCGTGGAGGCGGGGTAGGGGCAGGAAGTTGGGGGTGACTCTCCCAGAGACCCCAGACGGGGCCCCGGCGTGGGAGCGGGGTGGGCGGGCGCGTAGGGATTAAGGGCGCCCCCCCTCCTCTGTGGCCTTCGGCCATGTGACCCGGCCGGAGCGCCCCGCTGGGTGAGGGTGAAGGCCGCTACCTCTGGGACCCCCAGCAGCGCGCACAAGGAGGGAGGGGCCGCCTTTGTCTACTTTGCCGCAGAAGCAGCCCCCCATAACCCCTCCCCACCGCGCCCCGCCGGGCCCTGCACAGCCCGGGTTTTCCATCCGGCCCGGCTCGGCTCGGCAGCTGTCAGGGGACCGAGCTGACCTTCGCGAGCAGGGAGTTTCAATTAGCCGCAGATCAGATAAGCGGGCGGGCCCGTCTCTCCGGGCACCGCGGGGGCGCAGCCCCGCCCCCGCCACGCCGCGCCAAACGCGCTCCAGATGGGAACAAAGATGAAGACGCAGCTCCACCTGCCTCCCCGGGGAGGGGGGAAAAGAGGAGGCCCCACCGGGAGGAGCTTCCCAACGGAGGAAGGGGTTGCGCACCCTCCCCTGCCCGTCTAAGGATCCCAGGCCGGGGCAGGGGTCTAGCCAAGAGGATCTTTCCGGCCCTGCTGGCCTCCTGCACGGCGGGGAAGTGCCCGCCGCGCTGACCTCATCCTCAGGCGGGCATCGTGCCCTCCCTCCCCGGGAGGGAGCCTTTTGCCATCTCTGATCTCATCCAGAGCACTCCTGGGGAGGCTGAGCCAAGTGAGGCAGAACCCAACAGAAAAAGGAAACTGAGGTAGAGAGGGGCCGGGACTTCTTGATCCAGATCACACATCCTTTCAGATGTTTTTTGTTATTGGTGATGGTGGGTTTTTGTTTGTTTTTGTTTTGTTGTTGTTGTTGTTGTTTTTGCGTGCCTACTAAGTGCCCAGCACTGTTTAGGGAGCCACCAGAAAACAAATAGTCTCATCCCCGGACTCACAGAACTTACATTCTAATTCAAGGAGACGGACCGTAATCAAGTAAACAAATAGTTGAACAAGATCATTTCAAAGAGTCTGAAGAGCCATGAAGATATTAAAATAGGTCATGTGAGACTGACTTCAGGGAGGGGACCGTATTAGCTATGGTAGTCAAAAGGGCCTCTCTGAGGGGGTGACATCAGAATTGAGGCCTGAAAGATTGGGAGGAACCAGCCAAGCAACGGAGAGGGTGCGGAACATAGCCCTATGGGCGTGACCTCAGGCCCAAAGGGGAACCAAAAGGGAGCAGGATTTGGTGGACCAGGTGAGAGGTCAGGGTTTACGCAAAGTACAGTGGGCGCCTTCGGTGGCTTCTAAGCTGGGAGTGACATGGTCTGACTTAAATTTTTAAAAGATCCCTGTGGCTACTGTATAGATCAGAGGAAGGCAAAAGTAGAAGCAGGGGGGAGGAAAGGATGGGGTTGGAGGGGAGCAGGGGCTGGAGGACAGATGTCAGGTTCTCAATAAATTTGGGGTCTTAGTATGGGTGTTGTTACTACTCCACCACCGCTCCCTGAACACCACACCCCCCAGGCCGACCTGGCACCCGGCACATCCACCTACCTCTTTGTACCAGAACCATCCCCTGGCCTTCCACCCAACCTCTGACCTGGTTTTCATTTGCTGAGAGCAGAAGCTCCGCCTCCTCCCATCTCCCCCCAACACCTTTGTTTGGAAGGAAGTTGAGGGGGTGGGGACCATTAGAAAGAGACTCCCCTAGTGGTTGTTCACTCCAGTGACCCCTGGGGTCCCTTTTCATCCCAGGACCCCAACCCTGGGATTATCCTGTGAACCCCTCAGTGGTCTCAATTGTGGCCTGCCCTCCCTGCCTCTGCCAGAGAAGTTGAGACCATTCAATTATCATTCAGTCAGTTGAGCGACCCTCCAGACAAGACTGCTCTGTGGACAGAGAAAAGCAAACCCAAGCCCTGCCCCCAGACAAATGTCTGGTTATGACGTTTTGTGCTCTAGGAGTTCAGCAGGGCAGGAGAGGGTGAAGGGGTGGGAGGCTCCCTTGGGGAAGCAGTTCCTATAATCAAAACTCCCTTCTGTGGAGACTTTCCTGGGTAACATGGCCAGCCACCATCCCCTGGTCCACACGTGTCACTGAGGCCTCATGACCATCCAATGAGGTCTATACTATTACTGTTCTCAATTTATGAGCAAATAAACAGAAACTTAACAGAGGTAAAGTGCCTTGCCTGAGATCACAAAGAAGTTAAACGGTGGAGCGGGGAATCAAACCCAGGACTAGCTGAGGCCAGAACAGGAGAATTTAACCATTCTGCTCTCGGTCTCACATGCTATTAAATGCTAGGATGTCTCGGGGCGCCTGGGTGGCTCAGTTGGTTGAGCATCCAAGTCTTAGTTTCAGCTCAGGTCATGATCTCAGGGTTTTGAGATCGAGCCCCGTGTTGGACTCCGTGTTGGACTCCGTGCTGGGTATGGAACCTGCTTAAGATTCTCTCTCTCTCCCTCTCCCTCTGCCCCTCCCCCCTCTAAAAAATGTAAATAAATAAATAAATGTTAGGATGTCTCAGTCAAAGTCCTGTGGAGCTGGATTTTCTTCTCACTTCCCTAAACTTCCCTGTATGCCTTAGTCTTCATCTGAACCTTCAGGAGCCCAGTATACCATATACCATGCTACCTGGCATACAGTAGGTGCTCAGGTACTGCTTGAACGGAGCATGCTCTCGCCAAAGCAGTGATGATGGCTGCCCTCACTTCCACACCTCCCCTTGGGTTCTGGACCCCCTGTAGCCCATTTCAGAGTCTGTCAGCTGTTGACTAGAAAAAGAAAAGTTCTAGTTTGCATAATATTTGCATCTGCTTTGCATGCTGTTCACATTACATTAAAAGGCAGAGAGGCCAGGCCCTGGTACCCTATTCCCCCTCTTGGTGTCTGCCCCTCCCCACATACCCACTGATCCAGAACAGGGGGTGGGGGTTGAGTGTTCCCATTTAGGGTCCACCTAAGCTTGTCTATTTCCAGTGCTGTGGGGGCAGGGATGAGAAGATTCCTGCCTGCCCTCATCCCCACTTCCCCTCCATCCCTTCCGGGGAGGGTAGCGGGTCAGGGCAGGGGAGCCTGGGGCAGACACCAGTGTGCATGCACATGCGCACGCACAGCCACACAAACACACACACGCATACGGAGAGCCATGCAGCAGGAAACATCTGGGGTCGGGTGCCTGCCACGTGGTGACAGAGGTAGAGAAGAAGGGAAAGGAGGAGGCGTTGCTGCAGTGCCGCTGTTGCTGCCCCCCACCACCCCAGTGGGATCCTCAGGCCCAGCCTCCCCTCACACGGGGCCAGCCTGCCTCTCTGACAGCTCACCTCACACCTATACACTTTCCTGATATGGCTACTTGGGCTGGAGACAGGGGAGGCCAGGGACAGGAAGAACTAGATGCCAGGAATGGTACCTTAGCAAGGACTGGACAGAAGGAAGCTGTGGCTCCGATCATGGGGGAGGAGGGGAGAGTAGGCACAGCCCGGCCTCAGCCTGGACCTCGCACCAGGTCAGGCCCTCCTGAGAGATCCTGACTTGGAAACGCAGGAGGAGGGAGCAGCTGTGATTGGCTCCGGAGGCACGACCCACATGAGTTAAGAGAGGCCAATAACCTGCCCTCATTGGACCCAGACATCACTGTAAGGAGTGTCTTGGGGTCTGATTGGCTATGAGGTATCAGCAGTTGAAGACTGATTTGCAGAGACATCCTGCAGTCCAAACATGTCCCTTCCTCCACTCCAGGTTGAGATTTCAGGCTTGGAGGCACCTAGAAGCTGAAGAGGAACCAGAGACCAGGGAACTTAGAATGGTGGGCTCACCTGGGGTCCACAGATGGATAGGGGGAAAGCAGAATACTTACTGAGTGGCTCTGTGCCAGCCATGGGGTGGGCGCTGAGGATGCCACAGGGTGCTGACAGCCTGGCAGACATCAGACCCGACAGCGACCACTGCACAAACACTCCCCTGGGAGCCCTTCCTGGAGAAGGCCTAGTCCCTCTCACCATGGGAGGACATAAAAAGAAGACAGCCAGCTATGAACTGAGAAGCAGTCTTCACTGGACACCAAATCTGCCAGCGCCTTGATCTTGGACTTCCTGGTCCCCATAACTGTGAGGAATAAAATGTTGTTTCAGCCACCCAATCTGTGGTATTTTTGTTATAGCAGCCTGAATGGACTAAGCCGCCACACCCAGGAGAGGTGCCCAAGGCTGCCCTCAGGGGAGCAGAACTTTCCGCGCTGGTGTGGCCTCTCCTGGCGCCCAGCCTCTTCTCCTTGTGCATGCCCCCATCACTGGCTTATGCTCAGCTGAGGGACTGGCAGAGCCCCTCAAAATTATCCCCACAGCCTTTATACCTCGAGGGTCACAGTCCTGGGGCAACTCCAGTTATGAGAACTTACAGTCACAGAATCTCTTTGAGCCTCGGTTTCCTCACCTCAGATGGAAATAATAACCACTGTCTAAGATTCTGGCGAGAAGTTGAATGAAGTCCTTAATAAAATGCCTAAATTTCATTTACTTACTCACTATTCAGTGCCTTCCTTGTGCCAGGCATTGTTTTAGGCACTGGGGTTTCAGTAGTAAATCGCAGAGAAAAGGTCCCCTGTTCTCAGGGTTTTCCATTCTAGAGAGGGAGAATGAACATAAACCACAAATACGTAAATGAGAGAATTTCACATCATCACAAATACTGTGAAAGTATAACTAGGATAATGTAATAGGATGACAGTGTAAACGGAGATAGGGGAGGGTGGGTTTTGGATAAGGCGCTCAGGAACCTTGTCTCTGAGGTGCCATTTGAGTCAAGACCTGAAGGATGAGGAGTCAGTCATGCTAAGAGACAGAGGAAGGAGGTTCCATGGAGCAGAAGCAGCAAGTGCAAAGGCCCTGAGGCAGGAAGAGCTTGCCCTGTGGGGAGGCTGTTGTGGCTAGAGAGAGGGAGCAGGGAGGGCAGAGGTTTGGGTATTAGGGGTCCTCAAGGACCTAGGAAGGAGTCTGGCTTTAATTCCAAGGGCCATAGAAAACCATTGGAGGTTTTTTGGCAGGCATGCTGGGAAGTGATTTACACAGTAATTGCTCAATAAAGGCTAGCTGTTGTCATTATGAATAATAATAAGAAGAAGCCCAGAGAGGAATAGCAATATGCCCAAGGTCACAGAGTCCCCATCCCACAGCTCCTTCCTCCTTTGATTGGCCTTCCCCTCCCCTAAGGAGCCTTGTGTATCAGCCCCAAGCTTGGCGGGAAGGAGGTGAGGGCAGCCTCCCTTCCCTCATTCCAGCTCCTTCCCTCCGGCCATTTCCCGTGCTCCCGGCGCCTGCGCCCCAATTAGCCAGCAAGGCTGACGGCCTCGGCTCCGAATGACAGACACCTCCTGTCACCCCCTGACGGGCGAGGAGATTAACTCTGAGCGGCACTGGCTCCAAGGGACGACAGGGAGGGGAGAAGAAGGGGGAGGGAATGACCAGGCCTCCCCCTACCCAGGGCCCACAGTGCCCTGGAAGGAAGAGAGGCTGGGGGTGGGGGGGCCCTGCACAGAAAGATGTGCCAGCAGACTGGGGAGGGCGGCCCGCACTCTCCTGATCGGCCGCTGCAGCTGGGCCCATTGCCCCAACTTCTACCCCCAGCTGCTCTGAGGGCAAGGGGCCATGCCATAACCATGGGTGTTTCACGGCTGCACCCTCAGCCCTGGGCACAGAGTGGGTGTGCGGTAAACATTTCTGAACTGACTGTGCTAAGTAATTTTTTTTTCATTCAGACTCATTCAATCCTCACAACAACCCCATTTTACAGAACAGGAAACCAAGGCTCGGAGGTGGAGGGACTGGCTCAAAGATCACACAGATGGGCTAAAATTTGAACTGAGGTTGTCTGATTCCAAAGCCAAGGGTCTAACCACTGTACTATATTATCACTCCGCTCCCTAGGAATGCCATTTAGGAATTTACAATCCACTTTGGGGCAATGAGACATAAGCCCTGGAAAAGAGAATTAGCATAGCAGTCATTATGAATAAGAAGAAGAAGCATAGACACTGAGTGCCAGGCTAAGGGTCAGAAGTTGCAGGTTAACACTCCTAGGAGGGTGCAGCCAGGAAAGATGGGTACTGAATGGAAGTGAGTTATCCAGAGAAGAGGTGAGCTGGACCTTGACACAAAGGCGTGACTAGTCGGGAGAGGGCAACAGGAAGGCATTCCAGGCCAAGAAATGTACGGGCAAAGGCATCAAGGCAGAAATGGGCAAGGCATGTGCTAAATGATAAGGACTTCAGGTCACAAGTGACAGAAACCCAACACACACTTGCTGAGGCAAAATTAGAACCTATTGCTTCATTCTGAGGGTCAAGTAGGAGTGTTTGGCTTCAAATACAAGGATCAGTTTCCCTTTGCTGGGTTCATTCATGGATAGCTCTCAAGCGGCGGTGGCCTCAAATTCTCACACTACCAGATCATACAACCCTTCCCCCCACAATGATTCCAACCCAAACCTTGGGATTCAACCTAATTGGCCAAGCGCAGGTCATGTGTCCATCTCTGAACTAATCACCAGGTGCAGGGGAGGTGTCTGCTGATTGGCCAGCTCCCCCTACCCCGCCCCCTAGTACAAGGGTAGGTGGAGTCCCTCTAGAGCCCTAAAGGTGGTGGGGGAAGGGAAAGATGGTCCTTGTTGGAGGGAGGGCACTGGGCCTGTCAACACCATGGCTCCCCAGTTCCAGAGCTGGATTCTGGGCCTTGGATGATGCCTCCATGGACAGCCTAAGAAACTCTACTCTCACCAATTCCACTTCCTACCTGTGTAGATGACATCCACCAGCTGTGGCCAGGTGAGAGGGGTTCCAAGAACGCTCCTGATCCAGCTCAGAAGAGGCCTTGAGGGTTCCCAGTGCCCAAGCTGGCTCTGGTGCCTTTGATGTTTCCAAAGGCCAGCCTGATCTCTCCCCGCATCCTTCACCCTTAGCCGGGCTGTAAGTTTCCCCCAAAGTTGGTTTCATTATCAGGGTCTTTAACTGTCTTTTACAAAGTCAGCAGCTCTGATTGCCAAAAAGGGCAACCTTGCAACAGTCAAGACTGTGGTCTGCTGCCAGGAAAGACTTCTACTGGGAAAGCGTTGCACCCTGTAGCCAGGCATGGGCATGGCTGTCAGTGAGAGGAAGCAAAAGAGCCAGCAACAGCTGGGCCAGCCCCCAGGTTAGGGTGAAAGCTGCATTAGCTTGTCCTAGAACTAAGGACTCTGGAGGTAATAAGTTTGCTTCACCAGGAGTGTACTGTACTTTTGACAGTCATGCTCAGGATCTGGAGCACGGACTTGGAAGTCTTACCGACAGAGATTTCAATTCTGGATCAGCTGAGCGACCTTGGGCTTGCCCTCTCCAGCCTTAGTTTTTTCATCTGTAAAATGGAAATAAGGCAAGGCCTGACCTCAACGGGGAGCAAAGTTCAAATGAGATATTGTGTCCAGGTGTTGGCACCCCTCCTGGCACAATGACTCTTCCATAAAGGACAGCTGTTACCACTAACATTCTTCCAGTTCTGTCCAAGACTGGTCCTTAGCCCGGACATCCCGGCAGTCTTTCTGGATCTCAATTTCTCCATTTGTACTTCCAGTCCTCTCACTCCTAGGATGGGTGACTTGGATGATCTCACCGAGGGGAAGACCCCTCCCACATCAGTCAACCCAAGGGGGTGGGGGGGGGGGGGGGTGGGAAGACGGCAGGCAATGCCCAACCAACATTTTCACCAGGCTGGGCGGGCAGCGCCAGGCAGGCGGGAGCTGGTCAGGTTGTTAATTGAACGCGATGCAAATGAAATGTAAATACCATGCAAATAAGCTCTTGCCAGGAGGCGCTGGGCTGGGAGCAGAGGGAGCTGGGAGGGGACTGCTGAGCAGGGGCCCTCCCCTGTCCACATTTCTCTCTCTCCGGTGGCTGCCCACGCCTACGCCCACCCCGTGATGCTGCCCACCCAGCCAGGCCATTACATTCTGGGAACAGCGGGCACCGCATCTCCCCAGAGCTCCCTTCCAGATCCACTTCTCTAACCCTGTGACTGGCGGTGGTGATGGTGGTGGTGGTGGTGAGAGGGTGCTCAAGGAGGAGCCAGGGATCCTGTGGATGGGGCTAGGCTGACACAGACACGGTCACACGGAAAGACCCACATGGAGACACAGAGGGGACACACGGAGAGAGACATGCAGAAACCCACATCCCCTCTCAAGCCACCTGCAACGCTAAGGCCCACACAGCCAGCCAGGCTCACATAAATATACACAACTGCACATTCGGTCACAAACGCACACAGCAGCACAAATAGACCCAGTCCCAGGGGCACATGCATGTACACACATACATACACACGGTCTGCCCTGCCATAAGGACCACAGACTGGAGTCCCTGTGCTGGCCTGAGGTCAGGGCTGGGAAGTGGGGGGGACAGACACCCTGTGTGGTCAGAGCCTGGTGGTCTGAGTGAGGCCAGATGGGCCCTAGCGGGTTGAAGGGCTCCTCCCGGGTGGCCTGGGCCCTTTGCCCACCCCCCATCCCAAGATACATCACTATACCCCAAGGCTCACAGCCACTAGACAATCCCGGGTGTTGGTCCAACCCCCAAGTCCTGGGGTACTGGACCCCATCCTGGGATTTGGAATTCCCCTGTGGTTCCATAGTTCCTGACGCCCACCCCCATCTTACTCCTTAAGGCAGCCGTCCTTTTGGGAGAGGTTGACCCAGGTGACAGGGCCTGATCTGCTAGGTCAGGAATCCATGTCCCACCTGCCAAGGAGTAGGGGGTAAAGTAGGGGGGAAGTGAGGGAAAGGCTGAATGGTCTGGACAAACCTCCATTCCACCCAGGATCCACATCTGGGGGTGGTTCCAGCCCCCTCTTCCCCCCCTCTCGAGGTGACTCACGGCCCACATTTAACTCTCATTAGCGCCTGTGAGCCCAGCTGGGAGGGACACCCGCCAACTTTCCCCAGCAGACAGGGAGCTCTGGGTGGGCCCCTCCACCCTCGCAGCCTCAGTTTCCCCCCAGGGGCCTGGCCCAGCGACAGGGGCTGCGTGGGAGAGCAGTGGCTCACGGTCCCCTTCGTCTGAGCGCGGGCTGTCCGCCCCACAGAATGAGGGCCTGGGTGTGGCCTCTTCCAGGAACCCCCCGCCCCCGTTCCCCACCGGATGCACCGCAGCCTCCGATAGGCCCCCACCCCAGCCAGGGCCCAAGGGTCAGGAAGGAGGGGAGGGTGTAGATGGCGTCCAATCGGAGGCGGCCGGAGTTGCGGCCGGTCCCGCCGCCAGTCGTCCAGGGCGCCCTGCAGCGACGCTCCCTCTCCGCCAGGGCTCCTCGCAGGGCGGGGGTGGGTGAATGGGGGCCAGAGAAGCAGGGATGTGGCCAGGGACCCATGGCCGGTCCGCGCCTCCTTCCGTCCGCCGCCGCCTCACAGGCCCAGCCCCGCTCTTATTCTGATTAAAACCGCCCTGCTAGTGGCTCGCAGGGCTCAGCGTGCGCTGTGGGCGCAGGCCCCTCGGGAGGCCGAGCCCGGGCCCGCCAGACCCCTAGCCCTCCCGGGAGAGGCCAGTTCCGCCCGCCTGCACCACACTCCCTCCCCCTTCCCCGCTCTGTGGGAAGGAGGCAGCTGGGGCGGGGGTGGCCGCGGGAGCGTCTCGCCCGTGTGATCGTGCCGAGAGCCGGGAATTCGGGGCCATGTGGGAAAGACATTAGTGCCGGCCGCCCTGCCAGCCAGGAATGCGCCCCCCGCTCCGCAGCAGCCGCCTGCCTGGCTCAGAAACGGTGACTCACCCGCTCCGTGTTCCCACCCCCTCATCGTGCACCCTCCACAGCCCACCACAGGCCTGGCCGCCGGCTTTCCAGCCTCCCAGCCTTTGCTTGGGCTGCTCCTGTTACCTGCTTTGCCCATCCTCCAGTCTCCTCCAATCTCTTGTGCTGCTGAACCAGACCGCACCTCCCCGGGAGTCCTCAGAACCCCCTTCCCAGGCCTGTGTATTCTCTGGACTCTTGCTCTGGGACTTAGAATACTCCCTTGGGACTTAGCCTCTCCGGCTGCCTTCCTCACTCCAGAGTGACCCCCCTCTGGCCACACACCCAGCCTGGACCAAGAGCACAGGGCAGGTGCACAAGAAAAGGAAGGAGTCATGTAACCTGTTAAGTTTGGGAAGCAGAGACTGTATGCGGAGTACTGTTCCTCAGGTTCCTCTCTGACCTGCGAATAATAAACAGTGCCACTTACCTCACAGGGTGTGTGACCCTGGACCCCTTACTCCCCTGAGGGAGCCTTGCTTTCCTCATCAAATGCAGTAGGGATAACTGTACCCTCCCCATGCGCTAACAGGGGCGGCCTGGGTACACACTTTCGCCTGCAAAGTCCTGCAGCTCAGGGCCTGCTGCTGAGAGGGACTCACTCGCGATGCTGGTAGTGATAGTATGCTCTTCACCACAGCTATTCAGTGAACGCCTACTATGTGCCAGGCCCGGGCTGGGTACTTTCTAGATGTCATCTCACCTCACCCCTGCTTCAGCCCTGGGAGGTAGGTTTTGCTATTAGCCTTCTTTTACAGATGAAAAAACATCGAGGCTTGTCAAGGGGAAGGCACTGACCCAGAGACCCACAATCTTCAGAACATAGGCCCACACCCAGGATTCTGGTCCCAGCGCCTCCAGAACTCTCCAGAGCCCATGCAGGACCATCCCCTAGGTCTGACTCTTCCAAAGACCAAACAGCTCCAGTAGGCAATCCCTTGCAGCCCCCATCCCTTATCAGATGCCTCCCACCGACTTCCCACCTCTCCCAGGTCCGTCTCTCATAACTTTTAATAAGAGGTAATAGTGTCAAGCAGCGGGCATCAGCTTCATTTTTAATTATCTAATTTACATCTAATTTTCCCCACCAATGTGATGCAGTTCATGGATGTTTTACTTAAGAGCATCCATTTATGGGCTGAGAATATGTTCACAAAATGAATGGGTAATGCTTCTCTTTTGGAGGCCCCTAGTTCAGAGTGGGGGACCCCACCTGGGGCCTTAAGCCCTGAGACCTAGCAATCAACATAGTTTTTGACACCGGAATAATTAATAAACAAATATCCTAGAACCTTTTCAGAGCATGCATCTCCCCTTCTAGCCTCCAGAAAGGATGATTACTGAGTGCTTTACTCTGCTGGACACTTTATAGAAATATCTCATTTGGGGCGCCTGGGTGACTCAGTGGTTAAGCGTCTGCCTTCTGCTCAGGTCCTGGGATCAAGCCCCGCATCGGGCTCCCTGCTCAGCAGGAAGCCTGTTTCTCCCTCTCCCTCTCCCCCTGCTTGTGTTCCCTCTCTCGCTGTGTCTCTCTCTGTCAAATAAATAAATAAAATCTTAAAAAAAAAAAAAAGAAATATCTCATTTAATCCTCACAGCAACCCTTATGAATAGGTACTATAAACACCTGTTCAGGGCACCTGGGTGGCTCACTCTGTTAAGCATCTGACTCTTAATTTATGCCAAGCAGACTCCACGCTGAGCATGGAAAGTGACGTGGGGCTCAATCTCATGACCCTGAGATCATGACCTGAGCTGAAACCAAGAGTCAGGCGCTTAACTGACTGAGCCACCCATGTGCCCTTCTCACTCCCTCTCTTAAAAAAAAGAAAGAAAGAAAGAAGGAAGGAAGGAAGGAAGGAAGGAAGGAAGGAAGGAAGGAAGGAA
>NW_027397145.1:1115199-1141407 GCF_003265705.2 Callorhinus ursinus
AAAAGAAAGAAAAAGAAAGAAAGAAAGAAAGAAAGAAAGAAAGAAAGAAAGAAAGAAAGAAAGAAAGAAAGAAAGGGAGAGAAAGAAAAAAAGAAAGAAAAAGAAAAGAAAGAAAAACACCTGTTCTATGGGAGGACAAAGAGACCCAGAAAGACGAAGTGTCCCGCCCAAGGTCACACAGTAATTGAAGGCAAGCTGGCATCGCAAACCTAGACTGCATGACTCAAAGCCTCCTCTGCACTGCAGGATTAGGTGGCCCCTTTGAAATTCCATGCCCTGCTCCTGCAGGAGACCTTGGATCTGTGGGGAAGTATGCCCTGTGGTTCTCAAGATGTCAGTGGAGTTGGGTGGCAGGGCAAGGGGGAAGGAGAAGGACTCGGTGACTCCGGTTTCACAACAGCAGACCCCCAGGATTCCCTGAGAGCTGGGCTTGGTTTTCCAGGCCTTTCAGTGCTCAAAGGCTGTGACTTCCATGGTGGATTCTATGGGCTCCAGGAAGGTCCTGGAAATAGCAGGGGCACCCGTGTTTCTTTCCCACATTGGTCCACTGATGACACTGGGCCTCCTCTAAAGCAGAGGAGATGAGCAAAAATTCTGGTTTCCAGGAGAGAAGAGAGAGTATGAAATCCAAAATGAAGTCTGAGCCCAGGGCTGGTGGAAAGAAGACATAGGCCCAAGGCAAATGGGCAGTGTGGATACTCATCTTGAACCCAGCTCCTTGTGGGTACTGTGGACCCTTAGCTTGGCCTTAGCCAAGACTGGGCTGAGAGGTGGCATGGACACTCACCCCAGCCTTGGTCAAGCCCAGGGGGTGAGCACTATGGACAGTGACTCCATGCCTCAGCCAGGCTTTGAGCAAATGGACAATGTAGACACTCACCTGAAGAGCAACCACACCCTGGCTGGGCAGTGTGGATCCTCAACTCAAGCCTCAGCCAGACCCTGGGCGGAGGGCAGTGTGAACTCCTCCTCAGTCCAGATCAGGCTCACAGAACTGGGAACTCCTGTGAGATTTGAGGGAGCTAACCCCCACCCTACTGTGGGGACATAGACCTGTATTTCACCAAATGCCTGTGAGTCCCAAAAGCTCAGCTTGCCACTGCAGGATAGGAGAGGGCCACCCAGGAACACAAAGGCCCAGTTAGCACCCCTTGAGCCACCCCCACCTCTCCAGTGTCCATGTGCTTGATAGAAAAGGGAGATTATGACCCACTGCATACTTCAGGGAGCTGCCAGGACTATTATGGTCGTTAAATGAGATGGGGCAGACTCTCCTCCATTCCTGAGCATCCCCTCTCCCTGGTAGCTCCTTCATTACACAGAAAGGGAAACCAAAGCCTGGAGAAACCAAAGGACTACCCCAAGATCACACAGCAACTTGAGGTCAGAGGTGGTAGTGGAACCCGGGTCTAGGTCTCACACGGGGGCAGGACGGCACTTAACTCCATGGACTATTGCACTGTGCCGGTTAAGCTGCACCTTGGCACCTGGTCCAGGCTGCGCGCGTGCGCGGGTGTGCATGCGCGCGCGTGTGTGTGTGCATGTGTGTGTGTGTGTGTGTGTGTTGCTGGTGGGGGGGTGCAGCGGACAGGGTGTCAGGGGAGCTGCCGCTGCCGCCTCCCTGGTATTTTTAGCCTTGAGAATGAGCTGAGCTCAGGGCTCTGAACAACCATAGGCAGTGAGGGAAATGGGAAGGTCCCCGCCACCCCTCCCTACCACTGCCAGCCTGGAGCCAGGTTTGGGCTGGGGGGGGGTAGCCTGGAAAGGGGCAGAGACCCCAGGGAGTGGGAGCAGTCAGGCCCTGAGACCCTGCACCTCCCCCCACAATCTGAGTTATTTTTCCAATGCCCCCTTCCCATGGGGTGCATCAGAACCCAGCCAACCTGACAGGGATGGGCACCCCCCCCTCACCCCCTGCTACCCTCGGCTTCCCCTGCTAGGAGCTCCGGGCCAGCTTTCTCCTGCGCTGCCAGGTCAGAGCTGCAAGGTTCCCATGACAACGGATGACAGCAGCAGAGGCTGCTGGCCACAGGGTCAGGGGTGAGGGGGGTGTGGGTGGCAGAGCAGAAGAAGGGAGGGGGCCTAGCACAACGGTGGGGGAGGGGGCTGGAGTGAAGGACCCCGAAATTACAGCTCCCTCCTGAGGCCTAACACCCCAGGAAAGGCCTAGAACTTTGCCTGATTGATGCCGAAAGGAACTCCATTGCACTGACTGGGGAAGCCAGGCAAAGGAAGGGTTGGCTATGCATTTGGTCATGTGATCACGAAGGCAGCTAGAGGGTATGGCTTGGATGGAAGTCCTAGCCCCTTGCCTCCCAGCCCAGCACTCTGCTCCCTCTAGGGTCTTAGCAGTAGGAGTTGGGGTCCAGATGTCCCTATATCCCCATCTCCAGGAAGTGAACGGGTTCTACAGCCCTCCAACCAGCCTGGCTTGGATTCTTTATCCTCTAATGAGGGGTCAGGGCCCCAAAACTGACAGATCACTTCTTGTCAAGCCTAGCCCCCCATTTTCTAGCACAGGGTATGTTTTAGTTTCCTTGGATGGGGACCTGACAGGGATCACACCCCCTGCTGACTCCCCACCCCTGGTGCAGGGTCTGGGGAATGGTCAGGCATTTGCCCCACATACCCAGGTTGACTGGAGATTTCACTCCAGACCTAAGTCCCTTCAAAGGCTGCCCAGGTTCCAGAACCATCATTGGCTTCCACTGTCCCCAAGACAAAACATATACACTCATCCTGGAGTTTGGGGTTGACTCTGCAGTCCCTGGGGCCCCCTCCGGTATGGTCTCCTCACTGCTCCAAAAGTACCAGTCTCCATGTCTCCTAGGTAAGCAGCACAGTCCTTCGAGGCTCAGCTCCACTCACACTCCTTCAAGAAGCCTTCTCAGTTCTTCCCATCCACGCAGATCTCTTGCTCACCAACGGGCACAAGGCTTAAGAGTTCACATGTCTTGCACACACGACTTCTCATTCCACCCTCCTAGCATCTCTGGAAAAGTGATGTTACTTGCTGATGAGTAAACTGAGGCCTAGAGAAGAAGCTCCTTAGAGAAGGCCAAACAGGGGCGCCTGGGTGGCTCAGTAGTTGAGCATCTACCTTCGGCTCAGGTCATGGTCCCAAGGTCCTGGGATCGAGTCCCGCATCGGGCTCCCTGCTCCACGGGAAGCCTGCTTCTCCCTCTCCCACTGCCCCTGCTTGGGTTCCCTCTCTCGCTGTGTCTCTCTCTGTCAAATGAATAAATAAAATCTTTAAAAAAAGAGAGAGAGAAGGTCACACAGCCTGTGAGCATCAACTTGGGACCTGGCTGCAAGCCCTTTCTTCTCTTGGCGTCCCCTCTTGGCAGTTCCCAGCCTGTGGGTCTGCAGCTGGGATCCTCAAGCTCAGACCCAACAGCTTCTTCCTCCCGCTCCTTAAACAAAGGGCCAACCCATGTCCTCTGCCTCCAACTCATCCAGTTCTTCAGCATTACTGAGCACCTAACAGGTGCTAACAAGACAAGCCCTTCCCCCTTGGAGCTCACCTTCTAGCTGGGAAGACCAGCAAGTGAACAAGTATGATCCCAGCAGGGTTGTGATGGGGGCACCCGGGGCCGTGGGTGTACAGATGAGGGTTCTCCAGCCAGACGTGCAGAGTCAAGGCGGACTCCAACCAGCTCTGCCTCCTTTAGGTCCCGCCTGCCGTGGGAATTTTACTCCCCTATCTAACCTCAGTCCCACTAGCTGCAGCCCTAGAAGATGTTTAAGTGGGTGATTGGCTGAGAAAGGCCAATACCCAGGTCCCTGACCCCCGTGCTTTATCAACCAGCAACCTTACTCTGTATCTGCCTGGGATCGATCCCCTCTCTCCACCATCTCCACAGACCCCCGGGATGGGTAGAGGGGCTGGCAGGACAGCAGGCCCGTTAGGCTAAAGCTGGCAGATCCACGGCACTCCTCTTCGAGCCCCCCGTCCCCCAGCTCTGCTCTCCGAAGAACAGGAGGGCCAGCAGAACCAGCAGGAGGTGGGAGAGAGTCAAAGCCTTCCCCTCCCTGGGCCGCTGAGCCAAGCTGGGAACAGGAGAGAAGGAAGCCACAGGATTGCTGCTTGGTCCTCAGGGCTCTCGATGGCCACCAGGAAGGCGAGAGAAAATGAGAAGGGGACTCAGTCTCAGCAACCAAAATCCTCCCACCAGTTGGACTGGGGGCTATGGGGGCTGCAGGAGGCAGGGCCGTCTCCTGACCCAGAGCCCAGTGCTCTTGCCAGTGGTGGGGGGTCAGGGCACTGGGCACCCTCGTGATGAAGCGGGCTGCAGGGCGATTAATCTCGTGAGGACTATGCATCAGCCCCCCGCTCCAGAGCCTCCCATGGTCAACCCCGCCTTGCTGCCCCGGGAGTTAATCTCAGCTCCGGGGACTTCTCAGCCGCTGTCACGGCTGCATTAATTCTGAGGCAGAGGGAGGCAGGAAGGAGGGAACACAGATCGGGGGGTGGGGGGGTGGATAGCCTCCTTGGGAAGGTTTCATGGTCAGCAACTGGTGAGGAGGGGTCCCAAAGGATGGGGCCTGGGGCCCCCTTCAAGGCCCTGCCCTGGATGAAGAGTGGGGGGACATCCATATTATCCCCCTTGGACCATCAGAACCCTTGCACCCCCAGCCTCTAGCCCTCGGCCACCAGCTGAGCCCCAAATGCAGTTTGCAGTTTTGACAGCAGATGTCTCTGCTATTATGATTTATCAAAATGCTTAAGGTAAATAATGCACACATTTATAGGAAAGGAAGCGGGCAGCAGAAGGTGGGAGGGATTGAATGGGGTCAGGGGATTTGGGGGCAGAGGACTCGGAGCACCCTCACCTCTGTCCTCAGCTCTCCCCTCTCAGACCCGAGGCTTGACCCCAGCCTGGCCCTGGGGAACGTGGCCAGGGGCAACATCAAGCCTGCGCAGCTGCCGGCCCAAGCCTGGTCCTCAGGAGGTCAGGGAGTGGATGGGCCTGTCTTGCTGGGGCCCGGCCAGGCCTGGGAGGTGGCCACCTGAGGGAAGCGCTGAGCCAGCCTCACACCTCAGCCACGTTTCCATGGCTTCACTGAGTCCTGGCTCCCGAGGGCTCTGTCGCCTTATCAACGGCGGGCACTGCCCTGGCCCTCACCCTCGCAGTCACTCCCCCCGGACCCCAGCGGCTGCCTCTGGATCCTGCTGCAGCAGGGCCAAATTTCAGCCACAGGCAGTGCCCCGTTCTGGGCAGGCCTCAGAGCTGGGGGAGGGGCTGGGAGCGTGGTGGCAAGTCGCCACGGAGGCTGAGGCCCTCCTAGATTCAAGCTGCTCCCACTCTGGGCCCCCCCAAATACCCAAACCCTGTCATTCCAGGGGAGGGGGCAGTGATCCTGAGTTACCCTCTTATCCTCCACCCTCACTCCACACAGTGCTCTTTGTTTCCAAACCTTTCTTGGTTAAAGAATTTTATTGGGTTTTCTGATTTGAAAAGCAATATGTATTTATTACAACAACAAAAACAAAAAAGTGAAAAAAAAAAAAGAGTCAGAAAGTGCAGAAAAGTTTAAGGAAGAAATGCTTGACCTTAATCCCACATCTGGGCATGATCACAGGCAGCATGTGGGGTGGGGGTGGGAGGTTCCTTCCAGCCAAAGCCTGAAGCATAACCAGGTGTTTAAGGGCTAGCCTCTGAAACCAGAGGAACCCATCTGGGTGACCTTGTGTGTCTTTCCACTTCTACCTCTCTGAACCTCAACTTTCTCAGTTGAACAATGGGGTAACTAATCAATGCCCTCCTCACGGTTACTGGGAGGCTTAGGTGAGCGAGTAAGTGCTGTGGGCCGGCCCAAGGCCTGGCACACAGGGCCACAAGCTCTATGCAGTGTGAGGCCAGAGGCTTTAGCACCTCTAACCAAGGGTAGAGATGCAGAGTATGGAGGTTCCGGGTGGCTAAGGAAAGGGGGTTCTTTCTAGTAAGTCTCCCCCACCTGTGAACAACACTCCCAATTAGGGTTGAAAATGCATGAGAGGGGGCGCCTGGGTGGCTCAGTTGGTTAAGCGACTGCCTTCGGCTCGGGTCATGATCCTGGAGTCCCGGGATCGAGTCCCGCATCGGGCTCCCTGCTCAACAGGGAGTCTGCTTCTCCCTCTGACCCTCCCCCCATCTCATGTGCTTTCTCTCTCATTCTCTCTGTCTCTCAAATAAATAAATAAAATCTTTAAAAAAAAAAAAAAAAAAAAGAAAATGCATGAGAGGGGGAAAAAAAGCCCCAGAAAGAAGAGGTCACGTGTTTATTCAGACCACAGAGGTTTCCTGGTGCCAATGCCACCCCCACTCAACTGCTGGCCACAGCCCTGAAGTCAGGTGATGCTACCCAGAGTGATCAGTACGGTGATGGGGGTGACGCAGGGGCACTAAACTTGGCCTGCTGGGGTTCAAAGGGCCCTGGAGAAGGTAGCACCTGAAGAGGAAGGCATCAGTCAGGAGGGTGAAGGCAGCAGGAAATGGAGCTGCATCTGACCCATCATCGGGCATCAGGAGGCCTGGGTAGCTGGCTGCCAGAGCCCCCAGCCCCAGCCTCCCCCCTCCCCCGAGTCACTCTGCACCCAGGCCTGGAGCCCTGGAGGACCTCCGCTCCCCTCCCCTGGGCCCGCCCCATCTTCACGCCCTGCTGCCTGGAATCTGAGGCAGCCCTTGTTCTCTGGCAGGAGGGGAATTTAATGCCGCTGAGGGATGGCAGGTCGACAGGCGAAGAGAGATGAAAGTGTCCGCTCTGGCAGCCGGGTCGGGGCCTCGGGGGGACCCTCCTGCAGCCCCCCCACCCTCCCCAGCCATTCTCCATTCTATGTGGCAGGAAGAGCCCTCAAGGGGCCCTCAGGGAAGATGTGGACCTCTGGGGACGGGACTCCCTGCAGGGCTGTGTGACCTTGGGGGGCAGCTGGGCCTCTCTGTGCCCATTACTTGCCTGCAGGGTGCCTGGGCCAAGGTCTGTATCATTAACATGCTGGTGGCTGCCTGTCCCTCCCTCACCTTGGCTGTTGTCAGCACTGCCTGTCAGCATAGGGCCACTGGTGGGCAGTGGGGGGCCCAGGCGGGCTGCACAATGACCTCCATCCATCCATCTCTGGCACCTGGGAGCTGCTGCTGCAATCAGGTCAGGCCTAAGCAGCCTTGACTGCAGCCGAGCCAAGTGGCCATTGCCACCTCCTTTGTGACTGCATAGAGCTAAGTCGAGCCTGGGAAGAGAGGCTAAGGCCCCAAGTCGGAATCTGCCCCCTGGGCCAACAGCCTCACGTCCCTGTTGGAGATGCTGTGGGTCTTGGCACGTGAGGTGAACTTGTTGCTCTGCAAAGCACCCCGCCAAGTGCCCTGCCCCACCCCACAATCCCTTCCCTCCTAGAGACAGACAGGCAAGGGTGGTTGGCCAAGGTCATCCATCAAGGGTGCATGCAGATGCGTGCTCACGTGCAGATGCGTGCTCATGTGTGCACGCGTGTGCGCGTGCGCGCGCGCGCACACACACACACACACACACACACACACACTGACACATGGTGACCAAGAAGTGAAGAGGTCCCATGTGTTCAGACTCCCAGGTCCCCTTTCCCTTCCATGGAGGCACACGGTCCTCCCAAAGCTGCCTGGTGCAAGGGGTGGAGGCCAGAAGCCCAAGTTCTAATCAGACCCTTGCTACCATCTTGCTCTGTGACTTGGGCACGTCACATACTCTCTGTGGGCTTCAGTTGTACATCTATAAAATAGGTAGTAATAATCCCTATCCTGATGATTTTCTGAAGCCAAAGAAGTAAACTTACTCAACAATCGGAAACCATTCCAGACCGAAGACAGCCTCCAACTAGCCTTGGAGCAAAGGGAAGTACCTATGCAGAGAGCCTAGCTCCCGGCCCACAAACACCTGATTCGCTGCAAGGGCCGGGCCACCTCCTCCTTCCCGTACAGCAGGTCTGCAGCAAGCTCCTCGCGGAGGCTTGAGGCCCAGCCGGAGTGCCGAGTCAGGTCAGGGCATGAGACAGGGGCCCCAGCGCTGGGGGGGGCGGGGGGGTGTAAGGGCACCAGGGGACCAGGTCAGGCTGAGCCCCACAGCTTTGGAGGGGAGGGGGCGCCTGGCAGGCACTGGGCAGGCTGGGGTGGGGAGAGGCCTTTGGCGGCCACAGAGAACAAAGAGGCTGGGGTTGCCAGGAGATTTTGTGGAGCTGAAGCTGGTGGTAGGGCCGGGAGAGGGGCCGTGGCAGCCGTGGGAACTGAGCCTGCTGCCCCCACGCCAGCTCCCCCCCGCCACCGAGACTGGGCCTCAGGGCCAGGCTGCGGGGAAAGAGGGGTGACCAGAGACACCACTGCCCTTAGAGTTGCATGCTGTCAGGGCAGACGCCCAGGCAATGCTGGACGTCAAGCCACACATGGCACAGTGTCAGCATCCCTGAGAGGGTCGCAGGTGCACGTTGACACACGATGTCACAAGCACACACCCAGGGTTATGCAAGTGGTGTCACAGGGTCTCAGCTTGGTCACCAGCCAGCATCAGACCCTCCCATGGAATCCCCGGTGTCTCAGGGCCACACCCATGATGGTTACACAGACACAATGTCACAAACCACAGAGACTCACCCAGTGTCTGTCACAGGCCCATGCATGCCGCACAACATCAGTGTCACAGATCCAATGTCACACACACAAAGTTGGCCCATGTCACACACATCACACTGGCTCTGTCACAGGACTGCACAATGTCACTGGATCACACGTGCCATGTCACCGAGTACCCCAATGTGTGGCTACTGACATCATGCATTAACCCACAGCCATATGAGGTCTCCCAGAGCCAACCACACAGTCACAGACCTGTTTTTGTGTCCCACACACAGCCATACTGTTGCCCAAGGCCTCACACGGTTGTCAGGGCCTTGAAATCCGTCTCTCTCACATACATACTCACGCACATGGCTGCATGGAGGCTGGGTTTGTCTCCAGCCCCGTGCGTACCCCCAACCACCCCTGCCATCGGGGGAGCGGGGGAAGGAGAGCACGGGCTGAAGGCTCTCAGGTCACCAGGAGGTCAGGCTCCCAACAGTAGCAGAGGGGAGCGGAGGGCACCCCTAGGGAGGGGAATTGGGCATACAGCTCCACAGGGAGTCTGCCTCTAAGTACTTCTCCGTCAGCAGGAGAGCAGCAGGGGTGAGCCGGCAACAGAAGACACAGAGGTGCTACATATAGGGAGAGACACAGGGACTCAAGAGATGTGGAAGGACGACAAGACACAGAGACACAGAAGAGCGTCAGAGACCAAGAGACCATCAAGAGATAGATTCAGAGACAGCAAGCCAGACAGAAATGGTCAGAGATGGCCATGCTGGAGCAGGGCCTGGCCCCGCAGGGCTGGAGCCCACTGGGGGACGGGGCGGCAGCGAGCCCGCTGGAGGGGGACGTGGGAGCGGAAGGTGAGGTGGCCAGGGCTTTAGGGAGGTCCCACAGCCTGGGCAGAAGGTGGGGGACATCTTGGTGAAATTTAGGTGAATAGCTTTAAAATAGCAACACCAGCTGCCATTTGACCGAGTGCTTATGATGAGCCAGGCCCTTCCCTAGAGTGATCTCATTTCATCCTCAGGCGACTTTATGGAGGAGACACAATTATTGTCCCCGTTTCCCAGATGAGGTAACTGAGGTCTCATCATGTGTTCAGCCCACAGCTATCCCCACCCCTGCCTGGACCTCCTCCAGACCAAGGGGCTGGCCTCCCCTTTCCACAAGCAGAGCATAGAGGCCAAACTGGATGAGGTGAGGGGCTTCGAGCTTCGGGCTTCCGTGTGGAGGGGGAGGCCCAGGAGCCATGGCTGGGCTGTGGGTTGGCACACTCAAAAGGTACAGGCTGGCTGAGTCCCAGCAACCCCCTCCGGGCTGGCACTGGAGCCGTCCACCCCACACCTGTAGGCATGCCAACGAGGGCTGGCCGAGGCCATCTGCGGCCTGTGTACTGCCAGCAGCAGGGCGGGGGGCAGGCCGGGGCCTCCTGCCTGGGTGCCCCCTGCTGGCCAGACTGCCCACCCTGCCGCCCACAAGGACGACCGCCCCTGCCCACCCGAGGATCCGGAGGTGCTGCAGTGTGCCTTGGGCAGGGGACGAGGGCGCCCCTGGCTGCAACACCTCCCCCTACTCCCCGCTGGACACCCCCCTCCGGCAGAGCCGCCTGGAGAGATCACAGGCAGCCACATGAAAGGGAATTTTTCCCAGGCAGAGCTGGAGTTGAAAGCTGCCTCCCCCCATCCCCGCCTGCCCCCGCTGTGCCAGGCCAGGCTGCTGAGCTCCTGGTGCTCTAAGGGAGCTTGTGACACCGGGAAGGGGCCGGGGGTCAGAGCCCCCACCCAATACGTGCTGCTTTTTCTCCTCCCGGGAACAATGGCAGAGGCGGGCGGCCCATCTCCCCCAGCTCACTGCCCACTCACCTTCACAAGTTGCCCCTTCCCTCCTCCCAGAAAGCCCTCACCCACCTGAAGCGAGGCCCCTGACATTGTCAGGAAGTCCTTCTTCCAGTCTAGCCTCCATCTCAGCCAGGCTCCAAGCAGCTGGGTGGGAAAAATGTCTGCCCATCAAGTGGATAGGTCTCATCCTGCAGGCCGGCCTCTGTGATGTGCAGGGGTGGGGGCCATGCAGCTGTCACCCCTTCCTGTTCAGGCTGCCTTGGCCTAGACCATGTGGCTATGTGGTGATTTCCCCAGACATCTGGCCTCTGAGGTCGCAGACAACCTTGCGCCAACAAACTTTCTGGGGGTGGGGAAAGTCGCTGAAGGATACCGCGCCCCCGCCCCCCCCCCGCCCCCGGCTTCAGTCCAGCCGCCCTCAGGCCTGAAGAGGGATATGGGCGGGGGGGGGGGGGGGTAGGGGTTTTTCTGTGTGCATTCTGGGCACAGCCAGGTTCCTAAAAATCTGGGTTAAAACTGCTCCCTGGGGATCACCTCAGTGGTTGGGGGAGCAACAGATCCCTGCAAGAAAGAACGAAAGCAAGCCAACAGGCCACTCGGGCCCCACCTCCGGTCCTGCTGGCTGCTCTGCACTGGCCAGGCCCTGACGACAGGTAGAGAAGGTGGCCCCAGGTGAGAGAAGGTCCCTGGAGGTCCGGGTTCTGAGGCAGAGGGTACAATCGGGCAGGCGAGAACGTTCCAGAACCAGCCATTTCCCGATTAACAGCACTTCCACCACGCCAGCCAGGCTGGCTGTTCCTGCTTGACCCCCCCCTTCAGGATCTGCCGGACCTGACCCCCAGGAGATCCCGACTCTCAATGTCCCCGGGCCATCCTTCCTCCTTCCCAGGGTGGCTCCACATCACCCCTGCCCAGCAACAGCCCCCAAGCCAGCCCCCCCAAACCGGAGAGCAAGAAGCCAGCGGTGCTTCGTGACACAAACATGCATTCGTTTTATTCACAAAACAGCCTGGTTTCCTAAAACAATACAAACAGCATGTTCATCAGCAGGAAGCTGGCCGTGGGCAAGGGGGCCCAGGCCGCAGGGGGCCCCCCCAGGCACCCACACCCACCGGCAAGGGGCCACGCAAAGAAGCCCTTTCTTCTGTGGCCATCAGCAAGGCCAGAAAAAAAGGACTTATTTTCTCTAAGGGAAGTAGCCAGGATCGGAAATATCGAGACATGGGCTCCCCAGATCTCAGTGGATAAAGGAACAGAACTTTCATTTTCGCAAAATCATCGTTGTCGGGGTGGGGGATCCCATTCTGGGGACTGCGAGTGCAGCGTGGGCGGCCTGGGCCCAGGGGTGGGTGGGCTGCTCCCCCCTCCCCGCTGAGAGCCCCTGGCCGCAGCTCGGCTCGCGTGGATGGATACGGAGGGGCTTCGCCGCGGCGCCATCAACATTCTCTGTATAAACGTGAGTGGATTCTCCAGGCAAACTATGCACTATTTCATGGTCGGAAAGAATCAAAGGAAGTTTAAATGAGGGTGGAGTTAAACTGTGCTAAATTACAGTAGTGCTTATTAGTAACTAGATTTCAAAAGGTTACAGAAAATTTACATTCTCTACACAAAAACTGCATCTCCTGCACAGACAACATCGACATCGACACAGGAAGGAAACTGATTGTCCATTCTTTGCCCAGGAAGTCTCGGTACTTTATAGATTCGTCTCTACCTCTTTTTTTGTTGTTGTTGTTCTTCCGAAAAAGCAGTTAAATTTTTTTTTTCCTTTTTCTTTTTATACTAGGGACGTGGAGATGTTAAAACGACAACAAAAAATATATATATAAAAACAGGAATGAAATCTGTGAGAGAATATTTTTGGTTCTAAAGACGGGTGCATCCGTTTGTCTTCGCCCGAATCCCTTGCCGGAGACCACACGAGCAGTGACATTGCACGGAGAGGGCAAGCTTTGGGTTCCCGCCGCCGTCACTGAAACCACCGGAAGGCGGCTCCCGTCGGAAGCATCACCTTCTGGCGGGGGCGGGAGACAAAAACAAGGAGAGAGTTCAGTCAGGGTCCGGCGGGGCCTGGTGCAAAGACGCTCCCCCGTGGATGGCCTCGTGGCGGAGGGACGGGCCTGGAGTAAAGGCAGCCACCCCGTGGAGTTCCTGCCATCCTCACCAGGCCAGAGAAGAAGCCTTGACCCGCGGGGCCGCTGGAGGGCCCGGAGCACCCCGAGGCCCCCTGAGCCACTGTGTCCAGGAACCCTCCTCCTTCCAAACAGGAAGACCCATTCCCCCGGTCCAAAGGCCACACGCGCCGGGTGGCTGTGGTGCGTCTGGGGGCTGTGTGCGTGGTTCTGTCGAACGAGCGTGGGAGCGTGCGCACTGGCTGCCTGTGTGGATGTGCGCCTCGAGCTGTGCTACGGTGGCTAGTGCGCGTGCAGCTGGGGTGGGGAGGAAGGAGACCGGCTGTGTTAAGAGGCTACATCTATAGAAAGACTGTGGACTGGGCAGGGAGGGGTGTGTGTGTGTGTGTGTGTGTGTGTGTGTGTGTGTGTGTCTACAAGAGATGAGAGCGGGTGCCTTTGTGTGCATATAGGTGTGTTCTCTGGGCAGGAGAGCTGATATATGAGGTTTGGGGCTTGGGGGTGGGAAGTAGCCGCGGCTGGGATGTCATTATTGTTTTCCAACCATTCTGAACATTTGCGTCCAGCCCACTCATAGAGGGGCGGGGCCGGGGCCGGGACAGCAGGCTGAAAAGATGCTTTTGTACCCAGGCCTGGCACCACCGCTAGGCTGCCACGGCTGGGGGCACAGGGACAAGCTCTGCCATGAGCGTGGAGAGAAAGCAGCATGGGAACCCTTCTGCCTGCTTTAAGCCCCTTCCTGTGCAGGCTGCCTTGGCCTAGACCATGCAGCTATGTGGTGATTTCTCCAGAAAGCCAATCATCCCAAAGTGGACAGGCCTGGCCTACACCCCAAGATCACAGCCACCCCCTCACCCTAGGCCCATAGGACCCCTGGCCATTTACCTATGCAGCCAGACTGACCTCAGGGCCCCAAGAAACCCCAAATCCGTCAAGGAGATGTCTAGACACAGGGTTCTCCCAGGCCTCAGGGCAGGGAAGTGAGCACCGGGGCGGCCTTAGGGGAAACGCTGGGCTCTGAAGGGGCAAGTGAGGGGCTTACCCCTTAAAGCCACATGGTCCACAGGACAGAACCCCTCAGGTGGGACAAGGAGAGCCCCAGAATCTCAGGGCACAGACTGGAAGCTTTAGGACACGTCTGAAAGTCAGAAACTTGGGACCTAGAAGGAAACCTCAATGGCTGGCCCAAAACTCCAGGAAGGGGTTCAGAATCCCCGGGCCTGGCCGGAAATGCGAGGCCCCCGCCTGGAAACTCGATGCTTGCCTTGCGAACTACGACCTAATGAGATCTCAGGATGTGGCGCTGACTTTCTGGGCGGTGAACTGGTGGTGTCTGGGAGCCTGCTCCAGAACCCCAGAGCCCAGGGATTGGCTGAGCAGCCCCCAGACACTGGCCCAGGTAGGAAAAGGAAGGTTGGGGGGGGGTGGGGGTGGGTTTGGACTGCCAGACAGACACAAGAGCCCACACACCTCCCTCTAAGGCGCCGTTACCTCCAGAGCAGCGGAAGGCTTCTTTTTGAGTTCCTCACATTTTCTGAATTTGCAAATCTGATGGCCAGTCTTTCGGTTCCTACAACTGCTGCACTGCTCGCAGTTGATGCGCCGCCGGCAGGGCGCGCACATGCCGCAGCGTTTCCGCTTCTTCTTGCCCGAACTGATGGCCGAGGCCAGCTCTCCCTGCATGGGGTACTCGGCCAGGCCGGCCATGTGCAGCGCGCTCTCGGCCAGGAACACGCCCGCCGGGGTCATGATGAAGAGGCCCGGGTTGATGGGGAAGGCGCCCAGGTAGGGGAAGTCGGACTGGCCGTTGAGGGCCTCGGCGCCCGCCACGGCCTCCATGTCAGGCAGGCCGGCGCCCGCCTCGCTCATCAGCGGCAGGTGCTCCTGCACCACACGCTTCAGCATCTCCGTGGACTGCGCGAACTGTTGCAGCGTCAGCTGTCCCTCGGCTGCCAGCTCCGTGGCCCGTTCCGCCTTGCTCAGCAGGCTGGCCACAGCACCACTTTTGTGCTTTGAGGTAGGGTTGCTTTTGTCCACGGCCATGGCCGCCGCCAGGTCGTGCCCATTGGCCAACAGGGAGGCGGCAGCTGCAGCGGCGGCAGCCTTTTCAGCAGACTCGCCGCCCATCATGCTGCCACCGCCCCCGCCGCCGCCCCCGAAGGAAGAGTAGTGGGAGAGAGGGCGGGAGCGGCGCAGGCTCTTGTTGAGGGGTTCGCTGATGATGCCGCTCTTGTTCCGACGCTCGGGGGGCGGAGCATCATCCGCCACCGAGGCTGGCGCGGCAGTGGCCACCGCCGTACTCTTGTCGGCCACTCCCGCCTTGGGGCCGCTGCCGCTGTTGCTGCTGCTACTGCCACCGCTGTCCTGGGGGCTACTGCCGAGGCTCGACATGGTGGGGCCGAGGCCCAGAGCCCACTGCTGGGGGCGGGGGCGGGGGAGCTGCCAACCGTGGGGCGTCCACAGATGAGCACCGGCCCGGCTGCCCACAGCACAGATGCCTGGTGGGCCCTGCTATTCAGGGCAGGCTCATGGTCAAGTGTCCACGGGGAAGGGTCTTCACTCTGTTGGGACAAGAGGGGACAGAGTCAGGGCGGCGGTAGACATCTCCCTCCCCCACATCACCACCACCACCACCACAACGGTATCACTGCAAGCCCACTGTAACAACTGCAAGCCCTGCTGGGCACTTACTACGCACCAGACCCAACATGGTTAGGTATTTTTTATGTGTACTATTTTTTTTTTTTAAAGAATTTTATTTATTTATTTGACAGAGACAAAGCGAGAGCAGGAACACAGCAGGGGGAGTGGGAGAGGGAGAAGCAGGCTTCCCGCCGAGCAGGGAGCCCGATGCGGGGCTCGATCCCAGGACCCTGGGACCATGACCTGAGCCGAAGGCAGACGCTTAACGACTGAGCCACCCAGGCGCCCCATGTGTACTATTTTTTTAAGATTTTATTTATTTATTTTAGAGAGAGGGAAGACAGAGAGCGAGCAAGCACCAGTGGGAGAGAGCAGAGGGAGAGGGACAAGCAGACAAGGAGACTCTGCGCTGAGCGCAGAGCCTGATGCGGGGCTCAATCCCACAACCCTGAGAGCATGACCTGAGCCGAAACCAAGAGTCGGACGCTTAACCGATTGAGCCACCCAGACTCAGTGAAGACTCACAAGCACCCTTTGAAGTAGTGGCTAATAATTCTCTATTTTATAGACGAGGAACGCAAGGTTTAGAAGACTTGACCATGGATATACAGTTGCCAAGTGTCACGGTGGAGGCTCAACCAGGGTCTGTACAGCCCAGATCTCCGGCCAGTTCTTCCTGGGCTGGGGGGGTAGGAAAGAACTGAGATGTTTATTAACCTCGGAGGGTTATAGAGTCACATTCTGCTTCCTAATCTTCCTTCCCTGACCCATCTACAAGGATTTGGAACAGCCTCTGTAAAGCTTGAAGGTTTAGACCAGAAGTCTGCGAAGTTGGGATGCCTGGGTGGCTGAGTGGGGGCGTCCGACTCTTGATTTCGGCTCAGGCTCAGAACATGATCTCAGGATCGTGGGATCTGGCCCTGCATTAAGCTCTGCGCTCAGCGGGGTGTCTGCTTGAGATTGTCTCCCTCTGCCCCTCCCCCTGCTTGCACTCCTGTGAGTGCTCTCTCTAAAGTAAATTTAAAAAAATCTTAAAAAAAAAAGAAGTAGTAGTAGTCTGGGAAGCTGCTCCCGGACTCTCATTTGGCAATTCCTAATACATACGGATTATCTCAAGGCTCTGACAAGTCCTGCAGGGAAAAGAAACTGACTTAAAGAGGTTGCCAAATAGAGCACAGAATCCGTATTTCAAGGAGCATGTACCCTCCTGCTAGAGGGCAGGCAGCACTGTGCCAGAGGATAAGCCTTCTCCTGTAAGAGTGGGAGAACACACTGTGCACATATCGGCACATGCTTCCTCCTCACTCTCTCTTTCCTTTTTAAAGATTTTTATTTATTTATTTGACAGCACAAGCAGGGGGGGAGCGGCAGGCGGAGGGAGAGGGAGAAGCAGGCTCCCTACTGAGCAAGGAGCCCGATGCAGGGCTCAATCCCAGGACCCTGCGATCATGACCTGAGCTGAAGGCAGACGCTTAACCGACTGAGCCACCCAGGCGCCCCCTCCTCACTCTCAAACCACAGTCGTCATTACCTCAGACCCCACTCTTGTCTCTACTCAGGCCTCCCTGCTGTGCTCCGGACTGGCTCCCAGATGGGTCTGGGATGAGGTCCCAGTGAGAGCCCAGAGCTGGGGTACGCTGTGGGCAGGAGGGGCCTCTGGCTGGTGCAGGCTGGGACTGAAAGTGGGTGTGACCCTCCAGGGAACAGAGCCTGTTCTTCGGCCACGTCCACATTTCTGAGGTGCCCTTCCTAGGACAGAGCCTGCTCTGCTCAAGCCCCAGGATCAAGGCTTATGAGCAGTCAGGCTCCTTGTCCAGGAGCGCTGGAAGGAACTGTCCAGAAGGAGTGGAGTGGCAGTTTCCTCATCAGCCCTGGCTCTCTAGCATCCCTTCCTTGCCTGCCTGCCTGGCCCATCAACCCCTGGGAGAGGGGCGGGAGGGAGGGCCCAGCCTGAGCAGCTGGGGGCTCGGGGGGGGGGGGGGGCCCGCGCACATCTGGCCAGGCCTGTCCCGCCCTAGGCTTGGGGGCGGCACACATACATCTTTGTCCCCAGGCAACCCTACCATCCCCCAGTCACAGGACTCTGCCGGGCCTGGTCCCTGGTCCCAGGAGGTCATCTAGTCCAACCTTCTGCACTTCCATAGGGGGAAACTGAGGCCCAAGCCGGCAGGGTCCCCTGCTCCGGGACTGCTAAAGAGTGGCCACAAGGAGGAGCGAGTGTAGGAGAGGGAAAAACTGTCTCCTGAGTGAGGAAAAAATGGCAGGCATCAGCAGACAGCCAGACGCTCCCTGCCTCTCCCCAGAGGGCAATGGCCCACGTATACTCCTTTCTAGTGAAGGCAGATGGGTGGCAAGGAAGAGCTGGGCAAGCTGGCAGATTCTACCAGGACAAACCCAGGAGGGCCTGGCAGGGTGTCCCGGCTGGGCTGAGGGTACCACAGAGGTCAGAGTTGTCTGAGAGGCAGAGCATCGGGTACAATAGCTGTGTTCTGTCCCACCTGCTAAGAGCTACTAAGCCCAGGGTTGCTCTTCAGGCTGTCCCTCAGAAATCGGCACCCCTTTAGGCGGCAGTGACCCTGGCTCGGTGTCGGAGACTAGGGCCAACGACCGTATCAGCCCATCTGAGCTCAACTACCCTGCCCTGGAGCGCACAGTCCCAGCAGGCCCAGACATGGTGAGGGAAGAAGACAGGAGAAGGCAGGAGCCCTTGGGTTAGAGACGTGGGGGAGTGGTGGGGAGGGGAGCAGTCCGCGCCCCAGCCCCCCTGTGTGTCCCCGCCTCTGCGGCCTGCTGGCTGGTGGCAGAAATCGATAGCTGCATTAACGCTGTTCTTGCTCTCCTCCCTCCCTCCCTCCCTCCTCCCAGCTCCAGGATCTGGCTGTGTGTGCAGGGCAGGCAGGTCAATTAGAAGTCAGCTCCCTCCAACACGGGCGGGCGTTCAGGGCTGGTGCTCTGGCTGAGTGTCTCTCTGCTTTTGTCTCCATCCTGAGTCTCGTCGTAGGGACCAAACCTCATGTTCTGTTCATCTCTGGCCCCTTCTTTGAATCTCTCTGATCGTTTCTTTTCTTTTTTTCGTCCTTCCTCAGGGACTTCCCTCTCCGAGCCCCCCAGGTCCTGGGACCTACTGAGCTATGGAGCAGAGGACGGGATATGTCATCAAACAGGTGCCACAGGCAGAACACTGGTTTGTCAGCCACAGAAACTGAAGGTGGGGAGTACACAAGGGGGACTGGCACACAGGTTAACTTTGTCCTCAAACCCCAGAGTGGGCAGATACCAACATCTAGTTAGTCCCCAAAGCCCAGGCTCTAAGCTTGTTCAAAATCTGCTCCTATACCTGGCTCATCTCCTTTAAACCCGATGCCCTGGTCCCAGTGGACCACGGACCACAGGGCTTGTCTGCCCTCCTCATGGTAGGAGAGGACAGAGAGGACATAAGACTTTCTCCCAGGCCCCAGCCCTCTACTGCAAGGCACACAGCAAGCCCTTTGCAGGCCAGGAAGGGCCTGGCAGTGCCCAGGCAGCAGGGGAGGAGCTGGGGCTGCGTTGAAGCGGAGCGGGAATGAGCGGGAGGGAAAGCTGGCGGGCAGGCGGGCGGCGGCGGGCGCATCCATCATCGGCCCTGCCAGGAACGCATCCAGCCCCCAAAAAGAAATACTGCGCCTGAGGAGGGACAACAAAGGGCTCCGTTTCATCAGCAATGCGGAGCCAGCGCCCCGCCGCCCCGCCAGCCGCGGTCAGCCCACAAAGGACCCCTTTGTCCATGCAGGAGCCGGGCCGGCCGGGAGCTGGGACCAGGGGCTGACGGGCGGGGACAGAGCCCAGGGGGAGGGGGTGGGGGGGAACCAGTCCTGGAGAGCTGGGGGGCAGAGAGGGACACGGGGGCAGAAGAACAGAGACAGGTGGTGCAGAGCGAGGATCATGAGACAGAACTCGAGGAGCGGGTCAGAGAAAGAGGGACTTGGAGAGGACAGGGCAAAGGGTCAAGGTTAGAGAACAGAGCCTCATGGGAAGCAGAAAACGGAGGGACCGGGCTCAGAGAGATCCAAGGCTCCTAGCCCAGCTCGGAGACTTGAGGTTCTGACAGACACGGAAACAGCGCTGAGGAGGATCCTAGACTCAGGGACCTGGGGACCAAGAGAAAGCAGTTGGACATGCCCATGGCTCTGAGAGGGAGGCAGGAGGTGGGTGGACCCCAGCCCACTCTGGCCAAGGGCAGGCGAAGCAGAGATTGCTAGGGAAGAGCCTGAGGGTCAATGGGTTCTTGGCCTCAGGGCCTGGCCACGGGACCCAACCTCCTATGGGCTCTAGCTCACAGGCTAAGCTGGGAAGGCAGGAAGTCAAAGCTGGGGCCACTCTCCTGACACTGGGACCATCCCACTGCCTCTCCTCCCAGGCTCTAGCTAGCCCCAGAAGACACAGACCCACCCCTCTCCAATCAGCTCCCAGCACCAAGTGACGCTCAGGGTCCCTTAACTTACTAACCCTATCAGTTAGCATTTATTGAGCACCGACTGTTATCTCAGGCCCTGTGCTCCTGAGCTTTACATGGAAACCAGGGAAATAGAAACTATTAAGCAGTTTCAGGGATAAGGGAATTGATGCTCAAAGAGGATCAAACTGTCAGGCCAAGGTCAAATGCCTGGTTAGAATTTGAACCCAGAGCCCAAGTGTGAGTCACCCTGCTGTGTGACCACCTTTGCTCTACCTATGCAACTGACAAAGTAGCCCAGGGCAAGGTGACCCAGCTGTCCCAAGGCTGCCCCCACCCCTCCAGGGTTGTTACCGTGCCTGTCACCTTTATGTGGATGGGGGGGGGCGAGCTGTCACAGACCCCAGGGAGTGTCTTCACCTGGGGGGCTTGGAGATGCCCAGGTAGGAACCCGGAATGCTGGGCCGGTGACATCATAATGCCAGCCAACAATGAGGTCACCAGAGGTGATGGTAATGCCCTCACTCCCACCCTGAGCTCCAGGGGAGCCAAGATTCACCCCCAGACAGAGCCTGAGCCCTTCGGGCCAGACAGCAGTGGGGGCAGGGGTCCCGGTGGGAGGGATGGTGCCGCCTGCACAGACAGGCACACAGGTGCCCCACAGTGAGATGTTCTAGAAGTTCGGGTTGCACACATTCCCCCCACCCGTTTCCCCAACAGCTGCCCCATGCCCGGGGGGTACTGGGGAGATAGCGCAGGATCCGGACTTGGCACTGCCCTGGAGGAGTACACAGGGGCTGGGCCCATGGTCCCATGAATCAATATGAAATGAGAGTGGGAAGGCGACCAAGTGGAGCACTGGGGGCCTTTCTGGAGGAGGAACTGCTAGCCTGTGAGTTAAGATGAGGAGAGGTTACCAAAGGGGACATGAGCCTGAAACAGTTCTTAAGAAAAGGGGAAGAGGGGTGCCTGGCTGGCTCAGTCAGTAGAGCATGCGACTCCTGATCTCGGGGTGGCGGGTTTGAGCCCCACGTTGAGGGCAGAGTTTACTTAAAAAAAAAAAACGGGAAGAGGGTGTGAGGTATGGTCGTGAAGCTGGCAGGGTCCCAACTGGGCAGGGCACTGGGGCCAAGGGTAGGATTTTTTTCAAACAGCTTTACTGAGGCATGGTTTACACACTATAAAATTTGCCCATTTATAAGTGTACAATTCAGTGATTTTTAATAAGCTTACAGAGTTGTGCCACACCACCACCGCTGCCAAGGCCAGAGTCTGAGCGAGGCGCCATCCCTCTCTTGCTCCTTTGCTGGCTAGAACAAACTTCCAAGCCGTCCTTCCTGCTGAGGGAAGGCTTCCTGGAGGAGGGTGAATTCTGGCGGGGCCTCGAGGACCCCGAGCCACCGGCCCAGCAGGGCACACCATTCCGCCATCGTCTGGGTGGGCCAACACTGCCGACCTGCACACTCCAGCTCTTCACACTTTTCCCCACACTCCCCTGTGCACTCCTGACATCCCTGTTACCTCCTCTTCACGCCCCTCCACCCACATTGGTGGCTGGTCTTCCTGGCCTCCAAGGGAGGTGAGATGGACAGAGAGACGGATGGTGGGCAAGCCAGTGGTGGCAAAGAGCACAGACCACAGGCTCTGGTGGCTCAGCGGAGCTGCGGCTGAGCAAGCGCGGGGCAGGGGGTGGGGACGTCGTCTCTGATTTCCATGATTCAGCCTAGGGAGTTTCCAGAAGAAAAAAAAGCTCCACTCGGGCCCAAGGCGATGCACATGGAGACACTGGTCTTGGAAGCTGGGAGAAAGGCAGCCTTCACCCGAGAGCACAGGGCACATATCCAGGCACAGATGAACACACACACACACACACACACACACACACACACACACACACACGCACGCACATACCACTGCTAACACCCAGCAGATGGCCTGGGGCAGGGCATGCCCTCAGCACCACTAGACTCTCCCCAAGACAGAACAGGGGGTTAGAGTCCTATTTCCCTAACACTCTTAGACCCCTCTACCTAAGGCAGACACAACCCCATTGCCTGAAGAATGAAATCTGCTGAAGAAAAACCCGAGGAGTCCACGGGGCTCTATTCTCCCTTACAGAGCTCCCAAAAAACCGTTGGAGGAGGGGGTCAGCCCATTCCATGGAAAGGAACACTGAGGGCCCAGGCAGGAGGTATGCCCTGACCTGGGGTTCTAGGGAGTGATCTCACACACCTCTGATAAAGACAAAGGCTTCCTCACCAGGCACCTCCTTCAGGCCAGGTTCCCTCCCTACCAGAGTCAAAGGATCAGGAGGGCCCTTTCCTCTGTGTGACCTTGGCCTATGGCCTCTGAGTCTGTTTCTCTATCTGTAACATGGAACCAGGAGGATAACAGTTACTATGTTAAGGAAGGAGGACTTCCTGTGTGCCAGACGCTATATGCCTTGTCTCAATGAGTCTTCCTACACACCTTCTGAAGGAAGATGATGACTGGCCCATCTAGAGCAAGCAATTCAATAAGCAGTTGAGATGCAGGGAAAACGGATGCCCTTTGCATTGGGGACCCTCTGGATCCAGACTAACATTTCCCAAAGTAATGTCTGAGCTGACATCAACCTGGGGTCAGAGCCACACACTGACTTAGGATCTCCCTCCCGGTGGACAGTGGAGGAAGGTTAGCTCAGAGGTAACTGGGCCAAGGAACTAGAGGGGGGAGATCTGTCCTTCTAGGGCTTGCGTGTGAGGAGCAAAGGCGTTAACGGGGCCATCTAGGGGACTAGAATCCTAACATCTAGGTTTGGGGCTCCATCCTGTCTCTTCCTGTTGATCTGACCGTGCCTTTCCCCCACAATGAGTCTCAGTTTCCCCTCTGTAAAATGGAGAACGGTTCTTACTTCTTACCCCAAACTGTAGATCCCTGAGGAAAAAAGTAGAGAGACACAGGAAAAAAGACTCCAGATAGTGACCTCCTCCCACCCTCCAAATCCCAGAGGACCTGAATCTGCCCATTAAGTGATCTGCAGACAGGGAAACTGAAATCTGGAGAGAAGCTTCTGAACAGGTCCTAGGGTTGAGACCCTATGAGGCTTACTGGGGAGAGGAGCATCTAGCTCCTTCCCAATGCTACCATCTCCCCAGAAGAAATGATGATAGCAGACCCTCATAACACACACTCATTCTACCAGTATGGTGCAAAGCACTTTACACACATTTTCTCACTGAATTTTTTTCTGTAACTCTTTAGTATTGTCACCCATTTACAGATGAGGCCACTGAGACTCAGGGAAGTAAAGTCACCTGCATAAGGTCACAAGGTCAATAATCAGCAAAGCCAGGATTTGAAACCAGGTCTGTGTGACTGGCTCTCCAACACTGGCCAAGGGCTGGCTCTTCAACACTGACCAAGGGCTCTGAGGGACATGGAAGGAGGGCTTATGGCGGGAGGCTGAAGACCAGTTCAGCCCAGCCTAGGGGTTCTGGGGTGAGGGGGAGTGGCTCTCAGGCTCTGGGCAAACCACGTGAAGGCACTGTTGCAGAGAAGTCTGCAGCTGTACCCTAAGGCCCAGGAAAAGACAGGGGAAGGGGCTGCGGGTGGGCCGGACGGGCCAGGCTGGGCCAGAGCTCCGGGCATTCCGGCGGCCTCCGCAGGAAGCAGAATGGGACGGAAACCGGCTCCTGCCTCCTCCCCCAGAATCCTGTGGGCAGCCCAGCCGGGCCGCACAGAGGCCCTCTTTGTGCCTGCCCCAACCCGCCACCCGCGGCTGGCCCAGGGTTTTGAGTTTCCTGGGGGGGTGGGGACCCTGTCACTGCTAAACCTCCAGCTACCTCCCCCTCTCAAGGGTGGCCACAGCAGTCCACAGCTGGTGGAGGAAGTGAATGGATGGCCAGGGCTACCCCAGAGACTCTGGGGGGCCCGGAGTCTGTCCACGTCTCATACCCCCAACACTTACACACCGTAATTGGGGGCTGGCGGCAGGCAGGGACCCAGGGAGAACCGAGAGGCCATCCCCTTTAGCCGGCCTTTCTGCCCGAAGCCACATGTCCACCCTGATGTACCTGGAACCCCCCATCTCACTCCATCTTGGTGACTGGGCCCAGGTTGGTGTACATAGAGAGGCTGGCCAGGATGGTAGGGCAGTCTGTCTGTCAACCACCATTTCCCACTCTCCAGGGGCTCCCTGGACACACAGAGCACATCGAGGGGGAGGCCTCAAGCCCACTTCAGCATGTCAGGGACAAAAGCCTCTTGGGTGGTATAAATGTGCTCAAGGAACACTGGGCCCCAGGGAGTGAGCTCTGGCTGGAGTGCATATTGTGAGGAGTAGCACTACAGACCAGTAGGTCTGCGTGTGTCCACCTAGAAGGTGCGTCAGATACCGTACATGCTACATGCATGAGAGAGTGTGTGTGTGTGTGCGTGTGTGCGCGTGTGTGTGTCTGGGGGTGGGGGCTGTGGGTGTGTCCAGGTGTATGTGCACAGACTCAGATGGCACCCTGTGGGTTTGAACACTGATGTATACACAGGGCTTATATGCCTGTGTAGGTGAAGGTCTTTGTGTGTACAAGTGGAGTGTGTGCTATCTACATCCCCGGATGTAAGCATATGCCTGAGTGCGCATGTGTGTGCGCTACAGTGGTTTACATGGTGGCTGGATGTTTGTGGGTTCTTCTGGTCCGTGAGCGTCAACACACTGTTGCCATGTGTCTACGAGGGTGTGTGTGTGTGTGTGTGTGTGTGCGTGCGTGCACACACGTGTGCACACACTGTGAGCTATATCAGGGCTTCGGGGGTTCTGAGGTGTGAGTGTGGGGCCCAACTGGGATGGGGACGGTGCAGACAGGAACTAATGCCAGGTGCTGGGGCCCCTATGGAAACAGGAAGCTGCCCACAGGTGTGTCTGGGCTGTGGTGGGGGCTGGGCTCCACCCACGTTCAGTTTGTCCCCCTGAGAAACCAACCCAGGGATCCAGTAGCCGAAAGCCCATCCCAGCCACGAGGGAGGCACCTTCCTTGCCTGTGTGCTGTTCAAGACGGAACAGCTCTGACCAGCGTCTACCCGCCCCGCCTGGCCTGAGCATGGAAAAAACTGGAAAACAAAAGCCCCCAGACCGCAGGCACTCCCTGCAGAGGCGTGGGGGAAGCAGGCAAGAGGCAGGAGGCTGAGGAGGAAGGAGGGAGGTGTCGCCGCAGCCCCGGAACACAAAAATAATGAGGCGAGAGGGGCCATGGGGCCGAGCCGGCTGGTTCCGGAGTCGCTATCTGACCTTGACAGATGCCACAGCTGGGCGCCGGGGGAGAGGAGCCACGGTGCAGCACAACACCCCCCACCCCCTGCCACCTCCCCCAGGCCAGGTCGATGGACGTCCAGGCGGGGGCCCCAGCCACAGGCAGCCACCCCACCAGGTGGGAGAAGGGAGGCCTCAGAGTGCATCCCAGCTGGGGGGGGGGCGGTGTGTGGCGGTGGGAGGGCATGGAGGCAAGGGAGTGGGGGCAGGGCCTGGCGGGGCCCGGGAGGCAGCAGTGCGGTCTCCTGAGGGCACCCTGGCCTTCAGGTGTGGCTGTGTGTGTGAGAAGCACAGAGCATGCTATTGTGCTTGTGTGGCTGCGAGGCTGAGTGTGTGCGCGGAAGGGAAGCAGAGTGTGACTGTGTGTGTGACAGAGACAAAGATCATACTTGTGTGTGTCCTTGGGGTCACACGAGGCTGGAGAGTCAGGCTGAGGTCCCTGAAATGGGTGTGGCCACACCACTCAGGGGTGGGCACCGATCCCTCCCCTGGCCCCTTCCAGAGCCACAGCTGTCCTGGAGGGTGCAAGCCACGCTGGGGCCAAGGAGGGAAGGAGGACAAAGAGAGCCACAGGCCCCCCCCCTCACCAAGTTGTCACATGCGGATGGAGCCGAGCCGCCCCTGCGGCCCTTCCTGGCCTACTCTCCCTCCCACAGTGGTGGTGGTCCTCGGCACCAGTAATGGACACCAGGCTGGGCACCACGACTCTGGGGACCCCCATGAGGGGCTGGGTGTGAGCTGCGGGAGGGGATGCTGGGCTGGAGGCGGATTAACAATTCCGAGCACTGGCTGCATAATTAAAAAATCATTACAGGCGGGCGGGCAGAGCCGAGTGTGAGCTCACGCTCAGAGCAGGCGGGGACACTGCCATGGCGCTCCCCCTCCCACTGCCTCCCCGAGGAAAAAATCCCACCTGCTAATATAATTATGGAAAAACACAAGCACAGAAATTTGGTTTCAGCAAACAACGTGCCTGAGTGCCCGGGGCCTGCCTGGCCCTCAGCACAGGGAGCAGGCCGGCCACTCGTGCCCAGAGCTCATGGCAGTGAGGTAGGCCCTGCTGGGTCCATACTCCAGACCCTGACCTCCACCCTCTCCCAGCTCACAAGAGAGGGGAGTAGGGGCACAGAGAGCCCAGTTCCTCAAATCCCAAATCCAGGAGAAAACTGGTCAGTCCTGATAGTTTACAAACAGGGAAACTAAGGCTAAGGAATCTGCATAAGGTCACTGTGTTCCTGACAAAGCAGAGGAGGAACTGGATTCCGCGCCGCACCGGTGCAACAACCCCTCAGGAGCTCAGTACCCCCCC
>NW_027397145.1:1141507-1186311 GCF_003265705.2 Callorhinus ursinus
CCCCCCCCCCCCCGCCACCTCTGGCTCCTTCCACTCGGTGAGTGGCTCTCTCTCCCTGAGACTGAACGGGACTGTCCGACCTCCGACCGTGTGTGCCCCGGCCGGGCCGGAGCTCCACCCCCCTCCCCGGACCCCACCGTGGGGGCGTGGGGGCGCCCCAGCCTCCCCGTTCGGGGACAGGGCGTCCTGGGCTCGTCTGGGTTAAGCCAGGCGAGCAGAGCTGGCTCCCGCCCCGAGAAGCGCGAGCCAGCTCTGGGGCACAGGCCCCAGGACGGCAGGAACAGCCGCCATCACCTCGGGCCTGGAGCGGGCGGCGGGCGGCGCGGGGAGGGGAGCCGGGCCTAATTAGTCGGCCTGGGACCCGGGGCGGGCGCCGGGGCGGCAGACGCCGCAGCCAGAGCCGCGCAGGCATGTCGGCGGCCGGCCGGGAGGCGGCGGGGAGCCGGGAGGACGCGGCGCCCTGAGACGCGGTGGGACAGACAGCCTGGGAAGGACCGGGCCGAGGAGATTCCGCACCGAGCGGGCCTGCCTCCCCTCGTTCCTCGGGGCCACCAGGCGCAGCAATTAGAGGCTTTCAAAGTTTGTCCTTAATTGGTTTCATTTTTGCCTCATAAATGATTCATGGCCCCGGAGGTCTGCCAGGCGTGGGGGGAGTGGCAGGGGGAATTTGGGGAGGCTTTTGCCTGGAGCCAGGCCCCCTACCTGAGGCTGGGGAGAGGATGACAGGGGCTGGGGAAGCCTTGGGCAGGTGGGATCCTCCAGCTAAAATAAAAACCCAGGCCCTCTCCTTGGGGCACTAATTAGAAACTGCAGCTCCTTCTCTGCAGACCAAGCTCTGTGTCCAGGCCCAGAGCCACTGCAGCTGCTGGGGCCCTGGGAGCATGAATAATAATGTAATGATAACACAGTAACAGTGTCAACAATAATAATAACCATGGCAAACACTTAAGGAGTTCTTACTAAGAAGTTCCAGGCATGGAGCTAAGAACAAATGTGTTCTTTTTTTTTTTAGAACAAATGTGTTCTTTTAACCACTCTCCCACCCCCAAGCACCACCAGGGAGAAGTACCAAGACCCCCATTTTACAGATGAAGAAACTGAGGCTTGGAGAAATTAAGGTCTGCCCTCTGACACTCTAATGCCAGAACTCCTCACTTCCCGCTCTCAGGAGCACAGGGCTCAAGGCTGGAGAGTGGGAACGCTGCCTGCCAGGTGGATCTGGAGCTGCAGGCCCCAGGGAAGTCGGGGAAGGTGCTGAGGCCTGCAGAAAGACCCCAGGATGCACCAGCAGCCCCACACCCACCTGGGCCAGGCTACCTCTGCCCCTCAAAAGGCTGTGTTGGTCTTGGCTAAGTGATGTCCTCACAGGGCCTTAACTAGTCTATCTGTAAAATAGGAACACAGGAGCCCTATGACCCCCGTCTAGTGCTAACTCTGTGCTGGGCATGGGAAACACGGAGATGCCATGGACCCCACCCTCAGAGAGCTCCTAATCTAGGAGACAAATGGACAGACACACACGCAGAAGGGTTTAACAGCCTGTACAGAGCCCTGAGCACTCAGCCTATGGCCTAATGTGCTGGAGGGCAGTACCACAGAGCTTCTTGGAGGTGAGGTGGGCAGAAAAAGCTTCTCCTTTCTGACCCTAGACCCAGCTTACACGGGAGGCTCCGGAAATGGGTGTGGCCTGCTTAAACCCAAGCCTAGAGTCAGACCTTGAAAAAATTCAGAACTGCAGAACACAGCGGAGTGAAGGGGGATGCAAAGTGCCCAGCTCATCCTGCCCTATGATGGTCACTTTTATTCTGAAAAACTATCAGAGATGAGGCTTACACAATTAACTGCAGGGCCCACTGGGACCCTGGGGACGTCCAGAGGGAATGTGCTAGACCAATCTGGGAGTGAATGCTGTACAGAATGACTCCCCCTAGAGGGCCCCAGGGCTCTGGGCCGCTAGCTGTTGGCTCTTGGGGGCCTCACAAGTATCACCTCCTCTCAAGTCCTAGCTCCTCTGCCCCAACTCTACATGCGCCAGACTCCCCTCCAAAAACCCGCTGGCCTTCTCAGGCCCTGGCACCAGCCCCGTCCCATTGGCTCCCCGCTCTCCCACCCAGCCTGGTACCAAGGCCAGATACTTCAAGTGATACCTCCTTGTGCTTCACCACAGCCCTCTGAGTGGCTTATGTGATCATCCCCATTTCCCAGATGAGGAAAACGTCTAAGAAAAGCTAAGATACCTGCCTAACGCCACACAGCTTGAAGGAACCCAGGTCCAAACCTCTTGAAAGCCCATGTTCCTCACCTTGCTGGCCTCCTGCAGGTCAGTATCCCTGACCTGTCCTATGGGGATCCATAGGGCTTCCATTTTCCCTATTTTATAGATGGCCACCTCTTGCCCCAGTCCTGACCCTTCCTCAGTCTGGACAAAGCCTGTACAGAGCCCACACTCCTCCAGACACTAGAACTTGGTCAGACTCTTGTGGTCAGGGGCCCTGCTGGGAGGTCCTAGCAATGGGGTGCCTATGTACCAGGGGAGCCCTGGCGCACAGGGCCTCCTGTCTCAGCCAACTGGGTCATCGTGAGGATTAGGGAGGGTGGTGGACGAAGCCCCTACGTGAACACACAGGGCAACACAAATGTCTGATGGTAGGGTTGGGGGGAGGAGGCACAACGGTACCAGGGGTGCCAGGGTTGGGGGGCTGGCCACGTTCTCTGGCCCTCTCCTTTGGGAACAGAGTCAACTTTAAGGCCCCGATCACCCACACTTGGGACGGGGCTGCCTGTGGGAGCATTCCTCCCCTGGGAAGAAGCCCAAGCTTTATACACCCCTTCCACCACCCTGCCGGAGGACAGAGCTGAAGAGGTGGGCGAGTCATATCCTCTCTGGGCCTCAGTTGCTTTATCTGCACAACGGACCTATTCTGTCCCTTGAACCCTTTGGGTAGAAGTTTAGAGGTTTTGAAAAAAGGGATTTTTAAGACGTGGGCACACCATTCAGCTGTCTGCGCTGGCTGTGAGCACTCGAGACACTGGAGTTGGTATAAAGAAGCCTGACAATGGCTTGTTGAACATGCTAACAAGTGGCTGAGTTCTCAGGATGCCCAAGTGCATCTCGCTGGCCCAGCCAACAAACACTTTCCAGGTGCCTACTCTGAGGCAGGATACCAGTCCGCCTCTTCGTCCTCACTGTGCCTCTGCCTGGCCCACCACGACCGCCCAACCAGGTCACTGGGGTCCCCCCCTCCCCCCCGCAAGTCTGCCCAGGAAGCGGCGTCTCAGGCGGGTCAGCACTGACGTCATTAGGACTGGCTGGGCGTGGAGCCTGCCACCTCCGGAACCACCAATTAATTAACTTTTTCAAATTAATTTCCCAAGCAAAATTCCATAATTACATCTATCTCCATCAGGCCGCACTGGGCAGGCAAGAGGACCCCGCACTGAGATCGGATGTGGGGTGAGGGATGACCACACCAGCCCCAGGACCAGGGCAGGGAGGTGCTGGGGGTTGGGTTTCACCCCAGCAAAGCAATTGCCTGATGTCCTTATGAATGCCGTCTGGAAGGGAAGAGAGCTGAGATGTCAGAGCCCACCCCACCCCAGCCCCCAGTCAGAAGGTGGGGGCGCTCAGGGAGACTCATGCTTGCCCAGCTCATCCTGCTGCCCCCATCCCCCACCCCGTGCCCCCAAACCACGGTGGGTCTTGGCAGGGCCCACTAGCAGCACAGGCACTGTGAGGCTAAGGCCGCGGCTGCAGCGTTCTAATTTCCCAAAGGGGCTGAGATTAATTAGCTCGCACACAGGCGCAGAGAGAGAGAGGAGTGTGGGAGCAGGGCGGGGAGCACCAGCCGAGGAACTGGCCGGCGCCCCTCCCTGCCCGCCCGGCAGGCGGCCTTGACAGCCTGGGTGCTCTGAAGGTCAGTGGCCAAGCCGGCTGAGCCAGCAGCCTGGCGCTGTCTCCCTCCCAGAATCGCTGAGGACCGAGGTACCAAGAGGACAGCTCAGGGTGTATGTGGGGGTTCCACTGTCACCACCATCAGCGGAGTCTGTGCCAGGTGCTCTGTCCATACGGGGACCTGGGGACGCCAGGAGAAGGCACGTGGGTGTGTGTCTGACTAACTTACCCCTCCCCCAGACACTGTGCATGGCAGACTCTCAGTCATTTCACAAATGCAGAAACTGAGACCGGAAAGGGGAAGTGACTTACCACACAGCCCAGGACCCTAAACCCAGAGTCTGCCCCTCCATTTGAGAGAACACAAACCTGACTCAGTGACCTCTAGTGAGCCTCGACCTAGGGCCACACTGTGCCTGGTGCTGTCTTTGGCTAAGACACATCACTTGGGGAGGGGGGAGCTGGGGTCACTGCTGGGGCTGCCCCTGTATATAGAAGGTATCTCCAGCTCAAGGACACTTTCTCAACTACTCTGTGCAGGGCTCCCTAGAAGGGAAAGGACTCCCCAGGAAGATGGGAGGGTGGGGATGGGGGAGGTATAGGACCCTGACCAGGCCCCCAAGTGGCTCCCACAAGCCTAGTAATTAAGTTTCCCAGAACTTATCTGCAAGGACATCCCCCAAACCCTAAGGGGTATCAATCTGCTCCCTGGTGCATCCCCTGGCCCCCTACCGCACTCCCAATGCATCAGGCTCACCCTTCCCAGGCCCAAGGAGTCAGCAGTCCCAAGGGCCTTGGGTCCAAACCTGGGGAGTGCCCTGAGATAGCAGAGGTCCCCAGGACAGCCAAGGGCTGGGCATAGGTGGGGAGGAGGCTGGCCCAACTAGGAACATTATTCATCATGGGATTACAGAGGATGGGTAGGACCTGCCGCCCCTGCCCCCAGGCACAGGTTCAGGTCACGAAAGGGTCCAAGTGGGCTTTGGAATCAGGGTTCCTCTGTAGCCCCCAGCCTAGGTGACCTCAGAGAATTTGCTTGACCTTGCTAAGGCCATTCCTTGGTCTGTGAAATGCACATGATGACAGCCCCACCCTCGTCTGGGTCCTGGAGAGGACACAAGTTCTCAGGGCAGGGCAGCACACAGAAGGTGCTCAACAAATGATGGCCGTTATTATTTTTACCGCCATCATCAGCCAGCAAAAGAGTGGTAAGGACTGTTCAAGCCAGGGGTGCCAAGTAACCGAGGTTGTGGCCCCGGTTCTGTCACTGTCTGCCTTTGAGTCTGAGCCAATCCCTGTGCTTCGGTTTCCCCAGCCCCGCGGAGAGCACTCCTCCCCCGTCCACTTACCTGCAGGAACATAGGGAGAGGAGCGAATGACAGAGGTATAAAGTCTGCAAGCGGGGCAGCACTCCGCTGTCCAGGCCTGCATGCCTTTTCTGGCCACAGGAAGAACCCACCTGTACATCCTGCCAACCTTTCCTTCCACCTCCCAGGCCCCAGCACGGCCTGCTCTATGTCAGCACTCCTTCCGTCTCCAATGGTCCCGACCGCTCCTTCACACAGGTGTGTGCCTAGCCCCTCACGACACTGCAAAGAACCCATGTGGCACCTGGAAGTCCCTGCCGAGTCTAACTTGTGGTCTTGCTGTGTACTGAGGGGTTGGGGAACTGAGAATGCCGGGGATCTATGGTTGGCTCTGTTTCCTCCCATATCGTAAAGCCCCCAGGAATGTCCAGACACCCAAGGACTCCACATTCCTCTCCCTGGATCCAACCCATTGGTTGGATGCTCCCCCCTCTCTGCGACCCCAGGGTCAGCCTCTTCAGTCCCCCACCTGAGCATTCCCATCTGAGAACAGCCCTAAAGAAGGCTAAATCCAAGACAGTCTAATTAAGGAGTCCGTATTATGGGGTACCCCTCCCAGGAAAATGCCAGCTTTGGTGGAGCAGTCAGGTCGGGAGGAGGTCCGGACTCACCTGGAGATCCAGGTGTGTGACACAGTGAGAACCACACCCCACCACCTACTTCAGGTCCTGCAGCTTTGAGACACAGAGATAAGGCTCATACCCATTTTCTAGGTGGCAAAAGTGAGGTCAGAGCAGCCTGTGATAGCAAAGTAGGCAGTGATCAAGCCAAGTTTGGAGCCTAGGCCTGTCCTACTCCAGAGTCCAAGGCTCAGAGGACATCCAGTCCTCCTGACTGACCGCTGCTGTTTGTTTACTTCAGCATGCCTGGGCCCCTCTCCCCTCCCTGACCATTGTCTAGGCCTTTATGAGGGAGATATGCGTGGCCAGGAGGGGGGGAAGCTAGCCTGGGCCTGAGTCGTAACAGTCACCTGCCCCTTGAATCTCCCTCCCTGGGCTCTCTCAATCCTGTAGATCCAGAATGATCTGTAGTCTGGGTGTTGGGTGGCTGTGTCTAAAGCCCTTCATGACCATGAAGTCAGACCCATCAGACTCAATTCTCTCACCTGAAAACTGGTGTTTTTTTCAGTGTATGAAAAAGAGTCATGCCCCCAGCTCTGCCCAATCCAGGGAAGGCAAGCCCCAGACCCACTGCGCAGAAGCCTACAAGCCCCCCGAGGGCATCCCTCCAACCCAGCAGCTCAGCCCCTCCTTGTATTCAGGTCAGCTCTGTACCCATTTTGCAGGCCAGTAGACTAAGAACGAGGAAATATGTCTGAATTCTAAGTCTCAGGGTACTGGCTGCAAGGTGGGGGAGATAATGAGAGACGGGGGAGCCAAGGGAACTGAGGAAAGTAGGTGCCAGGGTGAGCAGGCAGGCTCCTGGGGCACAGCCCAGTAGGTCAAGGGGGGCCCTTCCCCAATTTCCAGCACCCCCCAATCTCCCCAGGAACCGGCCCCCTTACTGGGGGCAGCAGCTGGCCACTTGGCACTCCCCAGAAAACTGATTTTCCACGGCTTTTCTTTGCCAGGACTTTCCTCTCCCTGGCTCCTCCGCACCTCTCCCCCACTCACCCCCAACCCGCTCTGCCCAGGTCAGAGTTCCCCATCCTGGAGGGCAAGGTGGGTTTATCACTTCCAGGCCTGAGACTTAGGCCTCTGCCCCCAGAGAAGGCCAAGCCGGCCGGGGAATGGCGGAAAAAACAGTTCCCTTCCCACCCGCCCAAAAGAACCCAGCTGACTCTACATGGCCAAGGACCAGGCCTCTTTTGTGTGACCCTAAAGGTGGGATGTGGCTAAGTGGAGCCCCAACCGCGTCTGGTGTGTGCACACACACCAGACGCTGTAGTGTCGGGTCTCCCGGCCCAATCCTATGGAAGCGGGCGGCCGCGGCCTGAGCACGGAGCAGACCTACAGCTGCTTTGCCAGAGCGGGGTCTGGGGTCCTCCTGGGAGTGCGGAACGCCCACACATGACTCTGTGGGGCCATTTGCCTACGTGTGTGCCGGCGTGTGTGCGTGCCAGAGGCCGGGGCGGGCAGCATACGCGTGAGCGCGCTTCTGGGGTGTCCACAGCTGATGCGATCGGGCCATGCTGTGTGTGTCTGCTGCGTGTGCCGGGCTGTGGGGAACTACGTGCGCTCAGTGAACATGTCTGTCCCGAGCGTGTGCCCCGGGGTGTGCCATGTGGGGAGTGCGTGAGTGCACTCTGCCTGCCAGGCCGCAGGGCCTCGTGGGGCTGCTAGGGATGGGGTGACTCACGTCTCCTGAGCTCATCCTGCCGCCTGCCCGCCCAGCTCACCCTGCTCTGCTGGGCTCATGGCCGCCAGCGCAAGGCGGGGGGGGGGGGTATGGTAGGGGGAGGCGCAGGCAGACACGGCAGGGAGGCTGGCTTGATAAATAACCTGCTGCTTCCCCAGGCCTTGGAGAATGGGAGGCTGCAACACGGGGAGAAGGGGGGGGAGCAGGGGGAGGCAGCCCCGGCCCACACGGCTCCGGCTGCCCTGGCCCCCACAGCCCAGGCTGCGGCTCCGGTTCCTGTTTCATCGAAACCTGAGCTGGGAAAAGCCTATCGGGTCATCTTGCCTGTCCCGCCGGCCGCCAGGCCCAGGCAAGCTGCCCCTCAGGGGACAAGCCTGCAGCCTGGCCGCCCAGTCAGTGGGTGGGTGGGTGGGGGGAGGATATTTCTGTCCAGACTAAATGCAGCTTCAGGCCTCTGTCTCCCCCCCCCCCACTAACAGCTGCTCCCAGGGGCCCCCTGGCTCTGCAGGGCTGACTAAATATAGTCCCCCCCACCCCAGCAAACCCCCAAAGTTCACCTCTTCCCGCTGGCCCCACCCACATGAGGGCAGGGAGAAGGTTGGGGAGCCCACTGTGTGATCTCAGGCCAGTGTATCCCCCTCTCTGGGCTCTCAGATACGAAACCTCAAGTGTTCCTCAGCTCTAGGCCCTCACACGCCTAACAGGTCCTGCTGCGGAGAGCAGACCACAAAGGTGACTAAATTGGGGGTCTCTGTCCAGGGAAATAAGGGACAAGGTCCCCTCCTCCAAGTGACTCCAACCTGCTTCAGGGAAAGAATGGCTCGGGGGGGGGGCCCTCCCCAGCACCCCAAGTACCTGTAGGCTTATAAACATGGCCTCTCCACCCAGCCTGTTCCTTGCCCAGACTGGGCAATACCAGGCTCCTCCAATCTGCCCCAGCCGGACCCTGGCCAGGAAACAAGTTGTGCCAGGCTTGGGGGGTGGGGGTGGGGGTGGGGACACACGGGAGCATGACAGCTGCTATTTCCTGGAGGCCACAGTCGGGCACAACCCGGATTCCTGCCTGGCTCCACACTCCACCAGACAGCCTCTCCCGGGCTCCGGTCCTCAGCATGGCAGCCCCTTCCCCGGCGTCAGCACCCTCTCAGACCCCAGCCAGGGTCCCGGTCTCACCGTACCGGTACAGGCAGGAAGACAGCGCCAGATGTACCTTCTGCTTTGGGCTGGGGAGAATGGTGGTCTCCGCAGGGTTCAACAGGCGGGGGGAGACGGCCCCACCTTCCTCCCTCCTGCCTGCCTGCCCACCCGGCTGCTTCCCCCAGCCCCACACGCACCAAATTCCCCACATGCCTGTCTGTCTCTGACAGCTCGCGCAAATACTTGGCTGCACGGGCACCCGCTGTTCTGAGCCCGCTGCGCCTCCTCCCCTGCCTTCCCCGGGGGGCTCTGCAGACGCAGCCAGGGATGGGAGGGGGCCAGAGCCAAGAAGCTTGGTGGGCAGTGGGGGGGGGGTGCGTAGGGGGGGCGAAGGCGGGGAGGGGAGCAAAGGCAGGGAGGACCAGTCTCAATTCCAAAGCACCACCCCCGGCCCCCAAGCCTGGGGCACTGAGGGACCTGGGAGGCCACTGTGAGCCAGCTCTGGCTGGGCGGCAGCTGCCCACACCCCCACTGCCCCCCGGAACCTCCCAGGAGGACCTTCCGGAGGCCTCCCACTCGCCTCAGCCGATGAAACAGCATCTGCCACCCCCGCGGCGGCAGCTCAGGACAGGGCGGAGGGCACCACGAGGCCCCTGGGGAAAGGCTTTGAAATCTGGACTATGGCCCAGCCCCTCCTGGCAGTCCTGGCCTCCTACCACAGGCCCAGCCTTAGAGCATGGTGGGGGGTGCGTTCCAGCCCTCCTGCAGTGCGAGGGGCACACCCGCCCAGCTGCCAGGCCTGGGACGTCTCCACTGAGACTGGCTGGGGGACTTTGTTTGCCCCCAACTACCCTCCTTCCGGCTTTGCCCTGCCTCCCTCCCAGGAGACCAGTGGAGGAAACACTTCCTGAGAATGGCTGGGATTTTCCGCTGGACACTGCCTTGCTGGCAGGCTCCTTATCTCCCCCCTACCTCATTCCTTCTCCCAGAGCCACCCCTGCAGCCAAATGACACTCCTACCCCGTGTCCGCAGCCAAAGAGGCCCCCTCCCTGCCGCACAGCTCGGCTACTGGCCTCGGCCTCCCTAGTATCTCCACCACCCGGCGCCTATCCAGGCAGAGGCGACACTGAATGGGACCTCATGGAATATCACCCTCCATGTTGCAGATGGGTATACTGAGGTCGAGAGAGAGCCCGGTGACCTAGGCCTCCCATCCAGTGCTCTTCCTTTTACCACCACCACACTTGCTGCCCCAGGAACCCATTCGGCAACGCCCAGACTCCTGGAGGCATTAGTGTAACCCCAAGCAGAACTGCTCAGTGCTTTGGGTCCAAATGCCCAGCTGGCTATCCCAGGCTAGCCTCCCAACATTCTCAAAGCTTCACGGTGGTCCTGAAAAGAACCCCCAATATACTGTCTTTGTGACGCTAGACTCTGGGGTAGAGCCTCCTGTCCCCATTGCACAGATGGGGCTGCCGAGGCCCCCAGGGGAGGGGGAAGCTGCAGGCGGCCATGAATCAGAGGGGGAGCTGGGAAGCCGCCCGGCCCTGCCGGCTGTCGCTGGAAGCAACAGCCGGCATTTCCTCCTCACACTGGTGCCTCGGGAAGCGTGGGCAGCAGGCGGTGGGCAGCGGGTGGGTGGGCACCGCCGTGAGGACCCCTCCTGTGCCTACAGGCCAGCCGCATCCCCCTTGCTCCCTGACGGGGCCCACGCCAGCCAAATCTCCAAAGCAGGGCAGACCAGAGGCCGAACTGGGTTTCTGTCTCAGGTATATACGCTCATGTCACTTGAGGGCACCACAGGGAAGCCCCTCCTCTCAGATCCTCAATGTCCCCTAGCGTCAAACAAGATTGAAACATGACCATTCACGCTTCCTTTGCAGTAAAACTCATGGTTCTGTGATTCTAGAATCCCAACACGACAAGAATCCTGAAAAGAATCCCTCTGCTCCAAGCATTCTGATTCTAAATTCCTGTGACTAAAAATTCTAGGCCACCAAGATCTTAACACTCCCAGGAAGGAAGGGGGCCAAGCCCACTCTCACCTGGAGCTATGGGCCCAGCTAACCGATTCCCCATCTAGCTTTGGAGAAGGTGGGTCAGGCAGGAGAGGGCCTGGGTTTCTCCCATCAGGGTCAACAGGAACTGGAAATGAGGTTGGGGGGAGCCTCTGGGCCTGGAGACAGAGCTGGTCTAGTCCCGGAGGGCAGGCCACCCCCTCGTGGCACACACAGCCACTGACGCTGCAGATGTCAGGAAGCCCAGCCCTTGCCAGAACGAGAGCGGGTAGCTAGGGGTTTGTGAACCTGCACCTCCACCCTGCAGCTCGGAGGGAGGATGGGTGTCAGGTCAGGGCCGGTCTCCCTGCTTCTCAGGTTCCAAGCCAAGCTCCACGCTTCATCTTCCTGTCTTCACCACCCACTGCTTCCTCTTTCCCACCACGGTCCCTCACCTCTCAGGCTCCCAGGCCAATCCCAGGCCAGGCCAGCTGACAGCCAGCTGACAGCCAGCCAGGACAAAGGCTCTCGAGCCCATCTGACAGATGGAAAAACTGAGGTCCTGGGAGATGACATGACCTGCTCAAGGGCTAGGCCCCAGCAGCCTGTTGGTCTCTGGCCACATCTCTCAGACCCGCCCCCACCTCACTTATGGGAACCCTCGGCAGGCACAGCACATCTCCACATACCAGTGGGATCACCAGCACAAGCACATCTCCTACCCCACTGTCTCCTGAGAGCACTCATTCCCACAGAAATCGTCCGGCCATTCGTTCGTTCATTCATTCTTTCATTCATCCAACTGGCCAGTCACCACCCCCCACCACATGCCAGGCCCCTCCCCAGGGAAATGAGGGGCCTCAAGAAGGAGAGAGCAAGGCTTCTAGTCAACAAACTCAGGGGAGGGGCCGCAGTGTGCCTGGCAGCGTGGAAGGTACCCTAAACAAGCAGACCAACCGTGGCTGTTCTCACGGTGCTCACAGCCAGTCAAGGGCTCTACCAGGACCTAATCCCACATGGCAAGTCCTGGGGCAAGTCACAAACTCTCCGGTCTCAGTTTCCTCATCTGTATATGGGGACGCTAACAGCATCCAGTCACGGGGCTACTGTGGGGATTTAAGGGAAGCGAAGGCTCGAGAGCCACTAACATAGTGCCTGCCCCAGTCAGGGTTTAGGATGTTAGCCGTTGCCATCACCATTGTGACAACATATTATTATTATAGTAATAATTGGAGGACAGCAATTGATTAGCACAGTAGCTAAAGCTCTTCAAACACTCAGCTGGTGCCAGGCACTGGGGGTACAGGAAGCAGTCATTGCCATGTCCCATTGCAAGCCTGGCAAGGAGCGGGCTCACAAAAACCTCCAAGTATCTGCTGGATGAGGGAACCAATGACAGGAGGCATGGCCCTGCTCTAAGGAAGGCACGCTCCAGGGTGTGCTCACGGGTGCTGCACACGTATGTCCGAGCGCTTAGGTGTGCACGCGTACGTCCGTGTGAGGAACCTAGGAGGTCCAGCAGACAGCAAGTTATGTGCAGGGAGCACAGCTGCTCAAGGCTGCGCCAGCCCCCCCACCCCTACCCCCCGGCCAGCAAAACTGAGCACAGAGCCGAGGGGACTGCGGCAAGAGCAGGGACCGGGCCTGGTGGGGAGAGCCCCGGAAAGATGCTTTGCATAGTTCTGGCCACCAGACTACAGGCCTAGGCTAGGCTCCTGGGTGGGGGCGTGGGGCTGCCAGGTGCTGCCCCACGGGAATCAGGCCCCAGCATCCATACTTATGCCTGTACTGGCATGGCATGCGGGTGTTCCTGCCGGCAGGCCTGGAGAGGTCACGGCCGGAGTGGGGGGAGTGGTGGGCTCCAGGGCTACGTGGGGGTCTGCTGGACAGGGGAGGCTGGGTACAGGGCTCCCCCAGGGCCACCGGGCAGGCCTGGCTCTGCCCTGCTGGGGCCGGCAGCTGGAGGGGAGTAAATATAGCGCGGGGCGTCCCGGCCACATTCCTGGGAGGCCAGCACGGCCCGCCTGCCCGCTGCTCTGCCAGGGCCCAGAACTGCCACTGCCCTCTTCCCAAACAAACAGAAAAATAAATAAAACCAGCTCTCACGCCCAGCGTAGCCAGGGGGAGGGGGCAGGAAGGGGTGGACAGGGGAGCAGGCGGACAGACCAGTTGCCACGGTTTCTGTTCCGCTGAGAAGGAGGCGGCCAACAAAAGAGGAAAATGGAGGAAAAGGGCAGGGTGATGGTCACAGATGTCAGAAAAGGGGAGACGGTGTGTAGGAGAGATGGAAGGTGTGACCATGAGAGGTGTGGGGGAGGCAGGTCAGGAGGGACAGAGGAGGTGTTAGGGCCGGTTGGGGGAAGGCAGAGGCAGCCTCTTGGGGTCAGTAATTCAGCAATTCAGCGACAGGGGTGGCCCCAGGGGGGGGGGGGCTAGCAGACAGACAAAGGGGGCTAGGGCAGGGGGCTGGCTCCATGGGCCATGAAATATTAAAGAGCCTAGGCCAGTGAGTGACAGAGGTCATAGAAATAAGGAGACTAGCCAGGGAGCTACCGGGACCCTGAAGCAGAGGGCACCTCACTCCCCACCCCACCCCACCCCTCCCCACCACCTCCAGCAGAGCCAGTCTCCCCAACTCTCCTGCAGGGGCTCCTTTCTGTCTTTCCAGCCAAAAGGAACAGGCTGAGGGTGGGAGGGGCCGTGGGGATTAGGGATGGCAGGGGACCTTTGCGGTTCCCTCTTCCCTCTGGCTGGTCTGTGTGCAGTGGGCCTTCCAGAGCTGCCAGCTACCCTAGCAAGAAGGCCAGGAGGCCTGTCAGCACAGCCACTGGCACGGGTGCCTCCTGGGGAAGGAGCAGACATCCAGCTTCCCCTTTACAGAAAAAATCAGCCAAGCCACCACTTTCCACAGAGACCAGCGGGGAGGGAAGTCCATGCCTCACGGCTCAGCTGAGCCAGCGAGTAAGCGAGCGAGCAAGCCAGCAGGTCATCCCCTAGCCCTCCCACCCCACCCAGGCCCCATTACCAGCCTCATGACCTTGGCCAGTCCCCTTGTGCCTGAGCCTGTGTCTTTGCCAGCCCCATACCACCCTAGGCTTGGTGTGAGGAAAGGAAAAAGAGGGCAAGCAATATGTTGAAACCCTGCTAGGGCGGGCCCCTGGGGCCAAGCATCTGCACGTGGATAACTCTCCCCTGAGTCCTGTGAGGTCAGGCCTCTTATCAGTCCCATTCTACAGAAGGGGAAGAGAAACCCAGAGAGGCAGAGTGATGTGCCCAACATCACACACCTGGTAATGAGCGGAATGGAGACAGAAATGCTAAGGGTGAGGCACATATTCTTTTCTTCCTTTTCACTGGGGGATGTGAAGTCCTCGTCACCAAAGAAGCCAACTTTTATTGCATGCTGTGGGTTAGCCACTGGTGCTGGGCACTAAGCAACCATCCCTGTGTCCACCTGAAAATGGCTTTGTGAGGCAGGCACTCTTATTATCCCATTTCAGGGATAAGGAAACTGAGGATCAGAGAGACAACTCACCCAAAAGTCATATATCCAGCTAGACAGTGGCATGGCCAGAATTTGGAGCCACGTCTGGCTCCAGAGCCGGTGCTCAAACACACTTGTCTGGGTGAGGTCAAGGGAGGGAGTTAAGAGGACCCAGTAGAGAAGAGCTCAGTGGTCCTACTGACCCCCAGAACACACACCATTAAAAGGTCGAAAACAAGGTTACAACTGCTGTGCTAGGGGGTGACCAGCAACTGCTCTGGAAACACAACATGAGCGGAGCCCGTGGGAACCCGGGGTGAGGGCACTGTCTAGGGGCCTGGCGTAGAGGGATCTGCCTGGTCTATCTAGAGCCCAGGTACCAGATAATGCAAGCCCCTCCCCCAGCGTGGGGATACTGAGGTTCATCCAAAGAGGGCCACCGGAAGCCCGTTCCTGTTGGGCCCCAGGGTTCCAACCTGCACCCCAGGGCCAGTGTGCCAGCAACTAATCACACCCCTGTAAGAGCCCCCAGTGCTGGCGGAAAGGGGGCAGGATCCCCTCCCTCTCTCCCAGGCCCCGCGAGCCCAGAGGGAGGCCAGCATCAGAGGCAGGAAATGAAGAAGAATTTGCGATCTAATTGAGCTGGCGGGGGATTAGGCGGCAGAATGCAATTACAGGGGCTGGAGCGGGGCCAGGGGCACTGACACCCCAAGATGTGGCCTGGCCCAGGTGACTGGGCCTAGCCAGTCTCTGGCCAAAGACACCCTACTGTGGAGGGAAGGTCGGGTAGGCAAGGACTGGGGCCAGACGGCTCTTCAGGACATAGAGGACCGTAGGCTTCCAGCTCCATGTCACACCCAGAAGCAAGAAGTTTTCCTGGGAATTCTCCCGCAGGGGACAGCCCTGTGGACTCTCACAGGGGATGAGGCAGACAGACACACCAAGAACATACATTCTCACAGGCTCTGCTCATGCATGTACACACGTGTTCACGCTCCCAGAAAAGCACCACATATCCACGTTCACTTGTATGGGGACAGACTCCCAACCTGCAGACACACAGCTCTGGCCCTTTGCTGCCACCAGTTCCACCAAAGCGGGGGGGGGGGGGGGACACAAAACAGAACAAAAAAAAATACACCCATGACCTTAAAATCCTTTTATTCCCATAATCACAGGCTGCCATCGCCGTGGATACGCGCTGTCACCCCGGCCCCAGCCTGTCTCCCTCCACAGCTTCCAAAACTCCCAGCAGGCAGGCAGACGGGGAGGCTGCCCAGTTACTGCCAGGGAGGGCAGAGGAGGGGAAGGACGGGGTGGGAGAGGTTCAATGCTACACACACACACACACACACACACACACTCAGGGCCTCAACCAGAGAGGGAGAGACTCAGAAAGACAGCCGGGCAGACAGATAGAGAAAGAGAAAGGAACACAGACACCAGCCACGAAAGAAAGACACAGACCACTCACAGCCCGCACAGCTCAAATATGCCCACTCCCAGATTCACACACCACTTTCCCAATTCAGACACACTACTCAGGGAGTCAGACTCTCCCAGATTTACAAGAATATACAAATCACAAAGATATACACAAATCACGAGTACACACTCCAAAATTCTAAGCACATGCAACTCAGAATATGCACATTCCCAGATTCACAAGGATAAATTCAACTTTCAGACAGATACTCAGATTCACAAACACACAAGTACAGATGCAATGCAGACCCACACAACTCCGAGACCCTCAGATACACATGCCCTGATACACAAACATACATGGGCGGAGACTCCCACCCCGCAAGACAGACAGACACACACACACACACACACACGCACACGCACGCACGCACACATTCAACACACAGATTCAGATAGGACATGCCCTGAGTCATAAGCACACATACCACCTAGCTTCCCAAATCCCAGACCAACAGACTAGACTCACACAGACTCATCTAGCACTGCCTTGGGTTTAGGGGGCAGGTGGACTGGTTGGGGGGATTCCTGGGTCTTTGAGGGGGCCAGCCCTTTCTCGTTGCCTGTAGCCTGGGAGGTGGGCTCAGAGTTGGGGGGAATGAAGGGGAAAGTAAGAGAAAGAAAAAAAAAAAACTTGAGTGGGATATTCTTGTTGGGCAGTAGCGCGTGAGTAACTGGGGAGGCTTTTTGTGGTCTGGTGAGTTCCAGCTATGAGTGAGAGTTTAACTATTAATACACTTAATCAAGGACACTTCACACACACAGGCACACATACACAGGCTAGGACAGCACCAGGTGGTGGGGATCAGGGAGGGAGAGCACTAGAATAAAGGGGGGGAAGCCCCAATTCAGGCCCCAGGGGGTGGGGAAAGAGGGAGGAGCTTCTACCCTGGGCGGGCCTCCAGAGCAGGGCCAAGTAAGTGATTCATTTCAGCAGCCCCAGAAAGGTGGGGCTTGACACACAGTAGGTGCTCAAAAAATAAACACTGGGGCAATAAATGACTAAGTTATTTACATATAAAAAACAGACAGTAATGATAACAGTAACAACAATAAGTGAGCCCTGCCCCATCCTTGGTCAATAAGGCCATACTCCAGAGCACCATGACTGGGGAGTTAGTTCTGCCTTAATGGTCACCCCACCAGACAGCAGGCTCTAGGAAAGCAGGCCTGGGTCTGGCTCATCGGTACACCCCCTCATTCCTCCACCCTATTCTGCATCCTAAAATGTCAGCTGACCTCAGCCCAGCCCACACGCCTACCCCCCAGAGAGACCCCCATTCCCTTCCACTCTCCCATAAATAACTAGGTGGGGCCCTAAAGAAGGTGGAGGTATTTAATTCCCAGAGACTTGGTTCTTTATCCAGATACAACCCTGCCTGCCACACTCCTATAAGCCTCAGTTTCATACTTGCCAAATGGGTAGAAGGCAGGCAAAAAGCGGAAAGAGGGATCAAGAGCGGGGGAGGGGGGGCGCTCACAGTGGGAGCCCATGGAACAGAGGCCTGGGCTGGCCTGGGCCCTGGATGCAGAATCCTCCCCTCCTTCTCCCTTCCCCCACCCGGCCCAGCCCAGCCGGGTGGACATTCCAGGCCTCACGTGATAAAGACGAGGCCGCTGGCCCACGGGTAAGTCAACAGGCTCTGTCGGGGGAGAGATAGGAGGCCCAGGCCAGGGTCACCTGCTGAGCCGGGAAAACAGCCGGGCCCAAATACACACATAAATAAGGCGCCAAGGGACAGCCAGTCAGCCAAGGGTCTGTCTTCTGCAGAGGAACCTCTGCCCCCACCTCGGAAAGGGAGGCGGCTTGGGAAAGGGAGCCACAAGGCTGGCTAGGCGCTTCCCTGGGAGAGCCCCAGCTCATGCCAAGACGAGGTGGGGGTGCTTCTACCAAGCTCCCCAGGGCTGACTGCGAACTCAGAGGCCAACCTTTCCTCAGCTGTTCCCACTCCTTCCCAGGACAAAAATCACCCCCTCTCCCTCCTCCCCAAGGAGAGAACGATTTCCGTTCTGGGAGGGGGGTGACAGCTGCAGAGCGGGCCACTACCCCCCGCCCCCCCACCAGCTCTTGCTTGAGTCTCATCCAGGGAAACTGCTAAATCAACACTACGCAGTAGTAGGTAGCACCGACCTCAGTCTCCCCCTCATCGCTCTCAAAAAGGGGTCTGGGAAAAGATTTCGGGTACCAGTTCCTAGGTTTCCTGCGGCAGTTGGGACCGAGGACACGGGGTCTTTCGGGAAGGGGTCTCACGTCAAACTTAGGCCAGTAAGACCCGTAAAAACCTCTAATTTAAATGCTCTTAGTTGCACGGAAGGACACCCCCGCCCCCGCGGGCCGGGGCAGCTGAGGTGGCGCCGGGCGTTCAAATAGCGCTCCAAACAAGTCCGCAGCGACCGCGCACGCAGCCCCCGCCAGGCGGCCCCAGCGGAAAACTTGAAAGGGACTCTGTTTGCCAGCCGCCCGGGGCGGCTCCGGCGGGGGCGAGGGCCGAACGATCACACAAGCCCCCCTCCCCAGCGCTTCCTGAGCAAGCGCGGGGCGGGGGTACTGGGCCCACCACAAAACCGAGGACTCCGAACAGCGCCCGCCGCTCGGGGAACGGAGGAGGTCAAGAGGCTGGCTGGCTCGCCGGATCCCGGTTCAGCTCTCCCCCAACGCGAAGATGCGACTCGAAGACCACCCAGGATCCAGGGGGCAAAGTAGGGCGCGGCTGTTAGCCCTTCAGACCCCCGTCTCAGTTGAAGGAGGAAGGTGTGGGTCTTTCCGGATGAGTCCCTACAGAACCCCCCAAATCTGCTGCTGCCTCCTTGCAGCCCATGGCACCAGCCCAACTCCGCGCACCCCTTACGAGCCGGGGGGAAAAAAAGCTATCTTGCTCCCTCACTGGGCGCTTCAGCTTTTCTGACAGGTCCCGGAGGCAGCCCCCCATTTATAAACTGGGGTCAATCACTTTCTGTCGATCCTACAAATAAACAAAGCCAGGCGCACCCCGCGCTCCCCGCCGGAAAGCAGCCCATTCCGGGAGAGGACAACTTCCCCCAGCAAGAAAATTAACACATTCTTCTCGCGGCGGTTCAGCCCCTCGCTCTAGGGAAGCAAAGGGGAGGGGGGCTTGGGGCCGAACTTCATGGGTAAATTTGGGGCCAGAGCAGCTAGGCAGGCGCCTGGGACACCCGCCTCCCACACTCCGCAGCTAGAGGAACACCCCCATTCTCCCTCCCTGGCTTTGCACGCTGCTTGGCCACGCGGGGCTCGGAGACAGCCTGAAAGACTCCCCAAGGCTAGTGAGGACGGGAGAGAGAGGCCGCGGGGAGCGGAGGTGGTGGTGGTGGGGGTGATAGTTTGACGGAAAAAAAAAAAAAAGGTCAAACTTGATCAGCCCGCCAGGCACCCCGCGGGCAGCGGGGGCGAGGAACCGGAGGGAAAATGTAGAAGTGGCCGCCGCCCCCTCCAAGTCGGGGCGGGGGGGGGGCTCAGCCACGCGTGGTCCGGGGCAGCAGTTACCGTAGCCCCCAAAACACAGGGCTGCTAGGGGTCCGACGGGGGGAGTGTGCGCCGCAGATCTCCAATCAGCCGCCCCCGCAGGCGGAGCGCCCGCCCAACACCCGAGGTGAGGACCCGGGATCCCGCCGCCCCAGCGCCCTCAAGCTCGGGTACTTGGGGAGGGGACGGAATCCCGCAGGGAGATCCTCGGCCCCAATGCACGGCGCCCAACCCGCAGTCCCCGACCCTAAAACCCCTCTTTTTGTCTGTACTCAGTGATCTGCGACCGAGCCGACTGCGGCTTGGGGAGGCTTGGGTATAGCAGCGGCCACCGAGCGATCACCGGCGCTAGGGCTCCGGGGCTCCAGGGGTCCGTGCCTCAGGCTGCGGGTGCCCCCCGCCCCTCCCAAACACGGACCCCTCCTTCCCAGTCCCTGGCTCTCCGCACCTGAACTTCGGGGGAGCCCGCGCCGCCAAACTTTCCGCCGACTTGCAGCGAACTCCGGCCCCGGCCGCGCACCGGGCCCCGGGGGAGGAGAGGGAGGTAGGCGGGGAAGGGGAGGGGGCCGGCCTCCGGGGGGGTCGGGGGAGGGCCGTGGCCCGACACCTACCGGCTCTCAGAGTCGTCCAAGCCGCCACGGCCGCCGCCGCCGCCGCGAGGCCGAGGGGGAGGGGTGGGGCGGGGAGCTGCGCTCCGCTCTGGGCACCGCCGCCGCGGTGCGCTCCGCTCCAGCCGCGCCGCCCGCCGTGTCCGGGTCCGGAGCCGGAGTCACGCCGCCGCGGCTGGCCCGAGGCGGGGAGGGGGGGGAGCCTGCAGCACCTGCCCCTCCTCCCCCTCCCCGCGGCCCAAATTAAAAAACAACAAAAAGCAACTAATCACCCCCGAGCGAAGCGCGGCGCGGCGGGCGGAGGGCGCAGCGTGAGGCGTCCGGACTCAGCAGGCGGCGCGCATGGCTGGGCGCGGGCTGGGCAGGGCTGGGACGCGGGGCCCGGCTTCGGGGGGCAAGGTTCGGCCGATCTACTCGCTCGGCTCGGGCGCCTGCTCTCGCCGCCGCCGCCGCCGCCGCCTCTGCTGCCGCCAGTGCCGCCGCCTCTACATCCCCGCTCAGGCTCCGCCGCCTCTGCCGCCGCCGCCGCCGCCGCGCGCCCGCCCGGGCAGGAGCTCTGAACGCTGCCCGGGGGCTGCCGGCAAAACCCGGACCGGACTCGACGCTTCCTCCTCCCCCCCCCTCCACCTCAGCTCCCCTCCCTCCTCCCTCCGCCTCCCTCCCAGCGCAGCTCTGGCCACTTGGACGCCGCAGGCTCTGAGGCCGGAGCCGCAGCCACTGCGCCTCGAGCTCCCCGCGCTCTGACGAGGTCGGCCCAGGCTCAGCTCCCCCAGCGCGCCCCGTCTTCATCTCTTTTCTCCGCAACTTTACAAAAAATAAGAGGACCTTCCCTATTTTGTGAGGGATGCATGGGCTTGGCAACCTACCTTACGGGGAAACCCGCCGTCCCTCTGGCCCCTCTTTTCGGCGGGCCGGAAGCGACAGGGACCAGTAGGGAGGGTTTGGCCGCGCCCCTCAGCTCAGGTGCGCGAAGGGCCTGGAACTCCTAGCCTAGGGCACTTGGAGCGACACTGGGTTCAAAGACCCCCACCCTTCCCCTAGCGCTTTCTGGGACTCAGTGGGCTCTAGTTCCTGGGAGACAAGGGGCAGAGATTCCTGTCCCCATTTTACAGATGAGAAAACCGACCTGAGAAAGGACAATTTGTCTCCTACGCCAGCACCAGCCCCAGCCCTGACTCTTGGGGCTAAGGCAACTACATTGTGGTTCCCTGAGACCGTGGCCTACAAACTCAGAGCCTGAAACAGTGCCTGACACAAAGCAGCACTCAATAGAAACTGGTTGAAAGAGAACAAAAGCCCAGTGGGTACAGATTTGTGCCCGAATATCCTTGCCCTCACTCAATGCCCCCTGTATCTGCCCAGCTTGGGCTAATCCTCAAGCTGCAGCTGTCTTCTCTTCACCTCAGGGACGCACAGAGCAAGCCCCCCTGGGCTCATATAATCCCAAACTGCAGATAATCCCAAAGTGGGAAGTTTCTCTGAATCTGTGGAATTCCTAGGGTGGGTTTATGTTTCCTCCAGGCAGGAAAAAAAAAAGACTGGAGACCCTAATGGGGGAGGGGCAGGGCAGTTGGGGAAGTCTGCCTAGGGTTAAAATGTACAGCCCCAAATCGATTGCGGCCCAGATAACAGGGAGTTAACTGCCTCTACCGGGTGCCTCCAGCCACAGGCACAGCCTTGGTGGGAGAACCGAAACCAGCTCCTACCTCACTGCTTCCTCTCCTCCTCTATGTGGCCAGCCTGTCTCCAAGGCTGGAGAGGGCCTTGGGGCCTGGGTCTTCTGGGAGCAGCCACTGGTGCCCATTCTCCAAGCATTCCAAATTTGGCCTTGGGACCTTGACCCAGCCAGGCATAGGGGAGTTAGGGAGGTGTCAAAGGGCAGAGTTCATCTGAAATGTGTTGCTTCTCTACTCATCCTGGCTTCCCAAGCCACAGGCAGTGACCCCTCTCCAGGCATCATGGACACTACCTCCCTTCCACAAATGCTGATAAGTGTCCTACTACCCTTAACCGAGTGCCAAGAATGGCACCAAGGGAGGTGTTTAACCCCTCCTCTCTTCTCCTCTCCACTCCTCTCCCCTCTTCTCTCCAGCACCCTTCCTCAGAGCCACCTCAAGCAAACATACCATGTGAGTAAAAAGCAAGGTACTTGCTATGGGAACACAGACTTAAGACAACTAAACACCTCCAGATTATCACCCCTAAACTGCTTAAAGAGTTTAAGCACCCGAAATGTCAGGTACTGTATGGGGCAGTGACCACATAAGGAAAAAGGAGGCAGGGTCCTCTGTCTGGATGCTCCAGGATCTCCAAGGACTTAGCCCACCTCTACCTACCTTTCTGGGTATGCTGAACACTGACTGTGAGGGGAGACCTATTCCCCAGGAGTTAGCAGCAGGTCTCAGAGGAGTAGGAGCAAAGAAATGAAACTCAACCCTGCAGGGCTCTTCCAGTTGAGGGTCAGTGCAGAATCAGGTTCTGCACACCCCAAAAAAGCTTCATGCTGGGATTCATGGGGGAGAGTGGGGAGTAGCCCCAATTAAGGGAATTACTATTAATTATCCCCTCCTTTTTTTTTTAAAGACCTCTGCAACCCTCTCCCGCCCCCCAACCTCCCAAGTCAGGAGGCCAAAGGCCAAGGGGATGCAGGCTGCAATGAAGATGAGCCAAATGATCCCGATGGTGATTTTCTCAGGCAAGGGGTATTGGCATATGCCAGGCCCCGTTTAGAGGTTGGATCTTGGAGCCTTCCCCTTCTGGAAATTAAGAACTGCAGGGAGACTCGGTCAGACCCTCACCAATTCAGCCCAGGTGGAACTAGAAAGGAGAGGGGCAGAATCGTCCGTATGGAGAATACAACATGAAGAGGAAACATCACAAGCCATCCACACAGAACTCTCCCCATAACAAATGAGACAAGTGGGGGCACCCAGGAAGGACTGCTGGGAGGTCTCTGGCCTTGGGGGAGATTATCCCCACCCCAGACCCTTTCCACAAGAACTGAAGCTACACTGGTTCACTATTCTCTCTCATTTCCTCCAGAGAGGAATATTTATATTTCACAGTGTTACTCAACCAATCAGTTTAGCTTCAGCTATCAAATTTCTTAAGTCTCCAGCACCTTGAGGGGAGAGAGGAGCCCTGTACCCTTCCCTATCAGTCCAGGACCCTGGATACTGCTCCCCTGGGTTCTGGTTATAATATCCCTACCTGGTGTTTATGAAGCCCTACCCTGAGCAGGGCATCAGGCTAAACAGCTAAGGTACATTAGCTCATTTAATTCTTGCATCAGTCTCATCAGTAGTAGCTGATGAGGAAATGTACATGAGACTGGCCCCAAAGTTGTTCTTCCTAATGAAGCTTTTCGCATACAAATCTGCCCTGGGATTCACCTGCATCACTTCCTATAGTGAATCCTCAGAACCCATAAGGCTCTGCCCAAGTCCCTACCCTCCCCCCCCCCCCACCCCTCACCCCCACCCCCGGCACAGCCTGGCTTCCCTAATCAGCCCCACTGACCAACACCACCCAACACTGGTGGTTCCCCTCAGACTCCCCAGAAGTCCCATTCAAGTTTCTGTGGCTGCATGTACTGTTCCCTCTGGCCAGGAGGGTCTTAATCAAGCTTATCTCAGGAACTGCTCACGGAAGACTAAGAGAGCATGTGTCACCTCCCACTTCTTTGACTTCCATTCCCAGCCTCAGTTTGGCCCGTATTCACAGGGCTACCACCAGCCTTAGCACAAAAAAAAAAGTACCCTCCTTTGGCAGATGTAGGTACACATCTATTATTTATTTTTTATCTCTTATTAATTAATTAATTTATTTATTTTTGTCATCTCTACACCCAGCATGGGGCTTGAACTCGCAACCCTGCAATCAAGAGTCGCATGCTCTTTCCACTGAGCCAGCCAGCTGACCCATTGAGGTACATACACCCTTTTGAAAGCAGATCATGGACTGTCTTTCAGTGTCCCTACTCTCTTTACCAGGTGCCTTCTTGCAGTGCATGTGCAGAACTGTAGTTTGTGGCCTGGCTTTGGGGCCCCTCATCTGTTCCCTCCTGTGGCCACAGTGACCACATTGCACATAGTTTTTGTTTGTTCCTTTGTCTCCTTGTCCCCTCACTACCAGCACCCATGAGAGCTCTGAGTGAAAAGGAGATTCTTCTATCTGCCCTGCACTTAAAGCCTGGCACTGCCCACATCGTTCTGAGCACCTTCTATGTGTGTGGCCCCACACTAATTGCTTTCTGGGCATATGCTTATTTAATCCTCAGGCTCAGACACCTGCTTAAGGTTACAATGTAGCAAAAGTTAGATTTAAATCCATGCCTTGTCTGAGGGATCTGCCTTTTCCAGGACTGTCATTTATCAACTAATGATGGTCCTTGATTAAACACCCAAAGACTGGGAAGTGGCTGCACAGGGAGGGGTGTAGGCATTAGGGTCTCCAATAAAGATGGCCAATCCTGAGCCTGCTCTAATGTCTACCCCTCTTTGGGCCCTGCTTCCCTCACTTGTATCAAAGAAGATGGGAGCAAGGGCATTTGGAGCCCTATCTCAGGGCAGGGTACAGGATAATCTTCAGTGGGGTCACACTGGATTGTGACCTCAACCAAAATCCCAGGCAGGACTGGGGGTGCAGACATGGGCAGGGGAAGAAAGAGGCTTAACTGCTGAGACATAGGCCCAGGCCTTTGGGGTCTCAGCCCTCATGTACTGACTATTGGCCCTTAGGTCCTGCCACCATGACCCTTGAAGGAACAAGAGAGGTGTGAAACTAAAAAGAAATTTCAGAAAAGCCAGGTCTATCTCTTAGGGGGCCAAGGCCCACTCATCCCTGAGAAGTCAGTTTGGTGACCCCAGCTGGGACTTAAGCTGTATAAATGTGAAAAGTGAGGAGGACATTGTGGGGGGCGGGGGGGAACTCCAGTCACAGAACAAAATAACTCTGGGGTGAAGTTGATAGGGAGCAGAGACCAGGCCAACACACACACTCACACTCTTTTCCCTTGCCACAGACTTGCAGACATGCTACGCACATGCCAGACAACCAGACATAGGCCCATTCTCTGCCAGGCACAGGGAACTCAGCCTGTGTATGGAGGGAAGAAGGGGAGTGGAGACAGTTTGGGGAACATCAGGGCTCTGAGAGTCACCCTTGACTTCTCTAGGCACATTCATGGTTCAACTGTCTCTACTATGGGAGTATGACTGCGAGGTCCCTGAGACCAAAGCTATGGCTCCATGCACCCTCCCCACCCCATCAGGAAGAGGGAGGGGCCAGAAGGTGACTGAATGGGGCCTTGTTGGAGGGGGGGAGGGCGGAGAGTCCTAAACCTGGAGGCCCTACACGGAGCCCAAACGAAGGGCTGCCCTCAGCATCCAGAAGCCAGCCTGGCCTGAAAATGCTTTACCCAAGACTTGCAGGCTAGGGTGGGGTGGTATGGGGAAGCCCTGCTAGAGGAGGAGGGGTGGGGCTCACAGACCTGGCCCTGAAAGCAAAGCAGGGTCATAAATGCCCCTTACACTGGGACTTTTGGAAACAGGACCTAGCCTCAGACCAGAGGACCCCACCCACCAACTTCTACTCTGCCTTCGCCTTCAGACTCCAGAGAATGGGGTGCTCAGGCAAGTGCCTGGGGGTGGGCCTGGGACGAACTCCTCTTTGAACTGGCGGGACTGGTTCTGTGTCTAGCCGCCTGGGCAGTCACGGGTTGCCTGCCGGGCCTGGGAGGAGGGAGGCCTCAGGAAGGGGCCCCTTGTAAATCGTTAACTCCCAGAGCCACAGCCACTGCTCTCTGGTCTCCTCAGTCGTGACTCTGGTTCTCAGAGCGCCTACCCCGGGCCAGAAGTCAGAGGTGAGAGGTCAGAGCCAGAGGTCTCAGCACCTGGGGAAGTCCCTCCCCTGACTATCTGGAGGGAGGTGTGGGGGGTGTCAAGGAGGGGGTCTATGGGGAGGCCCTTCTCAAAAGTCAGAGCTGCTCCCCATTGTTTGCCCTCCAGCCTTCCTGCTGCAGCCCTGACCTTTGCCTCTTAGGGAAGAGAGGCAGGAGCTCTGGGTGGGCCTCCTGGGGCAGCCCCTGGGCAAGTCCCAGCCTCGCCAGACCCTTATTCTCCTCAGGGAGGTAATTATCCTAGTGCCACCCACTCTACCTCAAGGAGGGTCCCCAGGACTAGATAATGAATGGGCTGAGGAAAAGAGGTAGATACTGTTCAGAACTGGGATAGGACCCTCAGCACTGTTCCAATCCTGCTTCCTGGTGCTGGGGTCCCCCAAGGGAAATAAGAAAGGCTGCCTTTCTGGAGGCGCTGTGCTTGGTTATCCATTTAGTAATCACATTCCCGTTTTGCAAATAAGGAAACTGAGGCTGTAAGAGAAGACTTACCCAAGCTGAGGCAGCAGTACAGGAGCAGGGCCAGGATTTGAACCAGCTCTGTGCTCTCAAGCTGAACCCTTGAAGGGTTCTCTGTCTCCTCAAATTCCTAAGCTACCTTAAGAGACAACCTTAAGGCAGAATGGGCTGGACAATCCTCCCCAGTGAAACAATGGGGGGGGGGGCGTGTATGTGTGTGATTTGGGCAGGAGACCGGCAGTGCCCCCCATCACCTCTGTGAGCCCCTCCTGCAGCTGCCTCTCAGGCCACATACCCCCCAGGTGCTACCACAGGGGAGACTTCGCTGTTTGTTATACACCCCCCCCCCCGAATTCTCCTGCCTTCGACAGGCTAATGAGGGAGGATTGATGGTGCTACCACCCCTTTCGCTAGGAGATAGAGAGCAAAAAAAAAAAAAAAAAACAAAAAAACCCCCAACTTTTAATCGAGATTGCAGATTCAGAAAAGATTCATAAGTGAAATGATTCCCCCAGGAAATATAAAAAGTTACTTACGGCATGGCTAAATTGGGCATGCTTCAATCAGGGGCTGTTGAGAAATCATTAAGATATACAAGACTTTTTTAGACATACGTGAGCTCCATTACAGGGGACTGGGCCCTGAGCTAACGGCCTCCTGTGTCACTGCCTCCCACTCAAACCCACGGCTGCGAAAGGAAGGGAAAGCGCAGAGAAAGCCTACCTGCCAGGCCCCCGGGGCCACTGCCCAGAGGTTGCCAGCGCCCCTAGGGGCCCAGAAACTCTAGCAAGGGAGAGTGGGGCAGAAAGGATTCTGGTTAGATAGAACTTTTCATTGTTTGAGGTAGCTTTCCCCCCTTTCCAATAGCATTATGGGGTGTGGCAGGGCTAGAACTAACTACTTCTTTTGAAAAACTAAAAAGGGGACTTCCCCCTTCCTATCTCCTGACCCCTTTCCTATTCCCTGGGTCAGCCTGAGGAAGCAGACACCCTGCTTGGACCAGAATGCCCTCTCAGACTTGTGTCTGAGGGCTCTCTGCCTTGAGGGAGGGGACAAGTCATTCTCTTTGGTCCCTCTCTCCAGGGGACACTGGGGGAGCAAACTGCCCTGGGAATTTTCAAGGATAATCATTAGCTTTTGAGAGGACATTTTCCCCTCCCCATCGTATCCACCTCCTTTTCCCCAGTGGCAGGCCTATCTGAAGGCTAACGTCTCCTCTTACAGCCCGTGGGGGTCATTGTGCCCCTTGCTTCCCTTGTCCCAGGACTTCCAGGGTGAGGCTAGGTCCTCAGTGAAACATGGAGGGTCTCTGCTGAATACTGATCACCCTCCCCGTTCTGTGCATTTCCAGGGGGCCAGGACTCCTGGGGCCTGGGACAGGGCCAAGCTTTACTCATCTCCATGCTCTGTCAAGGGCCCGGTCCCCAGTTGGTGATAAATGTTTTTTGGAGAGGAGGGAGGGCATCAGAATCTGTTTGGGACGATCTGTCCCATGGGGTTGGGTGTGGAGAAGGAGACAGGCCACAGACTGGTTAGGACTGTTGTGGCAGTGCCTGGACCCCTTTTCTTAGGCCCATCTACCTGTGTAGTCCTGTCCTCCATCAAATCAAGAAAGGCAAGAAACCTGAGCGGGATGGTGGTGGCCACGCTGCCTTGTGGGTGACCCGAACCCGATCCTGGCCAGGCCGAGGCGCTATTTTAAACCCCAGCCCCAAGCTGCCACCTCAGCCCGCCTGGCTCATCTCTGGTTACTAAGGCACTGCCCCTCTCCCAGCCACTTCCACCTCCTCACTCCGGGACCCCCTAGGCTGGTGTTGGGTTCAGTGTGCCTTGGGGAAACCTTGCTCTCTGTGGGCCTTGGTATGTCAACTGGCACCAATGCCTCTCTCCATCCCCTCTGCCCTGCCCACTTAGGCACCCTCTTCTACCCACACAAGGACCCACTGACTTGTATTCTGAATGAAATTTTCCCCACAGGTAAGGGTTCTCTTCCCTTGGAATAAGGACACATGCTGGCCAGAGAACCCAAAATGTTGGGCTCTTATTCTGCCGGGCCCAGAGAACACAGTCCAGGATAGGGCACATGCTATAGGAGGAAAGGAAGTAGGTTAGACACAGGTAGGGACTTCCCAGCAGTGAGACTGCACCAGAGAACTTTCCCTCACCTCAAGGCCTGTCTGCCTGTCTGCCTGCCTGCTTGTGCAGGAAGAAGATGACTCCAGAGGGAGCCCCCTCCCCAGTTGTCTGGCTCTAGGGCCTGTGGGTTGGGAGACTCAGGCACCATTTAGCCAGCCCACAGAGCCTTCCTCCCTCCCTTTCCTGGAGGGGCCTGCTCGGCACTCAGGTGGACCAGCTGTCAGCTGGCTGGGCCCGCTGGACTTGTGTCCACAATCCTCCTACTCCAGGCAGTAGCCCCCACGGGCTCTGAGGCCTGCCAGCCCCACCCCCAGCCCAACACCAGCCTACAAGGAGGCAGCAGAGACATTGCCAGGACACCAAGGGAAGGGAAGGGAGGAGGCTGATCATCCAAACTGGCTCCCCCCATCTCAAACTGGCTGGACAGAAGGCTGCCCAGGCAGCCTGAGTACCCCCCATGACCGCACCCGCTCCCCCGCCCCCATGCTGTGTAGTCTCAGCAGTGAGGTGTTGGCATGAAGCCTGGCGCAGCTGAGCAGTGACGCCAACAGCCCTGCCATCTCAGGCAAGCATGGTTCCCTCCAACCTGGCAGTTAGGGCCATGGAGGGGGGGTGTCTCCCACCCTTCTGGGCCTGAGACAGCTGGGGACAAAGCCGTTTTGGAAACCTCCCCTTCCACTATTGCAGAGGATCTCTGGCATCCCCGTGGGTCTTGGCCACCCCTTCCAACTTAGAGGGCTGGTCCCAAGGTTAGACCAGTGGTTCTCAACTGGGGCTGATTCTGCTTCCCAGGGGACATTGGACAGTGTCTGGAGACATTTTTGCTTGTCAAAACCACTGCTATAGCATTTAATGGGTAGAGACCAGGGATGCTGCTAAATATCCTACAATGTATGGGACAAAGAATTAAATGGCCCAAAATGTCAATAGTGCTGAGGTTGAGAAACCCTGGAAAGACCTTCCCCAACTAAAGTGGGAGGCTGGTAGGAGGCAGGAGTCATTACACACACACACACACACCTCTCTCTCTGAAGTCAAGGCTTACCACCTCCCACCCCCACAGGGAGAGAAGGTATTTCTGCCATTCTGGCTTTAAAAGCCCCTTGTGGCCTGAGGAATGAATGGTGGTTAGCCTCCTGCCTGTCTAACTACATACCTACCATCCTCTGGGTTTGTTGCCCGATAGGGGGCCTGGAAAAACTCTTCCCTTGCCCATGAAGGGGGACTCAGACACATCCCACCTACCAGGTAAGCCCCCAGGGCCCTCTCCCCAAGAGGATTCTGGGCCTATGACAAAGCATAGGGGCTGCCCTGCCTCTCCGAGCCTGTTCCCGGAGGCCTGGCCCAGTCTGGAGCTGGTTGGAAGCTCTGGCCTCCTCCTCATCTCCCCGCTCCCTCTCATTTCTATTTAGGAGGCAGCCATGGTGGCTCAGCTCCTATCTCTGGTTTCCTAGGGAGCTCTGCTGAAGCAGCCCAGCCTCCGTGGGTCCATCTGTCAGGGAGGCTGTTCCGCCCCATCGATTGCTGTTCCCAGGGGGCTGTGCTGTTTGAGGGACCCAATGTGGCGGCCAGATAGGAGGGAACCACACCAACAAGAGGGAGTGGGGGCAGCTTGGCAGCAGGCAGAGCTGAGGGGGGCTGACACTTCAGTAAGAAGGAACAAAGCTAGACAGGCATGAGAAATGCAGAGGGCCAGGGGCAGCAAGGCAGGAGGCTGGCTGGAATGACCTCTGAAGCCAGCTGGCACCCTCAGGACTCAGTTTTGCCTTTGGACACACTGAATCCCCACTTGCAAAGACAACAACAATAATAATAGCTGACTTTTATTGAGCAGGAACAGTGTACCCAGCACTGGATTGGAGGCTTTGCACACCTTTGCTTTCGTATGAGGCTCACACCCGTCCAAAGCAGGTGCTGTTATGCTCTGACAGGAGAGGAAGAGGCCCAGAGAGGTTGCAGCACTTGTGAACAGCCACACAGAGGACCTGGAGCTAGACTTGGAGGCGGGTCAGCCAGGCCCATGGCTGTGCCCCAGCCCCAGACAGACAGCCAGGCCTAGGGGGAGGAGGCGTGTCTGGCCAGGCTAGAGGCCCTGCCTGCCCTCCCCCTCCTGGCCCTCCCCGTGGAGCCGCCTCCTCCCCTGGGCTCTGTGACATCTGCCCTGCTTCCCGGCCCCAGACAGCTGCCCAGAGCCACGTCAGCACTTCCACCGGGGAGCCTGGAAACTGGCTCAGCCCCTGGGTGATGAGGGACTGTTGAGTCCCCAACAGGGTGGCTCTAAGAGAGGGTAACCCACTCCGCTGAGCAGCTGCTAGGTCCGTGTGACCTTGGGCAGGGTTTCTCTGAGCCTTACTTTCCCCTGGTTGGAAAAGCGGTTTGGGAAAGGGTTCATAAGAATATACAGTAACATCCTGGGTGGACAGGGAGCAAGCATTACCCCACAGCCAGAGTTCTGGGGGCTCCTCAAAGAGTCTACGACCCCCAGTGTCCAGGCGGTTATTTGGCGGGTCTCTCGGGGGTGAGAGGGAGGGTGGGGAGGTGTCTGTGCCTGGGCAGCGCTGGCCGGCTGCCTGGGGCCAGAGATAACCGGCGCCTCCCGGAAAATCATTAGCATCTGTTTGGGCCCCGGCAAAGTTGGCCCGCCGGCGCCTCCGCCCCGCAGGAAACGGCCGTGCCCCCACCCGGGCCCCCCTCCTCCTTTTCCTCGGGCTCAGTTCAAACTCCTGCAGTGACACCATCCACCCACCCGGGGAGTGGGGGGTCTGGGTGCAGGGCCACAGGCTCGGCAGCTGGGGGTGTTGGACCGCCCCGTCGGGGGTGTCCTGGCAAGGTGTGGGCGGTCCGGTCCGCGCTCCAGGCGATCCAGGCCGGCTCTTGGCGGCGCCCGCGCTGGCGGCAGCCCAGGGAGTGTGTGGAAATGACACCGCCAGGGCGGCGGAGATCCCCCCTCCTGACATTGGCTGGAAAGTGGAGCAGCTCGTCAGGGACAATCAATGGCGATCGATCGCCGAGCGGCGCTGGCGGACGGCGTGGGGGAGGGGCGGCGGGGCCGGCGGAGGTGGGGGTATCCGTACCGAGGTCAAACAACACACAGACCTGCTCAGGGGGACAGCGGCACAGAGGGGTCACACGGACACACAATCCGTACAGGCAACCACCACTAAGGGCCACTGCCACCACAAAGGAGGCACACTCACTACACGGGAGTTACACCACACAACAGTTTGTGCCACAAGTCTCAACACAACGGGGTCAAACAAATGGTTCCTTTGGACACACACAATAGTGTCACAGATACATAACCACCACAGAGTCAGTCACAGTATCGTACCACCAGTTCACCCTGCCACAACAGGCCCTCCCACCACCACAACCTATGACCCTACACTAGACACCCACACTATCACTAGGACACAAAATGAGTCATCCATTCCACTTGCTGGTCTCAAACCAGGCAACAGGAGGGAGTTACATATTCTGGCTGCACAACAAAGTCACACAACAAAGCAAAAAAGTCACACAGCCAAATTATATGTCTTCACCACCACCTCAAAGAACGCTGTCAAACTGGGTGTCATTCTATGCAACAACCCAAACTGACAACACAACGGGCTCAAGAGCACGAGTACATAACGAGGCCACACGTACTACAAGTGGCACCTCAGCAAATAAGACACAGATGCAGCTACAACACATCCCCAAATGTGAATATAATGTGGCACAATAAACAAACACTGTGGCACAAGCAAAACAGCATTAACTCACAGGGTTCAGACAGAACTGAGCTACTGCCAGGTGAGCGCATAGCACAGGGCCAAGCGCGGCATGAGCACTCAAAACAAAGAGGGTCTTAGGACCATTAATAGTTACTAGTATGTCTTATCAATATAATGACTGTAACTACTTAATAGTATCTCACTCTCTCCAGATAGGTCCATTCCTCTACAGGAACCTGATTCACCCCAGCAACCCAACTTGTTCTGCTATTACACACACCTGGGAAACACCACTCAAGTGTCACAAACACAACTAACACTGCTACACTCAGTCACAACAGGGGCCACACATTATCACTTCCCCTACTAGAGAGCCAGGCCTGCCACATACTCTGGGGCTTTGGCAGGGAAACCACCCGCAATCTCTCACCAGGTGCAACTCAACTGGTATATAGCTACTGGCCCCATTTCCTGTCATAATCACAAAGTTGTAGAACACAAAGAACCCCCCACCCAGCAGTGACCCACTCAGTTACATAGGGTCCCAGACCTCTTACATAAGCTCCTTGAGGACCATCCCTAACCAATCCCTTTCTCCATTCCTCCATTTCCACATACAGAAACTGAGACATCAGTTCCAGAGCCCTAGGAAAAGCCCTCTCTACTCCAAATCCAAAGCAGGAAACAGGGCTGGCCACTGATCTCAGCAATTTCAACCCCCATTCCCAGCAGTGCATGTGTGTGGGAGCAGGGCCAAGATCTGTCATTCCTTCAACACACCCTTATAGGCCACTCCTGTGGTTCCAGTATAGGGCCAGCTGGGCTGTAGCCCTCACTTCCTCCAGTGAAAGCCTGGGCCCTCCCAGGGGCTTTCAAGAATCCCTTGCAGCCAGGGAGCTCCCCCTAAAGGTTCTACCCAGAAAGACTCCCAACATTCCCTCCCTAGTTTTGCCCAGCTGTGTGACCTTGGCTAATTCCCTAACCTCTCTGTGCTAGGATCCCAAGTTCTGTCTGCAGACTCCAATAACCTCGTGACCCCCAAATCCCGTGTATGTACAAGCACATATACATGCATATACCCTCTGTGTGTGTGCGTGTGTGCACATACTCTTCAGGGCGAGAACTGTAGGACTACTAGGTAGCCTCTGACCTAGGATGGGGGAAACTAGGGATCCTGGGCTGTGTGCAAATCTGTAATCACCCCTCACCCTCATCCTTCAGGTAGGGCTGCGAAACACCTGGCAGAGATCTGGCCTCCTTCCACAGGACCTCCCACTCCCAGGTGGCTGGGGGCAACACCTCCCACCATCTCTCTAGGCTTTTATTCACCAGAAGGGGTAGTTGGACTCCCTTTTTGACCCCCAAGAGAAGTAGAGGGACAGACAAACCCTGGGCAGGGACATGCAGGCTGGCCAGGCATGTCCATCCAAAAGTCTACCCATTCTGTTTACTGGTACACTTTTGCAGGTCTTGCTAAGTGGTGTGTGAGCTGCGGGCCCCAAAGAAGCCCACACAGCCCACCCCAAGTCCCTGGGTGTCCCAGGAGCAGGCCCTGCTCAAAGAGGGGAAAACCTCTGGCTTTTACAAAAATCCAGGAAAGATGTCCCATTGTCCATGCATACCCCTCCTTGAGAACCCACAAACACCTGAAACCCATAGCCTTCAACTTGGTAAGGCCATTTTCTACCAAGCATTGCCTAAGGGCCAGGTTGGAGGCCAACTGCCCATTTTCTAGACGAGAAAACCAAGCAAAGGAGAGCAAAACTAGTTGCCCAAGAATATACAACTGAAAAGTCATGGCCTGTGATTCAAACACAGATTTGACTCCTGTTTCTCCAAGGCTACACAGCTTAGGCTCACACCCATATGCATAAACACTAAGGAATGTCCATGCTCACAATTCTCTCACAAGTTCATACACACACGGGCAGCCCCCTCCTGCACATATTCACATACACAAGCAGACCTACACTCTCCCACGCCTGGGGCCTGTCAGCCACATTCTCCATGGCTCCCTCCCTCCAACAGGGACAGGGGCAGGCAGGGAGTCCACATTCCCAGGTTTCCGCCCTGACCCTGAGCCCCCGCCTTCCCCACTCAGAGCACACATTCCTCCTGCTGCAGCCAGATAACCAGCCCCAGGGGGAGGCCTGGGGGAGAGCGAGGCATTCTGGGGGCCAGGCTGCTGGCCCTACTCTGGGTTGCCTAAGTTTAGCTCTATTGCCTGGGTCTGGCCTGGTAGGAAATCAGGAGCTTTCCTTGCAGGTAGCCCCAACCCCTCTGGCCAGCATAGACCCAAGGCTTCAGTCCTTATTCTGGGGACTTTCTTAGGTCCAGAGCCTCACTCTCCAGAAAGGGACCCCAGGGGTCTCCCAATTCCTTTGAATGCAAAATTCCTTACATAGTTAGGAACTAGAGCAGGACCTGGGGAGCCATCAAGACTCCTCTCTCCACCACTCTTACAGTGGGTTTCTCAGTAGGTGAAAACCTGGGTTCCAGGCACCAACAACCCCTAGGCAGTTTCCCCCATCTGGGGATAGTGGTGGTTAATTCTCACAACTCTGCCTGGGGTGTAGCCACTTGGAGGTTCAGCAATTCTGGAGATATTTGCATATCCAGATGGGCAAGACTGGAATTTCAAAGAATTCCCCAAGAAGAGGCAGCTGGCTTCCGGGTAGTGGCCCTGGAGGCTCACAGCTGTTGGGATGGAAGACTGGGGAGCCTGGAGCCCCAAAACACAAGACAAATTAAAAAGGATAAAAAGCACAAGGGAAGACAAGACAGCCCTGTTCCTCCTGTGTCCAGGCCTCCATCCCTCAGGGTATGAAAAACTATGTCCTAGTTGCCCAGGGTAGGTGGGCAGGTAAATGAGACTGGGCTGCTTGGCCAGGGCGACAGGGACTGCCTGTCTCTGGGGAAAGGCAACAGTGGGCACCAGGCAGAGAGCTGCCAAAAAATATGAGATCTCCTTATTCATATGAAGTGATGGACAGGCCTTTGCCCCCATGCAACCTGTAGCCAGGTGGGCAAAGGCCATGGCTCAGACCCTACTCATCTGTGCACAACCCAGGGATATGGCTACTATACCAATGGGAAGGATAGAGGGGAGCTGGTAGCTTGACACTTCTGGCAGGCCTTGGGCCCTGTTCCCTCACTGTGATTAAGGCTATGATGGAGCCTGACTGAGCTAGGCACTGGCCCATCCAGTTCTGCATAAACTGTGAACAAAGCCAAGACCAAAGAGGCCTCCCCACCCCAACAAAAGCCCCTCTCAGGTTCTGTCCAAGCAGATTTACTGACCACCCGCCTCTCGGTTGTTACAGCCGTGGGTCACCGCTGCCCTCTGCTGGCCATTCAGGCACTAGCAGCCACTCAGATACCAATTCACTCCTTAACCAGGCAAATGCATTTTAGTCACCTCCTCCATCTGTGGGCACAGAAATTTAAACCCATCCAACTGTCACCTAAAGTTAGAGGGTGGCAGGCGGGCAGGATAAGCAGGGACAGTGTGTCAGAGGAGAAATCACAAAGGAATCCTGCCCCCCACCTCCACAAAATTTATATCCTAAACTTCAGAAGAAGTGCCCTTTCTATCCAACTTAGAGGTTGAACCCCCCCTCATGGAAAGAGTACCTGCCCCATAACCTGTTACAATGCACCAGAACCTCTCTTCACCCCTTCTCTTATGCCCTCTTCTTGTTTCCTACAAAAGAGGACCAGGATGAAATGGCCTAGGGTCATACTTCTAGAAAAGCTCAATTTATCTGGCAGGTCTGAGAAAAGTCTTGGTTCCATCACAGGGGAACAGGTGACTGGAAATCCTGGATGCCCTCTTTAACCAGGCCAGGTCCCCGTAACTCTCAGTGCAACACCCTGCAAGCAGCCACACCTTTCAAAGATGGTAGCAGGTGCTGACTGGGGAAACTGCCCAGAAGGACCTAACCAGTATTGCTCCTTATTTAGCTGGGGGAAGCTCCAGACACCCCTGCAGTCCAGTAGACAGCCTAGCTTTTGCCAACTACCTCAAGCATGGCACGTGTCTCTCTCACCCATGAGATGGTGCTGATTCTGAAGCTCAAATGTCAGATTGTATTTGGGAGCTATTTCTAGAAACCTCCAAGTAAGGGGGCCCAAGGAGCTTTGGAGCTTCCAAAGTTAACTTCACTTCCTATGGAAAATTTAAAAGCTGAGAAAGCACAATCTGGGGGAGTAGTTGATCCTACGGTCAGGAAAACTAAACCTTCCCTACTCACTCTCATTCCCTAGAGGCTCTACAATTTAGATCAGGGGAGTACCTTTTATTTTATTTTTTTTTAAAAGATTTTATTTAATTATTTGAGAGAGAGAGAATGAGAGATAGAGAGCATGAGAGGGAAGAGGGTCAGAGGGAGAAGCAGACTCCCTGCTGAGCAGGGAGCCCGATGTGGGACTCGATCCTGGCACTCCAGGATCATGACCTGAGCCGAAGGCAGTCGCTTAACCAACTGAGCCACCCAGGCGCCCCAGGGGAGTACCTTTTAAAAGTCAAGATTTTTAAGTACTTAGGAAGACATTCAAATAGGAGAAGTAGTAGCTTAAAACAAGGAGAGAGGCGCCTGAGAAAATGGTAGCTACTTCCCCTAATATCCTTAGAAGTCTGGAAAGGAGCATAGCATGTTCAAGGCTGGTGCTGCTCTTCTTGGACAGCAGTCACTGGCACCTTACTCTGGGCACTCAGGATCCCCAGCCCTGGAAAAGGCCATTCTACCAAAAGCAACTTACACAGGAGGTTAAAAACAAACAAATCCCACTCAATTAAAAACTATTAAGCAGCTCTCTTGGTGCTAAGATTTCACATGTGTTAAGAGGCGGATTATACTCTGCCTCTAATCAGGTGCTGCTCTCTACAAATAATTCAAAGATGACAAGTGATCATTTGTCACAAAAAATGTCTTAACTCTGACTCAACCAGCCCAGGAACAGTCACTGAGAAAGGCCAAAGCTGGTTGGTGATCATGTTATATACTGAGCCACTAAGGCCCAAGGCTTTAAGGGTTTAGAGAATCCAACCTTTGAGCTTTCCCACTCATATCAACTAAGGGAAAATATGGCAAAAATGAATATTAAATATGACAAAGTGATCCCACAGCCAGTCCCAGGAACTGGCCCATCCCAGAAACTGGCCTGGAAATATTCAGAGGAGCCTGAAATACCAACGATTTAGCAGCTGGGGCTTTTAAAGCTTTTAAGGCAGGTTTCTGTGGGGCACAGAGAACTCACAGCCACATTCATCTAAGTGCACACACAACATAAGTTAAAATTAAATAGGAAAAAGGCTCCAGAAGCACCCCAAAGGAAATTTATTTTCTCTTCTTGGACATATATGAACATATACTTGGGAAGTTTGCTACCTTCAGTTATTTTCTATTAGAAATCTACTTTCTTTTGTATAACCTCACACCCATCAAAATAGCCCATCACTTGAAATAAAGTGTTTCACAAAGAGAATTAAAAGGAGATGGGTCCTTAACACTAGTGACAATTTTCTGCAGGGTAATAAAGATGCTTATTCCTGAGTAGGAAGGAAGGAAAGATATGGTCATGATTCAGAAGACCCAAGAACTAAAGTTCTTCTATTAAAGCTATTGGGTGTTACGGGGGATCATACAGCAGACTGAGACAAAAGCCAGTTTCACCTTAATTGCAGACAAGGGACGGTTTATAGGCATTCCAACCGTAATTTGGAAATAACTCATTTCTCTACCTAAGGCTCAAAATAACCTGTTGAGGCAAAGAGGAATGACTCAAAAAGTGGAATATTGTAGACAATGGAAGCGGGAAAGCAATGTCTCTATTGCTAGGTCAGGGCAGAGGACACGGTCCATTCACTCTGACCACTATCATATCCTTCTCTCTACATACCTCCCTGCCATTCCCTAACCCCAAAACCCTCCTTCCAAGTCTATGTATTATCCAAGTGTAGAAACCACCAGGACAATGCTAACCTTTAACCACTGGCCAACAGAGCACCCAAGTATCTGAAATCATGTAACCAAAAGGGACTGCTCCAGCTCTAACTTGTCCCAACACTCCATGTTAAGAATTAAGAAGCAAAGCAAAGGGAATCCATACACTTGATATTCCAATATTGATACACCTGGTAACCACTGCCTCACCAAGATTATCAAGGTTACTGCAAATAAGCTTTCACATGTGATAAAGCCAGAAACATTCCTGTAAAAAAGCAATGTGATCCCAGATGAGAACCACCCCGGATTAACACACTTTTCTTCATGAGTGGGGAATATGGCCTCCCTCACTGAGCCTTTGTTCTGGCCAAGGCATATGCATGCAGACTGGAACAAATATGCTCTATATCCAAATATGCAAAACCAAACTGCATTCAAGGGCCTAATATTGTTTGTGACCATTCAAACCCTTTCATTTGGCACCTATACGCCACTATGATGGCTTTTATTTAGCACTTAAAAATACTTAAGAGCACTCCTGTGAAAGTATCTACATTATGATCTAATCATTGGTAATGTGCTGGCTACACTCTCTAAGATGACAAAGAGCGGGCTTTCAGGATCTGTGCAACTGACCCCAGTCACCAGTCTAGTTAATACCAAGTCCAAAACTGGTATCCCACCTGCCCATGATAACTGAGAATACAGGGTAATTTTAGGTTAGAGCTCATTTCTAACTCCTTTCCCCACACCTGTTAACAGTCAAACCTTCTCTGCAAGGTCAAGAATGCGAGAAATGCTAGTAAGTAGCCATCAGCGAAGCAGCAGTTAGAGGTTTCAGGTTATAGCACACCTTAGTTCCGAGATGGAGGGACACTGACACTGAGAGATAAGACAAGTTAAACAAGTTTAAAACCAAAAGCAGTGGACATTTATTCCTCAGTTTTTGTGCAAGAGTGTAAAGATGCATCTGAAAGAACCTGATGGCTAGAGAGTATCAGCCATGGCCTTCAGGCTGGCCTGGTTTACAATTAGATTAGGAGAAGGAGGGAAAAAAAAGGTAACTTGCCTAGTTCACATGAATGATGTTTCTGGCAAACACACTTGTTTACAAGTTTCAAACTACAATTTACTAGAGTCAAGGGAAGACTTCAAAAGCCACATACAGTACAACTTAAAATTGGATGAATATCCTGCAATGTCAGTGCAAAGTAATTATGTAGACTCTCCAATACAAGATTGTGCTCATGTTTCCCAGGTTTGGTCAATGTTGCTCTTTTACAATCACAATCACAGAAGCTTAACTTACCAAATAGCAATGCCTTTGTTTCATGTCCTATGTACCAAGGGAATGTCACAAGGTTTTGGTGAAATGTAGCTTAGTTTCATTAATAAAGCAGATTTCTTATTTAGTTTAACAGTCATGTTCCTGGAATACTGCACATGTAAGTTTCATGGAAATGCTTTTAAGCTTATGCCCTTATCTTTTTCAGTAAAATTACTTTCAAGATATCCTTTTGACTATGTAAACTGGAATTGTTTCATGATTTTGAAATGCAACCAGTATAAATGAAAACATTTTAGGGATGGGGGAAAACCCACCACTAATGTCTGCTAGACAAAGTTCTTAAAATCAAAAAGCCTATTCACACAAAATTATATGTAATGACTGTAGTAATCAGTTTATTACACAGATTAATCATTCTTGAACGTACAAGCTCCAGAGGAGCAATTGGGTCTTTAAATATACACAAGTATTTCCATCAAATGAATTTTCACCCTTACATCCAGATAGACCTAAGCAGTTAAAAACATAAGAAAAATAAGAGCTATTAGCTATGTATTAACTGAGAAACCACATACAAACCAAAGAATGTGGAAGAGAGAAAGGGGCTGAAAGGACAAAGGTTGAAGGGTGGGGAGATGCAAAAGATGTGGGACCAAAGCCCATCACACTTTATGTACTAATAGCTCCAATCCATTTAAATGTTGACCAGTTAAACTTAGACCTTAAAATACAGGATGTGGGTAGAGTTTAATCTGGTTGGTCATAACTTTCACCTAAGACGTAGGTCCTTCGGAAAAAAATGAATACAGAAACAGCTTCGTGTTCTTCGCCTTGCTTTTCATAACTGTTCTGAGTTTAAAAGGATTCCACTTAAAAACAATCTCCTACAGGTCAGTGGAGCTTTTCTTCCCCATCCAAGCACACATCATACCCACCACCCCTCACCTTGCCGTTATCCAAATTTAAGTCAATAAGGAAAACTTTTAGTCTCACACCTAGGTTACGCCTGGAGAAATGGCTTGTCACACACACACTTCTCTGCTAGGAGGCAATGTTGGTACAGAAGTACAGTATTTCTAGTTTGTTGTTCCAAGTATGTACAACACGCAGCACTGCTGTATCAGGTAAACATGTGCACAGGGGAAGATGAGGCGTGGGCTCATAGAAAGCAGTCAAATGGAAATCAAAAGGACTTTCTCTTTCAGAGTTCCCCTATCTTTATTTGTAGAGGTTATCCAATAATTTCTTTAATTACATCGCATACTTCTGAGTCCATTCCCGAGCTATTCTGTTGTACCTGTACACACAAAGAGAAGCTTGGCTTAACACAGGTGAGGAGTCAGTCAGAAAGCAACAGATTTCATTCATTATCCCATCTGAAACTTGAGGGGAATAACTGGTACTATTCAAGCAAAGCCTTCTTATTTATTTATTTATTTGAGTGAAAGAAAAGAGAGACCAAGAGTGCGAGAGTGTGTGGGGGAAGCAGAGGGAAAGGGACAAATAGACTCTGTGCTGAGGGCAGAGTTGGATGCGGGGCTTGATCCCACGACCCTGAGATCATGACCTGAGCCGAAATCAAGAGTGGGACGCTTAACTGACTAAACCACCCAGGTGCCCCTCTTTCTAAATTTCTAATAAGCAAATGACTTGGGAAATGCCTTTTGGAAGGCATTCATGCTCACCTAGATACTGGACAAAATGGTTCTCTCATCAAAAAATTTGTGTGGGGCATCTGGCTGGCTCAGTTGGCAGAGCATGCGACTCTTAATCTCAGGGTTGTGAGTTGAAGCCCCATGTTGAGTGGAGGGATTACCTTAAAAAATTTTTTTACAGAGCGCCTGGGTGGCTCAGTCGGTTAAGTGTCTGCCTTCAGTTCAGGTCATGATCCTGGAGTCCCAGGATCTAGCCCCGCATCATGCTTACCGCTTAGTGGGGGGTCTGCTTCTCCCCCTGCCTCTCACCCCACTCCTGCTCTCTCTCTCTAAAATAAATACAATCTTTAAAAAAATAAAATAAAAAAAATTTTTAAATCTTAAAAAAATTTTTTGTGAATGTGTATACAAATAGAAAAAAATATGATCTAATTTTATTCTGAATGCAGCCAGAAATACAGGACTATAGGTACTATTCAGAGCTAAACACAGACAAAACTAAACTAAGAACCAATTGCTGTTCCAATCCCCCATTCTTGGTGCAGCTCCATTTAAAAATATACTATGCAGGGGTGCCTGGCTGGCTCAATCAGAAGAGCATGTAACTCTTGATCTCGAGGTTGTGAGTTCAAGCCCTATGCTGGGTATAACGATTATTTAAATAAAAACTTAAGTAAAAATAATAAAAAATAAAAACATACTATCTATAAGCCTCTCTAATCCAACAGAATTCAAGTAATTCTTAATCCTTTATATTTTAACTTTAGAAAACTACCCACTCTCTCCCACCTATTTTCTCCTATAGTCTTAACAAATAATACACAAAATTAAAAAATTAGAACACTTTCAGTTACTATCTTTTTCAATATCCTGACCACTCTTCAAAAATTCATAGTACAATTCTAAAATATGTAAATTCTACCTTAAGTTTTGTTTTTAAAGGACATTTGGGGCTTTCATGTCTTGTTCACTCACTCCCTTTCTTTTTAGATTATGCCAAATGGCAGAAAATCAATTCCCATTAATTTACAAATACCTACACCAAAGACAGATGGGCTCTTGATGCAAAATGCTTTAATGTCAAAAGCCAAGCAAAAGACATAAGGCTCTTAGAAAATACACTATAGAGTTTTTTCAACAGTGGGAGTCATTTGAAACAATTAGAAATAAGATCAGCATCCTGAACTTATAATGATATCTGATGCAAACACTCTACTTTCCCCAGGTGAGTATATTAGAACTTCATTTGAAATATCTTACCCATACTCAGCCCTGAGTTAAGATCTGAGACACAAACCTCTGCATCCCACCATAGGTACTTTTCTAGCCATACTTACTTTTCTCTATCTGTTTTGTAGATCCGAGCAATCTCAGGCACTAAAGGATCATCTGGATTGGGATCACACAACAGAGAACAGATGGACAAGAGTACTGTAATGGGAAAAAAAAAAAAAAAGTATAAATTAGTAGAGGACAAAAGCAAAGGGTCGAAAGAAACATGAGATGCCAACACATGAGAAAATTCTAAGACCCTATTCATATTGTAGTGCCTAGTAGATCTGTGAGCTCTACCTAACTTGATAGTTACAATAATCAACAAAAATTCATGTAAGATTTATCTATATCTATATATATAAAGTAAGCTGTTTTTTGTTTTTGTTTTTTTCATATAAGATTTCTCTTGAACCCCTAAGGATGCTGGCCCAGGCTGATGAAGTGATTTGTACAATGTTCCTGGTTAGTGAGTAATTAGAGTGGAATTAGAATTCAGGTCTTTCAAATCCTAGACCAACAATACTTTTCATAGGCAGTAAAATTCAATTTTTAGAAACCCATGTTCAAAGATAAATGGTTCTCAAATTTCCAAAGACAACCACAGTACTGAATGCTCTTAGAACTGACAACCATGAAATCCAACAATCACTGTTTTCTCAATGACAGGTATTACATTCAGATGCAACAGATTTATTTCATTTTTAGTTGAAAACAATTTAGTCTAAGAACATGAAGGCCAGTATTTGCCCCCAAATGGGGCTGGCCACACTTATTACACAGGATACAAGATACCAAGGTCTCAAATTCTTTTCAGTGACACTTTAGAATCTCAACGAAGCCATTTCCTCAGTGACAAGCTGGAACATAGCAGACAAATCTCAAAAGTACAATTGCCTCTGTTCAAATTTGTTATAAACTTACATATTCCTTATTGAATGCAAAGAGGAGGCCAAGGCCACTAATTACATTAAATCCAGGGGCCTCTGACATATTGAAATAAATTCCAATTCTTCTATTCTGATGCAATACAACTTAGCTGTCTTATTTCTCTCTAATATTCTGCAGCAGGAGGCAATGATTCTGAGCCCACTTTACTCCCAAAACATCAAATTCACCAGGAAAATAATTTATTCATTTTCCTACCAAACCTATTCTATAGAGGTCAAGGGCTTCTGAGAGGTGAAGAAAAAGTTCACATGCCCTTAATCATTCAGTTTAACAAAAAAGCTATTTCCTTGCCTTAAGAGTATATGGAAAATAAAAAACATCAGGAAAGATGTTTTCTGACTCTTCATTCCTGTTGCCCACAATTCTGGCAGATGGCATTCCCAAAACATCTTCTCTTCCCATTGTCAGGTGTATCACCTATGCCCTCTTCAAGCACAGAACATTCTAACAGCAATAAGGAAAGATTTCATGTATTTCCTGGAAATGACAACAGGAAGTTACAGATTTTTGAATGTTCATGAAATTATTGAAGAAGAAACTTGTCCAGCCCATCAAATTGGCAAGAGTTCAACTGAATCTTCACCTAAAATCAGACATACTAATAAATTAGTATTTGTTACAAATTCCCTTATTTACTATTCTAATTATTCCAATAAGGCAATCTTAAAAAAATTTTTATTTTTATTTTTTATTGTTATGTTAATCACCATACATTACACCATTAGTTTTTGATGGCAATCTTAAAAAAATTTTTTTTAAAGACATAACTTTTCTAACTTTCTCTCCAGGAAAGAAAGGTGGGGTGGTGGTTATCTGGACATGGTAAAAGGATTCTTACTGTACTACTCAGGGATCTTTAATTCATAAAAAACTGATTTTGTTTTATAAAGTACTATATCTTTTATCTGTATAAAGAGAATTACTCCTATTTCTATAACCTGCAGAGACTCTCCACTGAAGTGACTAAATTTTTACCTACATATACATTTTTCATCAGTATACGCTCATTTTCATTAGTGTCATTACCCACTGTCACTTCCAGTTCTAAAAACATATAATCAAGTGGCTTTATGGCACATTTAACTGCTTCTTTTAAGCTTTCTGTATATTTAGATCCCTAACATATATACTCAAAGTGGAAAGAATTTTAGGTCAAAGCTACTGCCCTCAAAAAAGGAGTAATTATCATCACATACAGGATTCAGGCCTTTCACAGACCGGCTTGCCCACACATTCAATTTACAAAAGGGAGTCATTAAAACATTAAACTTAGGCACACTGATATAATCAAATCCAACAAAATGGAACAGCAATTATTTTTAAAGAAGCTATCCAGACAGAACATAAGTCAAATAAACTAAGAGCCCTTGTGATTTAGAGTAACTGAAAAATCAACACTAGGCACACAAGGGGGAAGGAAAAAATGTTCGGTAACAATTCCAGTTACTAGAACTTCTCACTCCTACACACACACACACACACACACACACACACACACACACACACACTCTCTCTCTCTCTCTCTTTCTCTCTCTCCCCCCACCTCTCTTGGTCCCTTACTAGATTTCTATCTTTACTGCTACTTGCTGAAGGAAGAACCACCACACCAGTAAATCCTAAGAATAAGACCTTCACAAGCAGCGCTTGAATTGTAAGGGGGCCTACCTAAGAAAAGGACCCACTTATCTGGAAAACTATTTCAGCCACAGTTTTTGTTTTTTTTTTTT
>NW_027397145.1:1186411-1289473 GCF_003265705.2 Callorhinus ursinus
TTTTATTTTTTTTTTAAAGATTATTTATTTATTTATTTGAGAGAGAGAGAATGAGAGATAGAGAGCACAAGAGGGAAGAGTGTCAGAGGGAGAAGCAGACTCCCTGCCAAGCAGGGAGCCCGATGTGGGACTCGATCCCGGGACTCCGGGATCATGACCTGAGCCGAAGGCAGTTGCTTAACCAACTGAGCCACCCAGGTGCCCAGTGGCCAGTTTTATTAAAAAAAAATTTTGCGTGATTTATTTTTCACCAGTCTGTTCTGGCATGCTTCGAATGATATCAGAATCACCTGGATCAATGATAGCCAGTGTGCATACTCTGTAGTATTTCCCACATGCTGTGCCCAATTCAATATTATTGCCACTGTAGTGATGGACACCAGTTTTGGCCAATATGGCATAGTATTCTATTTCAGATTTCCTCAAGGCTGGGCAGTTGTTGGCGAGGATGACCAGTTTCGCTTTGCCATGTCTGATCATTTTCAGAGTCTGCTTGTACCCCAGCACGTACTTTCCACTTTTCATAACAAGCTGGAGCCTGGAGTTGATCAACTCCAGCGACTTTTTTGTCTTCTTTGTGGCCACCATCTTCCTGCCTTAGATGCGGGACGGCCCCAACCTAAAACCAGCCACCAAAAATCCAGCCACATTTTTTTTTAAAAAAGATTTTTTTTGTTTTTTTTAAAGATTTTATTTATTTGAGAGAGAGAGCACATGAGAGGGGGGAGGGTCAGAGGGAAAAGCAGACTCCCTGCTGAGCAGGGAGCCCAATGTGGGGCTCAACGTGGGGCTCGATCCAGGGTCTCCAGGATCATGACCTGAGTTGAAGGCAGTCACTTAACCAGCTGAGCCACCCAGGTGCCCTAAAGGTTTTATTTTTGAACAATTTCTACACCCAACATGGGGCTCCAACTCACAACTTCAAGACTGAGTTGCATGCTCTACCGACTAAGCCAGTCAGGGGCCCCTCAGCCACGACTTTTAAAAATGTGTTCCTCTAGTTTTTTGTTTATATTTTTGGCTAGGATCCCATAAATTTTAATTTAATGCCCCCAGAATATTTTGTTTCCTTTAAAAAATTTGTCAAAGCATACAAATCTTATCACATTTATAACATCAAAGTTAAGATGATAAATATCCAACACTTTTTACAACAGTGCCTTTACCCTAGTTATTTTAGTGCTTACAAGAAATGAATTAACTGTGCATTTTGTTTTTTTAGAACTTTACAATAATGATGAATTAGTTAGAATCATTGTCCCTATTTTACAGATGAGCAAAGTGAGGAACACAGAAGCTATTTTGTCTCAAGTCTCATCCAATAAGAGATAGAGCTGAGATGCAAATACAGGCAGTTGGATCCAGAATCTATGTTCTTTTTTTTTTTTAATATAGATTTTATTTATTTATTTGAGAGAGAGAGAGAACAGAGGGAGAGTGAGAGGGAGAAGCAGACTCCCCACCAAGCAGAGAGCCCGATGCAGGGCTCAATCCCAGGACCCTGAGATCATGACCTGAGCTGAAGGCAGACGCTTAACTGACTGAGCCACCCTGGCACCCCCAGAATCTATGTTCTTTACCAGGGAACTATGTTGCCTCTTGTCTAAAGTTATAAAGAAAAGATCAAATATAACTTAGGATAAAAAAGAATTTTCATACAGCAAATTTTTTCTTTCTAGCTACCCAAATTATTTCTAGCTACTTAACATACTTTTCTACATAACTCAATCTACAATGTATACAAATTTAGCTCTTTTCTGTTTTTTTTCAAACATAGTATTTTTCACAATACTTGTAATGATCATTATTCTTTTATTCTTTTATTTTTTTTAAAGATTTTATTTATTTATTCATGAGAGACAGAGAGAGAGAGAGAGGCAGAGGGAGAAGCAGGCTCCCAAGGAGCAGGGAGCCCGATGCGGGACTCGATCCCAGGACCCCGGGATCATGACCCGAGCCGAAGGCAGACGCTTAACCATCTGAGCCACCCAGGAGCCGATCATTATTCTTTTAAATGTGTGTCCTAGAATTGATTTATTTCTTCCTCTACTGCTGGACCTGTAATTTCTAATTTTCAGAAATAATACTGTCACAAATGTATTTCCACACAAAACTTTTTTTTTTTAAAGATTTTATTTATTTGAGAGAGAGAGAGCACAAGCAGTAGGAGGAGGAGAGGGAGAAGCAGACTCCCCACTGATCAGCGAGCCTGATGCGGGCAAGACACAAAACTTTTTTTTAAAATTTGAGGCTGTCTTCTTAGTACAAATGAATGAAACGAGAATTACTGGATCAAAGGGAAGTAATAATTAAATCTCTTATCTTGAAATACATACTGACTGGGCTATACAAATCTATACTTCTATCTGTAGTATGTAAGCACCCACTTCAATGTACTTCACCAGCATTTGCTTTTCTTTTTACAAGATCTTTGTTATTGGGGCGCCTGAGTGGCTCAGTCGTTAAGTGTCTGCCTTCGGCTCAGGATCGAGTCCCACATCGGGCTCCCTCCTCAGCGGGAAGCCTGCTCTCCCTCTCCCACTTCCCCTGCTTGTGTTCCTGCTCTTGCTATCTCTCTCTCTGTCAAAAAAATAAATAAAATCTTTAAAAAAAAAAGATCTTTGTTATTTAAAAAGGTGAAAAATGGGAATTTTTGAAAAAGAAAATTTTTTTTTAAAGATTTTATTTATTTGACAGAGAGAGACACAGCAAGAGAGGGAACACAAGCAGGGGGAGTGGGAGAGGGAGAAGCAGTCTCCCCACCTAGCAGGACCCTGGGATCATGACCTGAGCTGAAGGCAGACACGTAACGACTGAGCCACCCAGGCACTCCGAAAAAGAAATTTTTCATTTCTTTGATTATTTTGCTCCTTTCTGTCTATTCATCTGTTGGGATCTTTTTCTCTTACTGATTTTTATATATGTTCTTCCTATTTTAAACATATTAGCCCCTTTATCTCATTTGCAGCCTACTTCTTGCATTTGTATTTTGACAATTTTTACCTCACTTGTGATTTCATTTGGATATAATGTTGAGGGGCTGTATAATTTCAAATCAGCATATAAGAAAATGTTTGTTAACCACTCAGTTCATGGACATAAAAAAATCCCCAACCTACTCATATAATTAGGTTTTATTTAGAACTATTGGATATTTCATCACAAAATTAGTAACTAATTTTTAATACACATTTTCAAACACACAGGACTATATACCACAAAGATTAAGATGATCAAATAAAATTTTTTTATTAAACTGGTCACCTTAGAGAATGAATCTGTTTCTGATAAAAACCTCAAGACAAGAGCTGGTAAAACCTTACAGAGTTTGAATATGAATTTACCTATACCTTGTTCTTCAAGAACCTAAAGTCTGTATCTATACCACAAGCATTCCTCTAAAAGGGCTATTATTTCCTCTTATGGAACAGTATCTATGCTTACCACTTACAGATCTCAAGGCTGGAAGAGGCATTAATTTCTTCTACTTTAACTTTGCTCTAGAAGAAATTCATACCAAGTGGCCATTTTCCAACCTATGCCTGAACAGAATAACGGACAGAGCTGTCAAGACACCAGAATACCTATGCCTGGAAATCCAATTCCCTCCAGTGGTCTCGAGGTCTACTCAAAAAAATAACAGGGACCACTACCTCCTTTTAAAAGGAATATGAATAATCATTTCAAAAAATAAGTAACCTTTAAAAGACAAAAAACAGGGACACCTGGGTGGCTCAGTTGGTTGAGTGTCCAACTGCTGATTTTAGCTCAGGTCATGATCTTAGGGTCGTAAGATCAAGCCCAGCGTAGGACTCCATGCTCATCGCAAATCTGCTTGAGATTCTCTCTCTCTCTCTCTCTGCCTCTCTCCCTCTACTCCTCCCCCTGATCATGCACACATTCTCTCTCTAATAAATAAATAAATCTTTAAAAACAAGTAAGTAAAAAATAAAAGACAAAAAACACTGCTGCTTTATCTTAATATCAGATACCCATTCCATTACCTTTTGAAATAGTTAGTGCTGGAGACCACTGTGACCGGAGAATATCAAGACAAATGCTGCCATTACTGTTAATATTTGGATGATAAATTCTTGTTGTAAATGCAACCTATAGAAAAAAGAAAAACTTCTTGTGAAATGGTTTATTAATATCATAGGAAGTACATCAAAAAAACAAGTGCCATATCCCAATTACCTTAGGTGGCTTGAAGGGGTAATCTGTTGGGAAATGAATTGTCAAGAAAAATACTCCACCCTGATAGGGACTGTCATTCTGTTGATAACAAGAAAAGTGGGATTAAAATGAGTGAATTACATAAACATTTATTCTGAAATCAATCTGAATACTTACTGGCCCCATTATTGTAGCTTGCCAATGGAACACTGAAAAAGAACAAAAAATCACCATGAAGCAATATCTCCAATGTACCTACACCATAATGACATATCATTCCCTGTCTAACCCAGTTCATTTATAAGCAATATGATAAGTCCTGGGCAAGATGAGGAATCTAAATCAAGTTTGAGTCTGAAGAGAGAAAAGAAAATGACTAGTATAGTCTAGAACACTGATAAGGTACTCAACGAGAAAGTATTTGGGCTAGAACACCATGAAAATTTGTATCAGGGAGACAAAATTCTTGACAAGGCCCAAGGTTTCACTTTTTTTTTTTTTAAAGATTTTATTTATTTATTTGAGAGAGAGAGAGCAGAAGCAGGGGGAGCGGCAGGCAGGGGAGAGGGAGAAGCAGGCTCCCCGATGTGGGGCTCGATCCCAGGACCCTGGGATCATGACCTGAGCCGAAGGCAGACGCTTAACGACTGAGCCACCCAGGCGTCCCTCAAGGTTTCACTTTTAAACAGGCATTTCTTACCTCTAAGGGTAAAAAAGAACCAAAAGATTCAACTCTTTAACTTGTTATGTCATTTCCCTAACACATTAATATATAATATACTCCTTTTATAATACTGGTATAGAGGATGACTGTAAAGTCAAAGTAGATAATACTCAAATTAGGAAAGACTCGTTTTTACAGCAAGAAAAAACTTGAGAGCACTCATGTATTGGTCTTTAGAATTACTAGTCCCTCACTACACTAATAGATGAAAGATCAATAATTATCTCTTTTTAAAATGATCTAGAATCTACAACATCAACAAAGCAGAGAAAGACAAACTAAACTAAAACCACATTAAGATGGAATTTAATTAACAAAAGCACTTGAAGACCTACCATTAAAATCTTAATTAAATATTCTGCTACACAGGTCAAATATAAGAATACCTACTGGAATCACTGACTTAGGTCTCTCTCTCGAGCTCTCCTACACTCCTAGAACTCCTTGTGGAAGTATAAAAAAGAAGGTAGTGGGAGAATATCTAATCCTGACTCAAATTCTAATGGTTTGGTAAATAGTTCCAAAAATCACTACAGATTATGGGGTGTCTGGGTGGCTCAGTCGGTTAAGTGTCTGCTTTCAGCTCAGGTCACGATCTCAGGGTCCTGGGATCAAGCCCCACATCATGCTCTCTGCTTCTTCCTCTCCCTCTGCTGCTCTCCCTGCTCATGATCTCCCTGTTCGTGATTTCCTGCTTGTGCTCCCTTGCTCGTGCTCTCTCTCAAATAAATAAAATCTTTTAAATTAAAAAAAAAAAATCACTACAGATTAAAAAAAAAAAATCACTACAGGTTCCAAGTAGAAATAACTCTCCAGAAATAGTTACTGGGCAAAATATGTGGCCATAAGCATAAAATATTGTTGTATTTTATATGAACAACTATATCTCAAAAACCTTTCATTTAAGGATCAATCTTAGCAGCTGTTAGAAATAAAAAATGGTAATGAATTACAAAGTTTTGTTAGTTCCAAAACCAGCAAAAACAAACAAACGAAAACTCCACCCTGGTTTGACGATGAAAACCAAATTACAGAAACTAAAAGCTACAACTTCTTTTATGAGAGTTTAAATGTGAAGTTCACAGCTCAATGATTACTCTTTAGGATACTCAAAGACGAAGCTTTAAGCCTAAAAGGGAACAAGAATATTTGTTATAGTTTGAGACTGGATCTCAGGAGAACTACATTTGAATTCAAGTACAGATCTCCAGAGAGATTCACCAAAATTTCAAAACAAAAGAAAATGAAGCAGATTGTATGACCAATAAATCTTTGGCTTACTTTTCCTTTCAGGGCCTATACTTTCTCCTGCTTACCAGATCCTTCACAGAAAAATGGGAAAAAATATAATGGTACATTAAAATCTGGATATTTAAAAATAAAGCACTGTATTACGAAGTTCATTATTCTTCCTTCTTTATTTTTAAAGTAATCTCTACGCCCAATGTGGGGCTAAAAGTCACAACCCTGAGATCAAGAGTTGCATACTCTACCATGTGAGCGAGCCAGGTGCCCCTATATTATTTTAAATATAAAATAAGGACTACCTTCTCACACTAAATATCAATAATGTGCTGAAGGATCTGAGAGCTAGAAGAGTCAAAAGGAGCTCAAAAAGTTTCGTTGTAACCAACAGTTTCTCTTTTCTGAAGATTAAATTCTGCCTCCTTATAATATTTAGCTACCCAATTACACTCTGTTTTATCCTTAAACAATTCATCAGAAGACCTTATCAAGACTTTTTGACAGTAATTTATCTCAACTGTTCTCAAACACTCCCTAAAGTTTTCAGTATTATATCAGCAAAGACTATCTAGATGACCAAGTGTAAGGAAGTTATACTGTTCCTAAGGAGGAGATTTTTCTTATTCTCTTAGAAGGTAGGTGAATCAAGACACTTAAATAGAAAGGCTAGGAGTTAAAGGAGAGCTATTATTTTTTAAATAGCCATAGAAAGATAATCCATATACCACAGAATTCACCCACTGAAAAGTGTACAATTCAGTGGTGTTCAGAACATTCACAGAGTTGGGCAACCATCACAATTAATTTTAGAAATTTTCATCATCCCCAAAGGAAACCCCATATCCATATGCAGTTACTCCACATTCCCCCCAAATCTCTAGTTCTATGCAACCATTATCTATTTTCTGTCTCTATGAATTTATTCTGGATATTTCATATAATGGAACCATACAATATGTGGCCTTTTATATCTGGCTTCTCTCACTGGGCATGTTTTTAAGGCCCATCAATGTTGTAGTATATATCAGTACTCCCCTTTTTATTGACATATAATATACCACTGTATGGACATACAGTCTATTTATCCCTTCATCAGATGGTGGACATCTGGATTATTTCCACATTTTGGCTATTACAGCTGCTGCTTCTATGAACACTAGTGCACAAGTTTTTGTGTGGACATGTTTTCATTTTTCTTGGATATATACCTACGAGTGAACTCACTGGGTCATATGGTAACTCTGTTTAACTTTTTGAGGACCACTTGCTTTTTTGAACTGGTTGTACCATTTTACATTACTATTAGCAATGTAGGAAGGTTCCAATTTCTCCACAACCTCATCAACATTTATTATCTGACCTTTTGATTCTAGCCATCCTAGAAGGCATAAAGTGCTATTTCATCACAGATGTGATTTGCATTTCCCTGATGACTAATGATACCGAGCATCTTTTCCATGTGCTTATTGGCCAATTGCACATCCTCTTTAGCAGATCCTTTGCTTATTAAAAACAATAATGGATTATTTATCTCTATATTGTTGAGTTACAAAGAGTTTTTAAAATGTTTTGAATAAATTTCCTTATCAGAGAGATGACTTGCACAAATTTTCTCTCATCCTGTTGTCTCTTCACTTTCTTGATGGTATCATTTGCAGCATCTAAATTAAATTTCATTAAAATGTAAAATTTACCTATTTTTTCTTTTCATTGCTTATGCTTTGGGGGAGTTTTATTTAATTCTCAAGGATAGTAACTTTTCTGAGAAAGGAATGTGATAACAACAACTATGCAAAGCAAAGGCCAATTATTCAGCACACTGAAGAGAACTTCAAAAATGAATTCTATGCCCCAGACTTCAAACACTTCTAATGAAAGATCAGCCACTCTCAACTTTGAGGAATGTACCGGAAATAAAACCACTTTTTCAACTGAAAGACCACAATGATGCAGGTGGACTGTATGATACCATAAATGACAAAACTAAAATCAGAAAACTTGAGAATGAGGGGCACCTGGGTGGCTCAGTCAGTTAAGCATCTGCCTTCAGCTCAGGTCATAATTTCAGGGTCTTGGAAAGGAGCCCTACATCAGGCTCTATGCCCAGTGGGGAGTCTGTTTCTCCCTCTCCCTCTGCCCTTCCTGCTCGTGTGTTCATGTTCTCTCTTTTTCAAATGAATAAATAAAATACTTTTTAAATTTTTTAAAATTTTATTTATTTGAAAGATAGAGAGAGCACAAGCAGGGGGAGCAGGAGAGGGAGAAGCAGGCTTCCTGCTGAGCAGGGAGCCCGACGTGGGGCTCTATCCCAGCACCCTGGGATCATGATGCAAGCCAAAGGCAGACAACTGAGCCACCCAGGTGCCCCAAATAAAATCTTAAAAAAAAAAGAAAAGAGGGCGCCTGGGTGGTTCAGATGGTTAGGCGTCTGCCTTCGGCTCAGGTCGTGGTCCCAGGGTCCTGGGATCGAGTCCCGCATCAGGCTTCCTGCTCAGTGCAGGGTCTGCTTCCCCCTCTCCCTCTGCCATTCCCTCTGCTTGTGCTCCTCTCTCTCTCTGTCAAATAAACAAATAAAATCTTAAAAAAAAAAAAAAGAAAACTTGAGAATGAGCCCACTTTGGAAACCACCATGAGCCTCTCTCACTAGATTCTTCTCTAAAATAGTTTACAATTTCTACTTCACTCACCTAAAAGACCTATTGTGAGGCTTAAATGAGATAATGCGTGTTAAATTACCTGGCCTATCCTGTTTGGTATCAAACACTATAGTTACTCATACTGGACAAATATGGATAATGTAAATGGGATTTTTTTTATATGTACTTAGCTTTATAATTTATACCATCTATCTGTTTATATGTAAAGCAATCCCTGTAAAAGGGCCTTGCTTTCTTTTTAAAAAAAAATTTTTATTAAAAAAAATAAAAATTTTATTTAAATTCAATTTAGTTAACATATAGCGTGTTATAATATTTTCCGAGGTAGAATTTAGTGATTCATCAGTTGCATATAACACCAAGCGCTCATTACATCAAGTGCCCTCCTTAATGCCCATCACCCAATTATCCCTTCCCCCAGGCCCCCTCTCCTCCAGCAACCCTCAGTTTGTTTCCTATAGTTAAGAGTCTCTTATAAGTTTGCCTCCCTTTGCTTTTAATCTTATTTTTCCTTCCTGTCCCCTTTGATTCTTAAGTTTGGCAAACCAAAACCAACATTCTTAAGCAAAATCAGGAAAAAATGTTAAACACAAGCTAATATAACCTATTGTCTTAATGTATATACTTCTCTTACAAAATTGTTTCCAAGTATCTTCTTTTTTCCTATTTGCTAAATATTACTTTTTTTGTGAATCAGTTTTGTGTCACAAAGCACAGTCTGGTTCAAATATCCTCCTTTTAAAAGAGGCTAGAATATGGTATAAGGGGAAAAACTGTTGAGACAAAGTTAAACAAAAGGAAAATTATTATCCAACATGTGTGATAAATTATTTTATATAGGATTAAGCAGATAAACTGGACATTAGAAATAAACTACCTGTCTTCACAAGCATGAACCAGTGGAAGGACAAACACCATACACAAACACACACACACTCCACTACCTCCCCCATCATCCTAAGTTATTATTTTACTTAAAGAACAATAGCTAGTTGTAAGTAAAACCTCAAATATTTGACCCCAGGAAAATACCCAGAAGAGTTGAAGGATACGTAGGAAATGGTTAGAACAACTACACAGACAATATCTGGCAAAAAGGGTTCAAAATTAATACTACAGAAGAAGATGGGATACATATAGAACTGCACCTTTCGTGGATAAGTAAGGGTAAACACTGTCTCTTCCTGCAGCATAATTGTTTTTTCACATAAAAAAGAATCTTAAGAGATATATTCATCAGTCCCAGAGTTCCCCAGAGGCAGATGGTTATGCAGTTTTACTCCATCATTCCTTTTAAATACTTACTATCATCTCCAACAGGACCTGCTGAACACTGTGCTGGGGGGTCCCGTGCCAGGTCATTCAATTCCTCAAGAAAACAGAAAGAAAAGAAATATATTCAACACAAATGTAACTTTAACCAATTAATAAAATTTTCACTCATACCAATATTGTCTATCCCACTACTAAAATTTTTTTTAAGGAATACTCCTCCAAAGTCAGAGAGGGATGGATTTGTGAATCTTCAAGTTACAGTATTTTGGGAAAAGGCGAAAGATTTATATAATCTGAAGAGAAACCAGAGTATTTTGGATTCTTCTTTTTGGGGGTGGGGTGGGGGAGAGAGAGAATCTTAAGCAGGCTCCACCCAGCACAGAGCCCAATGCGGAGCTCGATCTCACAACCCTGAGATCATGACCTGAGCCAAAATCAAGAGTCAGACGCTTAAATGACTGAGCTACCCAGGTGCCCCAGTATTTTGGATTCTTGAATGCAAATGTATGTTTAAAAAGTGGGTCATGGGCGCCTGGGTGGCTCAGATGGTTAAGTGTCTGCCTTTGGCTCGGGTCATGATCCCAGGGTCCTGGGATCGAGTCCCGCATCGGGCTCCCTGCTCCTTGGGAGCCTGCTTCTCCCTCTGCTTCTCTCTCTCTCTCTCTCTCTCTCCCCCTCTCCCCCTCTGTCTCTCATGAATAAATAAATAAAATCTTTATAAAAAAAAAAAGTGGGTCATTTTTGCTTTGTTCAGAGTTTAATAAGTAACTGTAAGGAAAGTAAACAGGTATTAAATACTAAAGAGCTATAACAATGGTTTTAGAGTAAAAAAAATTACTAATTTTCAAAAAAGAAGTTGAATTTCAAGGCTAGTTTTTGAACCAGAAAACTATTAGGTTACCCTTAGGACGAGTTCTTGAAGTCATCAATGTTTCAAATGATATGAGACAATCTGACAAGATGCTGGGTATCTTTTCAGCTGATATGGACTACCAGGGTTCCAAAGGTAGTTGAAAAAATTTAAAAAGGGATATATTGAAAAGGCTGGATATATTAAAAAGGCTGAAGTAATAAAGCCCATCACAAAATTTTGTAGTCAGAGACAGATCTACCTGTAGTAATGCTCTACAACCAGACACCAGCTTCTTAGCCATTTTAACATTAAGAGCCCACAAACTTGAAATATGTTATTGGGTGGGAGTTCCTGAAAAAACCACAAGGCAGGAAATCATATTCTATTCCTTTCCCTCTTGGCTTGGTATTGGAGATTAAAACCAAGGGCTAGTTTTAGATTATGGTTTTTTTTAAAGATTTTATTTATTTATTTGACAGAGAGAAAGCACGAGCAGGAGAGAAGGGCAGAAGGAGAAGCAGACACCCTGTCAAGCAGGGAGCCCGATGCAGAACTCGATCCCAGGACTCTGGGATCACGACCGGAGCCGAAGGCAGACACTTAACCAACTGAGCCACCCAGGTGCCCTGGATTATGTTAATTAAAAAAAAATTTTTTTTAAGTAATCTCTATACTCAACATGGGGCTCAAACTCATGACCTCGAGATCAAGAGTTGCATGTTCAACCAACTGAGCCAGACAGGTACCCCAGATTATATTTTTAAATGACAAAAGTAAAAACAATAAAATCTAGTATTTTAAAGGTACAATAGAAAGTATTCAGAGCCCGTGGGGCTCCTGGGTGGCTCAGTCAGACATCTGATTCTTTTTTTTTTTTTTAAATATTTTATTTATTTATTTGACAGAGAGAGACACAGCGAGAGAGGGAACACAAGCAGGGGGAGTGGGAGAGGGAGAAGCAGGCCTCCCGCTGAGGGGAGAGCCCGATGCGGGGCTTGATCCCAGGACCCTGGGACCATGACCTGAGCTGAAGGCAGATGCTTAACAACTGAGCCACCCAGGTGCCCCATAAACTTCCAACTCTTGATCTCAGCTCATGATCTCAGGGTTGTGAGATTGAGCCCCATATCAAGCTCCATGCTGGGCGTGGAGCTTGCTTAAGACTCTCTTTCTCCCTCTGCCCCTTCCAGTCCCCCTCTCCCTCTAAAACAACAGCAACAACAACAAAGCACTATTCAGAGCTCAGAAATAAACTCATGCTTATATGGTCAATTAATCTACGACAAAGGAGGCAAGGATACACAATGAAGAAAAGACAGTCCTCTTCAATAAATGGAAAACTGGGCAGCTACATGCAAAAGAATGAAACTGGACCTCTTTCTTACACCATACATAAAAATAAACTCAAAATGGCTTAAAGACTTAAAAGATTAAGACCAGAAACCACAAAACTCCTAAAAGAAAACATAGGCAGTATACTCCTGGACATCTGTCTTAGCAATAATTTTTGGATCTATATCTTCAGGCAAGGGCAACAAAAACAAAAATAAACAATTGGGACTATATCAAACTTAAAAGCTTTTGCATAGCAAAGGAAACCATCAACAACAAAAAAGGCAACCTACTGAATGGGAGAAGATATTTGCAAATGACTGATCTGATAAGTGTTAATATCCAAAATATATAAAGAATTCATACAACTCAACACCAAAAAACCCCCAGTGTGATTAAAAAATGGGCAGAGGACCTGAATAGGCATTTTTCCAAAGAAGATATATAAATGGCCAACAGGCACATGAAAAGATGCTCAATATCACTAATCATGATGGAAATGCAAATCAAAACCACAATGAGCTAACACCTCACACTGATCAGAATGGCTAATATGAAAAAGACAAAACAGGGGCGCCTGGGTGGCTCAGTGGGTTAAGTATCTGCTTTCAGCTCAGGTCATGATCCCAGCATCCTGGGGTCCAGCCCCACACAGAGCTCCCTGTTCAGCGGGGAGTCCGCTTCTCCCTCTCCCTCTGTGTGCTTGAGCGCATACACTCTCTCTCTCAAATAAATCTAAAACAAACAAAAAAAGACAAGACATAACATGGTGAGGATGCAGAGCAAAGGGAATTGTTGTGCACTGCTGCTAGGACTGTAAACAGATGCAGCCATTAAGAAAAACATTATGGAGGTTCCTCAAAAAATTAAAAATAGAAATATCATACGATCCAGCAATTTCACTTCTGGGTATTTACTCAAAGAAAATGAAAACACTAATTGTAAATGATATATGCTCAAAGTATCCATCAATAGATGAATGGCTAACGATGATGTGGAATATATATATACAATGGAGTATTATTCAGCCAAAAAAGTAATGGAATCTTGTCATTTGCAACAACATGGACAGACCTAGAGGGTATTATGGTAAGTGAAATAAGTAAGTCAGACAGAGGAAGACAAATACCATATGATTTCACTTATACGTGGAACCTAAAAAACAAAACAGATAAAGAAACAAAACAACACAGAAAAAGACTCATAAATACTGGGAATAAACCTGAAGCTGTAAGGGGAGGGGTGTGGGGGAGGTGGACAAAATAGGTGAAGGTGATTAGAAGGTACAAACTTCCAGTTATAAAACAGATAAATCACAAGGATGTGAAGCACAGCATAGGGAATATAGTCAATAATATTGTAGTAACTTTGGTGACAAAAGGTAACTACATTTATCATGGTGAGCATTTCATAATGCATTTAAATGTCCAATCACTATGCTCTACCCCTGAAACTAATATAATACTGTATCCCAGCACCCTGGGATCATGACCTGAGCCAAAGGTAGATGCTTAAACATTTTTTTTAAAGATTTTATTTATTCATTTAACATACAGAGAGCGCACACAAGCAGGGGGAGTGGCAGAGGGAGAGGGAGAACAGATTCCCAACTGAGGAGGGAGCCCAATGTGGGGCTCAATCCCAGGACCCTGGGATCATGACCTGAGCCGAAGGCAGACGCTCAACAACTGAGCCACCCAGGTGCCCCCAAGTTTTATTTTAATAGCAACTTATTACTTTATTAAAAGGGCACCTGGGTGGCTCAGTTGTTGAGCGTCTGCCTTCGGCTCAGGTCATGATCCCAGGGTCCCGGGATTGAGCCCCACATCGGGCTCCCCGCTCCGCGGGAAGCCTGCTTCTCCCTCTCCCACTCCCCCTGCTTGTGTTCCCTCTCTCACTGTGTCTCTCACTGTCAGATAAATAAAACCTTAAAAAAAAATGTTTAAATAAAACTTGAACCAAACAAGTTATTCTGAATTTCTACCATGTACATTAAATGGAATTTTATTTGTGCTTTAATATTTTGCTCTCACATTAAGTCATCTTTTTCCATCTTGAAGGACAGCAAGGTTTAACATCAAGAGCTAAGACTTCTCTAAGTTGAATATAAGATCCATCAGTCCATTTCATGAGCCAGTATGATATAATTAATTTTAAAAACCTCATCCAAACTTATGCTAATAGACATTTAACACTCATTAAACATTTCCTTGGTTCAAGGCACTGATATGGATGAATCTCAAAAGCATAATGCTAAGTGAAAGAAATCAGATATAAAAAGACTACATTTTATATTATTCTACTGATAATGACATTTTAGAAAAGGCAAACTTATAGAGACAGAAAACAGATCAATAGTTCCAGGAGCTGGAGGGAGTTGGAGAGGACTAACTACAAAAGGCCATGAGAAAAATTTGGGAGGTGATAGAAATGTTCTATACGATAATTTTGGCAGAGACTGCATAACTGTGTATATATTTATCAAAACTCAAACATACTGTCTACTTAAAATTGTTGAATTTTATTGTATGTTATATATATAAATCAAAGATTTTCTTTTTTTTAAAGCATCCATCTTCCTTTTTCTGTTTTTTTAAAGATTTTATTTTTTTTTAAAGTAATCTCTACATCCAACATGGGGCTTGAACTCACAGCCCCAATATCAAGAATCCCATGCTCTACCGACTGAACCAGCCAGGCACTCCTCCATCCATCTTTCTATGTGCATAAAATATCTCCTAAGAATACACAAGAAATTAGTTAACAGTACAGCTGCCCTTGAACAGCTTGGGGGTTAGGAGTACCGACCCCTGCACAGCTGAAAATTTGCATATAAATTTTATCTCCCCCAAAACCTAATTATGTACTTGCCTTCAGGAAGGAAAGCCTGCTTTAGGGGTGAGAATGGGAACTCTATGTATTTCCTTTATACCTTTTAAATTGTATAACAAGTGTATTTATTGCCTATTTGAAACAGAAATTACCAGTTTTGACTGTAAATCTGGATTAAAATAAAACAGCTATTAAAAGCTGTAATAATCACTTAGAGGGTAATCAAATAGTGAAAACCCAGTTAGACTGAATAAATACAGAAGCTACACAATTTGATGTCTTTCCATCAAGATGAAACTGAAACTGAATCTTAAAATTTAATAAAGGCACTGATCTAAACAGATACCTTTGGCAGAAAAAATACCCTAATGTATCAGAGATTTTTTTAACATTTGGCTTTATATCTATGTATTAATTTGACTTCTTATTCTAAAAGAAACAGTATTGGGGCGCCTGGGTGGCTCAGTCGTTAAGCATCTGCCTTCGGCTCAGGTCATGATCCCAGGGTCCTGGGATCGAGCCCTGCATTGGGCTCCCTGCTCCGCGGGAAGCCTGCTTCTCCCTCTCCCACTCCCCCTGCTTGTGTTCCCTCTCTCGCTGTGTCTCTCTCTGTCAAATAAATACATAAAATCTTTAAAAAAAAAGTATTTAGATTCATCTTGTATATCAAACAGCAAATTATACATTACTGGGAATGAGAGTGGGGCTAAGACAAAACCAAAAATCAAGGAATCTGTTTACTGAAAAACTTTCTGTAGAAAGAATGAGAGAGGGGGGCGCCTGGGTGGCTCAGTTGGTTAGGCGACTGCCTTCGGCTCAGGTCATGATCCTGGAGTCCCGGGATCGAGTCCCGCATCGGGCTCCCCGCTCAGCGGGGAGTCTGCTTCTCCCACTGACCCTCTTCCCTCTCATGCTCTCTATCTCTCATTCTCTCTCTCTCAAATAAATAAATAAAATCTTTAAAAAAAAAAAAAAGAAAGAAAGAATGAGAGAGGAATAAGGCATATATTTAAAAATTTAGGAAAAAGGGCAGAGGAAACTCTGACAGTTAAGGTAGAGAATACTCAATTTTTTTTTTTAAAGATTTTATTTATTTATTTGACAGAGACACAGCGAGAGAGGGAACACAAGCAGGGGGAGTGGGAGAGGGAGAAGCAGGCTTCCGGCGGAGCAGGGAGCCTGACGCGGGGCTCGATCCCAGGACCATGGGATCATGACCTGGGCCGAAGGCAGACGCTTAACGACTGAGCCACCCAGGTGCCCCTCTTTTTTTTTTTTTTTTTTAAGTAGGCTCCATGCCCAGTGTGGGGCCTGAACTCATGATCCTGAGATTAAGAGTCGCATTCTCCACTGACTGAGCCAGCCAGGCGCCACAAGAATACTTCGTTTCCAAAAAGATTTTATATTCGAACTTTCCTTGAAATCTAAAAAATAGTAAAGATTTATTTATTTATTTCTGAGAGGTGGGGAAAGGCGGGGGAGAGGAAAAGAGAGTCCTAAGCAGACTCCACATAGAGCATGGAGCCCAAGGTGGGGCTCAATCTCACAACCCTGAAACCATGACCTGAGCCAAAACCAAGAGTTGGATGCTTGACTGTGTCACCCAGGCACCCCTTGAAATCTAAAAAATATTAAAAGAAAGGTCTTATTATGGGAGCAAACTATAGATTTTACTGTACAGTTCTCAATTTAAAAAAATTATTTGATGCTATATACTCCCCTTACTTCTAGGTATATAGCAGAATATTTTTATTTTTATTTTTTTATTTTTTTTTAAGATTTTATTTATTTATTTGACAGAGAGAGAGAGAGAGAGAGAGAGAGCACAAATAGGCAGGCAGGCAGGCAGAGGCAGAGGGAGAAGCAGGCTCCCCGCTGAGCAGGGAGCCCGATGTGGGGCTCGATCCCAGGACCCTGGGATCATGACCTGAGCCGAAGGCAGACGCTTAACTGACTGAGCCACCCAGGCGCCCCAGAACTAGTATTTTTAAAGATCAAAGGTTATAAACAATTTTGATTCTCTGCAACTTTCCTAAGTGTTTTTCGTCTTAGTTCAAACAGCCCTATAACCTTATACCAATTATTTTAAAGTTTAATTCTTTGTGGATTTTTAAAGAGATTTTTATGTATTTATCTGAGAGAGAGGAGAGAAACAGAACACTCATGCGTGTAGGAGAAGGGGGAGGGGTAGAGGGAGAGAGAGATGTAGACTCCCCACTGAGTGGGGAAGCCAGACCCTGGGCTCAATCCCAGGACTCTGAAAACATGACCTGAGCCAAAGTCAGACGCTTAACCAAGTGAGCCACCCAGGAGCTCTTCTATGGACTTTTTAATACATTTCCTACTACTATCTTTTTTGGCTCCAGAATATGATTTCCAATGAAGAGATATACAGGGATAACAGTGACTTACATTATTCCTGAAGACTACCTATTTTCCAGAGGATTTAAAATGAATCACTACTAAATAAAACAGAACACTAAAACCTCTGAAAGCCTCAGATATTTTTGTATTATAGAACTATAGCAGAAAGAAAGGAACCTTCTTAACTCTTTGAGGGGATGGGGTCCTGCAAGGGGTATGTACATTTTCCTTTCACTTTCTCTCTCTTTTTAAAAGATTTTATTTATTTGTCAGAGAGAGAGAGAGAGAGAGCGCACAAGCAGGAGCAAGGAGCCTAATGCGGGACTCGATCCCAGGACCCCGGAATTATGACCTGAGCTGAAGGCAGCCGCTTAACCAGCTGAGCCACTGAGGCATCCCTCAAATAAATAAATCTTAAAAAAAAAAAAAAAAAAAAAGGTCACATGCGGCACTGACTGAGCTAGCCAGGTGCCCCTAAAATTACACATTTTTAAAACTTGGGAGATATTATTGGGGCACCTGGGTGGCTCAGTCCATTAAGCACCTGACTCTTGATTTTGGTTCAGGGTCATGGGATCGAGCCCTGAGTGGGTTCCACACTCAGCATGGAGTCGGCTTGAGAGTCTCTCTCTCTCTCTCTTTGCCCTTCACCTTGCTTGTGCTAATAAATAAATCTTAAAAAAATTGGGAGGTATTAATTCATAGTTATCCTAGATGAGTTTAAAAGAGAAATATGTAGTTTCTGACAATATCAAATTATAACATCTCAAATCATCTGGTATGATAGACTTAATTCCCTTGGCACTGTCAAATATTTTCTATTTCTCTTTTCTAATGCCCCAATGTGACACTTTTAAAATAAACGTTTAGGGGCGCCTGGGTGGCTCAGATGGCATCTGCCTTCGGCTTGGGTCATGATCCCAGGGTACTGGGATCGAGACCCACATCTGGCTCCTGGCTCAGCAGGGAGCCTGCTTCTCCCTCTGCCTCTACCCCTGCTTGTGCTCTCTCTCTCTATCTCTGTGTCTCGAATGAGTAAATAATATCTTTAAAAAAATAAAATAAATGTTTAAAAACATAACAACACTACATTGTTTATGGACACATGGAAGAATAAAAAGAATGTAAGGAAATGATAAATACTAAATTCAAGGTGATCATTACTACACGGATACACAGGGAGCTTCTTAAAGATCAGAGTTAATATGGCAGGGTGCCTGGGTGGCTCGGTTGGTTAAGCGACTGCCTTCGGCTCAGGTCATGATCCTGGAGTCCCAGGATCGAGTCCCACACTGGACTCCCTGCTCAGCGGGAGTCTGCTTCTCCCTCTGACCCTCCCCCTTCTCATGCTCTCTCTCATTCTCTCTCAAATAAATAAATAAAATCTTAAAAAAAAGTTAAAATGGCAATATTAATATTGGGCAAAACTGGGTGGTAGGCTTGTGGTGGGTATTTTTCTTTTCTCTTTATTTTTATTTATTTTTTTAAAGTTTTTTTATTTATTTAATTGACAGAGAGAGAGACAGCGAGAGAGGGAACACAAGCAGGGGGAGTGGGAGAGGGAGAAGCAGCCTTCCCACCGAGCAGGGAACCCAATGCGGGGCTCGATCCCAGGACCCTGGGATCATGACCTGAGCTGAAGGCAGTTGCTTAACCGACTGAGCCACCCAGGCGCGCCCCCCTTTTTAAAGTAATCTCTGTACCCAACATGGGTCCAGAATTTACAACTCAGAGATCAAGTGTCGCATGCTCTACCAACTGAGCCAGCCAGCAACCCCTCTGCCCCTGCCTGTGGTAGGTATTCTCTATACTTTTAGTTGACATGAAATTTTTTAGGGGCGCCTGTGTCAGGCTCCCTGTTCAGCAGGGAGTCTGCTTCTCCCTCTCTCTCTGCCCCTCCCCCTGCTTGTGATCTTTCTCTCTCTCTAAAATAAATAAAATCTTAAAAAAAAAAGGGTCACATGTATTTTTATATACTTTGCTTTTTCCTCAACAAAGAGACATTTTTTCCTGAAGATACACAAATAGATCAAATTTATTCCTTTTTACTGTTTATTTTGCTACCTGATGTCTAAACCACAATAGTTCATTTATTTTTTAGTTTATTTCATTATTTTTTTAAAAGAGTCTATTTATTTATTTGACAGAGAGAGTGAGAGAGGGAACACAAGCAGGGGGAATGGGAGAGGAAGAAGCAAGGCTTCCCGCTGAGCAAGGAGCCCGATGTGGGGCTCGATCCTGAGCCTAACCAACTGAGTCACCACCCAGGTGCCCCATTTTTTAATTTATTTTTAAAAAAAGATTTTATTTATTTATTTGAGAAAGAGTGAGTAGGGAGGAGCAGAGGGGAAAGGAGAAAATCTCAGAGTCTCCAATGAGTGCAGAACCATCCCATGACCCTGATCATGACCTGAGCAGAAATGAATAGTTGGATACTTAAAATGACTGAGCCACCTAGGCACCCCAATAGTTTCTTTCTTTAGATGACTGGCATTTATTTCCTATTTTTCACTATCACAATGCTTTGGTAAATATTCTTATTCTTGCATACACAAATTTTTCTAAATACTGCTTCAATTTAACTAGAAAAAGTACCACATCCCACTTTAAACCATGCAATAATGCTTTTTATAATGTATGGTTGTTTAAAATTATTTCCTCAATCTATACACATATGCAAAAATAAGTGTGCTGCAAATTAGAACTTGCAAAGTTGATCAACGTCTAGAGAAGGGAAAATTACCCCTAAAACATGCTTAATTAGGAGACCAATTCATCTGCTGACCTCCAAAAACATGGAGATAAACATGACAGACACTGTCCCCCATTTGAACCTTCTTCATTCACCACCATTTGATAACCCTTCTTCAGGTCCAGATTAGCAGCACATTTCTCGCCCACAATCATTAAATGTGTAAGGACACTTTAATCATCACCTTCTACTACAGATATCTGGGATATATGTTTCTTAGGTATCATCAGAAAATGTGCTGGTGCTTGAGGGAAATTTCTTTTTAATTATAAATGTCTTATCAACGCTATAGTTAACGTTTCAATGACTAAAGTGGAATTTTCTTCTAAATGTCTACATGGATGGCTATTTTCTAAGTTTGTAAAAAATTCTACATGTCCTTCCCTTCAATAATAGGTCTACCAAAAAACCACATGGATATTTTTATACTACAAATATTGAAAACCAACCAACTTATGTGTAAGCATATTAATGAAAATAAATTTCTGTAAGAATAACAGTTATTCCATAACCTGTTTATGTTCTTGCCAATATCAGTAGGGACAAAAGGCAGAATTCAGGTTTTCTAAGTCTTAATTAACATTCTTTGATGCTTTTTTCATTATTCTGAACTTAGATAACTTTAAGCAAGTCATTCAACTTCTCCAGACCAGAGTTTCACAACTGTAAAACAAGGAAGTTAAAGCGTAACAGAAATTTACACAGGAGTCAAAAAAGTTTGGGAAATTTTATAATCCCCATCCTTATAAGAAAATTCAAGAGTCTAGGGGTGCCTGCTGACTCAGTCAGTTGAGTAACCTACTCTTTTTTTTTTTATTATTAACAAATATTATTTGTTTCAGGGGTACAAGTCTGTGATTCATCAGTCTTACACAATACACAGCGCTCACCACAGCACATACCCTCCCCACTGTCCATCACCCAGCCACCCCATCCCTCCCACTCCCCTCCACTCCAGCAACCCTGTTTGTTTCCTGAGATTAAGAGTCTCTTATGGTTTGTCTCCCTCTATGGTTTTGTCATGTTTCATTTTTTCCTCTCTTCCCCTATGATCCTCTGCCTTGTTTCTCAAATTCCACTTATCACTGAAACCATATAATTGTCTTTCTCTGATTGACTTATTTCACTTAGCATAATACTCTCTAGTTCCATCCACATAGTTGTAAATGGCAAGATTTCATTTTTTTGATGGCTGCATAATATTCCATTGTATATATACACCACATCTTCTTTACCCATTCATCTGTTGATGGACATCTAGGCTCTTTCCATAGTTTGGCTATTGTGGACATTGCTGCTATAAACATTGGGGTGCATGTGCCCCTCTGGATCACTACATTGGTATCTTTGGGATAAATACCCAGTAGTGCAATTGCTGGGTCATAGGGCAGCTCTATTTTCAAGTTTTTGAGGAACCTCCATACTGTTTTCCAGAGTGGCTGCACCAGTTTGTATTCCCACCAACAGTGTGGGAGGGTTCCTCTTTCTCCGCATCCTCGCCAACATCTGTCGTTTCCTGACTTAATTTTAGCCATTCTGACTGGTGTGAGGTGGTATCTCATTGTGGTTGTGATTTTTATTTCCCTGATGCTGAGTGATGTTGAACACTTTTTCATGCGTCTGTTGGCCATTTGGATATCTTCTTTGCAGAAATGTCTGTTCATGTCTTCTGTTCATTTCTTGAATGGATTCTTTATTCTTTGGGTGTTGAGTTTGATAAGTTCTTTATAGATGTTGGATACTAGCCCCTTATCTGTTATGTCATTTGCAAATATCTTCTCCCATTCTGTCAGTTGTCTTGGTTTTGTTGACTGTTTCCTTTGCTGTGCAAAAGCTTTTTATCTTGATGAAGTCCTAATAGCTCATTTTGAGCAACCTACTTTTTTTTTAAAGATTTTATTTATTTATTCATGAGAGAGAGAGAGAAGCAGAGGGAGAAGCAGGCTCCCTGCTGAGCAGGGAGCCCGATGCGGGACTCGATCCCAGGACCCTGGGATCATGACCTGAGCCGAAGGCAGACGCTCAACCATCTGAGCCACCAGGCACCCTTGAGCAACCTACTCTTGATTTCAGCTCAGATCATGATCTCGGCGTTGCAAATTCAAGCCCCATGTTAGGTGTAGAGATTACTTATATAAACTTAAAAGAAGTTTCACAAAGGAGAAACCTATATGAAATTCTGATAATGTATATAATTAACCCAATTATAAATCTATGATTAAAAATTATTATTTATGGGGCTCCTGAGTGGCTCAGTTGGTTAAGCGTCTGCCTCAGGCTCAGGTCATGATCCCAGGGTCCTGGGATCAAGCCCTGGGTCAGGCTCCCTGCTCATTGGGGAGCCTGCTTCCCCCTCTCCGGCTTCCCCCTGCTTGTATTCCCTCTCTCGCTGTCTCTCTTTGTCAAATAAATAAAATCTAAAAAAAAAAAATTAAAAATTAAAAAATAAAAATATTTATTTTTTAAATGTAATCTCTACCCCCAAAGTGAGGCTTGAACTCACAACCCCAAGATCAAGAGTCACATGCTCCAACAACCGAGACAGTCAGATGCCCCTAAAAATTATTTTTAAAAAGGCAAGAACTCAGTTTACTTTTTTTTTTTTAACATTCTTAGTTTATTGATCCTCTCATGAAAAATCTGCACAACCACCACAGATAAAGCCACTGCAGCATCTTTACTCCTTCTGTCGTCCAATCTCCAGCTCACTTTTTGCCAGCACCAACATTAGCTTTTGCAGTCCCCCTAACTTTCTTCATTCTGGTCTTGCATTCCTTTCACTGTTTTCTTGATGTCTTTTTCTTCTCATACAGGCCATGTCTTGCAAGTCTGTGTTTGGGTTCATTTTTCTTTGCATAAATCCAAAGAATCATAAATCATGCCAAAGCCGGTTGTCTTGCCACCACCAAAATGGGTTCTGAATCCAAACACAAATATGACATCTGGTGTGGTCTTGTACATTCTGGCTAGTTTTTCCCGAATTTCTGTCTTAGGTACTGTTGCCTTTCCGGGGTGAAGAACATCAATGACCATCTGTTTCCGCTGAAGTAGTCAGTTAGTCACGAACTTCCTGGTCTGGATAGTTACTGTGTCGTTCATGTCGTTCATGATGGCGGCCAAGCTTCAAGAACTCAGTTTACTTTAACCTTTTACTTCACAATAGCACAGTTACGGTTTTTTAAAACACAACAACACTAAACACTTCCAGTTAAGAAAATTAATGTTCACATACCGTTTTTTTTAGGATAAAAAAATATATTTCTTATTTTGTTGTTTATTTTTTTTTAGTATCTTATTTATTTATTTGAGAAAAAGAGAAAGGGAGAAGCAGACTCCCCGCTGAGCAGGAGCCTGATGTGGGGCTCGATCCTGGGACTCCAGAATCATGACCCAAGCTGAAGACAGACACTTAACCGACTGAGCCACTGAGGCGCCCCATTACATATATTTTAAAGATTTATTTATTTATTTGAGGGGGAGGGGGAAGAGGGAGAGTCTTTGTTTTTTTTTTGAAGATTTTATTTATTTGACAGAGAGAGAGAGACAGCGAGAGAGGGAACACAAGCAGGGGGAGGAGAGGGAGAAGCAGGCTTCCCACTGAGCAGGGAGCCCGATGCAGGGCTCGATCCCAGGACCCTGGGACCATGACCTGAGCCAAAGGCAGACACTTAACGACTGAGCCACCCAGGTGCCCCACGGGAGAGAGAGTCTTAAGGAGACTCCATGCTGAGCTGAGCGTGGAGCCTGATGGAGGGCTAGATCTCAAAGCCCTGAGATCACAACTTGAGCCGAAATCAAGAGTAGGACATTTAACCGACTGCACCATCCAGGCACCCCAGGATGAAAAAATATTTTTTATTTCCCAGGGACAACCTTTTTTCTCCAAGTAGCTATATTATTCATTAACTGTACTATACAAATCTAGTATCTCATATAGTACCATACAGTAATATTTCATGTTCAATTTTTCATCTGTAACTTTCAAAAGTTAATTTCCATATACCCCCACATCTACCCCTTGAATCCTTAATTATAAATTCCTTGAGTGAGAGACAACATATATTCTTTACTCCATTTTCCAGAGATGAGAATATAAGAGGCACTCAAATGCTTGAATGAATGGATGAATGCCTAGCACAGTACCAAACAGAATCACTTGCAATTGGGAAGATAAACAAAAGCGCATAAACTTCCAGAGGAAGTCTAGTCTTATCTGGCTTAGTCAATGATAATGTCACCAAACAGTCCACAGTGATATACAAAATATATTAATTACTGAAGTTTAATGGAACAGGTTTTTTAAAAAATTTTACTTATTTATTTGAGAGAGAGAGTGGGGGGGGTAGGGTGGGAGAGACAGAGGGAGAGGGAAAAGCAAACTCCCCACTGAGCAGGGAGCCTGACGTGGGGCTCGATTTCAGGACCCTGAGATCATGACCTGAGCTGACACTTAACCAACTGAGCCACCCAGGCATCCCTGGAACAGGTATTTTTGGGTGAGACTGGATGACACCAAAGAACAAGAAGTTTCTTTGAGCACTTTGGCAGCAACCATTTAGATGGAAATGTTCTAAGTAAAGACAATATTCTTTGTTCATTATTGAAGATCAAGAATTTTTCCTACACTTTTTTAAAAGATTTTATTTATTTATTTATTTGAGAGAGAGACACAGCATGAGAGGGGAGAGGGTCAGAGGGAGAAGCACGCTCCCCACGGACCCAGGAGCCCGATGTGGGACTTGATCCCAGGACTCCAGGATCATGACCTGAGCTGAAGGCAGTCGCTTAACCAACTGAACCACCCAGATGCCCCTAGACTTCATATTTTATCTTTATGAACTACCATTTACTCATTTCAAAACTTGGAAAAAAAAGGGCGCCTGGGTGGCTCAGATGGTTAAGCGTCTGCCTTCAGCTCAGGTCATGATCCCAGGGTCCTGGGATCAAGTCCCACATCGGGCTCCCTGCTCCTTGGGAGCATGCTTCTCCCTCTGCCTCTCTCTCTCTCTGTCTCTCATGAATAAATAAAATCTTTAAAAAAAAAAAAAAAGCTTGGAAAAAAAAAATTTCAACCAGTCCAAGATCCTAGGAACAGTCTGTCTGGAATACTACACACTCTGTATCCCCCACCTCATGCATCTTTAGGCTTCACTCAAATGTTGCCTTTGGAGAAGTGCTTCTAGGAAATTTCCCCATTTCCATTCAATTTCTTGTGAAATACTATCATGGAGAAGTGCAAGCTGCTTTAGTAACTCATCCTACTTCATTTTTATCTGTGTGATTATTTAATGTCTCTCAACATTAAATGAAAAATAAGGACTTGACCTCCAGCTTTCTGCACAATGCCTGGTCCATTGGAAGCGCCCACTGAGGGTCTGTTGAAGAATAGTTACAATTACACAAAGTAATTGTAAGTAGCTGGAGAAAGACAACACGATCTTTCTTTGTAAGATACTTAAAAATATATATATCTGAAATCCAACTGCATATTACAATCAATGGCATGTCAGCTTAATTGGCAGTATGTTTTCTTTCTTAGTTGTATATACAATAATGATACATCTTTCAATTGATGGCATCAGAAAGTACTTGGAAAAGCAATAATATTCTCTGATACTGCAGCCATGGGATCCTATACCTAACAAAGTACAAGTTTAGGATTTTGGCAATCAGGGCCAAAGGAGAAAATGACTTAGTAAATGACAGAGTTAGGACAGGGAAAGCACAACTCTTCTAGAAGACTACTTAGGTAATAGGTAGGGGGACAAAAATATTAAGGAGGCACACATGGTACCAAAAGCAAAAGAGTTAACTCCTGGAGCTGAGGAGCAGTGGTAGTTAGGTTGTCGGGGCAGGTTAGACTATATACAGGGTACCTATCAGAGTTTGAAATTTCCTCTCCTTTCAGTTACTAAAGCAGTGGTCAATGCTCTTCAGTACTCTATGTCCAAAATGAGGGTGGCAGATAGCCAGGTAGATGGGAAGGGTCTATGAGCTAATAGACAATTAGTGGAGCACCTATGCCAAAAGATTCCACCACTCACTAAGCTGCTCCAAAGAAAATGCTGGAAGGTCAGGAAAAGCTCCCTTCCTAGCATTCAGGTAACCAGAATCTTGTACACCCCACCAGCTGATTCCACCTCAACTGACAACTATGTAGCAAACTAGAAACCCAAAGAACTTATTTTGTCAAAGGTCACCACCACGCTTTTCCATAACAATAACCTTGTACCACAGTCCCACGCTACAGAAAACAGGGAAATGAACTGATACTAATATAATTATCTTGGTGTATTTCTGTGCTACTTCCAGTGGCAGAACAATGGGGACCTCAAAAAGAGGTTAAAAATGACATCTTATGTCCCATTATACTGTTTTTAAGATTTTATTTATTCATGAGAGAGAGAGAGAGAGAGAGAAGCAGAGGAAGAAGCAGGCTCCCAAGGATCAGGGAGCCTGATGCGGGAGTCAATCCCAGGACCCTGGGATCATGACCTGAGCCGAAGGCAGATGCTTAACCATCTGAGCCACCCAGGTGCCCTGTCCCATTATATTCTGTAAAACTATGCTCCACACCCTAAAAAAATACATGTACTATTTTTAGTAAGTAGCATATGATTAAGTTTTGGTTCTCTGATGCTTTGAAATATATAAAAACTGTTAACCTAGAACTGGTAAGTCCTTGAAATTTATTTATTTATTTATTTGACAGGGAGAAACAGAGCGAGAGGGGAGTGGGAGAGGGAGAAGCAGGCCTCCCGTGGAACAGGGAGCCAGATGTGGGGCTTGATCCCAGGACCTCATGACCTGAGCTGAAGGCAGACGCTTAATGACTGAGCCATCAAGGTGCCCCGAAATTTATTTATTTTTAAAGATTTCATTTATTTATTTGAGAGAGAGTGAGAGAGCACGAGAAGGGGGGAGAGGCAGCGAGAGAAGGAGAAGCAGACTCCCTAGTGAGGAGGGAGTCAGATGCGGGGCTCAATCCCAGGGCTCTGGGATCATGACATGAGCCAAAAGCAGAGGCCTAACCAACTGAGGCATCCAGACACCCCAAATCCTTGAAATTTTTTTTTTAGATATTTATTTATTTATTTGAGAAAGCGAGAATGAGAGAAAGAGAGCACATGAGAGGGGGGAGGGTCAGAGGGAAAAGCAGACTCCCCGCCGAGCAGGGAGCCTGATGCGGGACTCGATCCCAGGATTCCAGGATCATGACCTGAGCCGAAGGCAGTTGCCGAACCAACTGAGCCACCCAGGTGCCCCCAAATCCTTGAAATTTAAAAGTAATACTTCTCATAGACTTTACTCTTCTATCCCAAAGCATAGTCAGTTTCCATTTCACAAGTTCTCTAACACTAACCCAGGAGTTCAAAATGGTGAATTTGTCCAGTTAAATCAGCCTTCCTACAGACTGACAATCCCTGATATAAAATGGATGATCAAAGTCAACTAAACTGTTAAATTTTACTATGCTAGAAGACTGGCTACATATTTGCAAAGCTGCCTCATGTAATGATCAAGGCACAGAAAATACAATTCACTAAAAAAAAAAAAAAGGCCCAAACCAAGTTATTCAAAATACCAACTGACAGAAAAAGATTTTTACGTCTCTATGGAATAGTCCAACCTTCAAAACTAGACACTAGACAGTATTAACAAAAGTGTGAATAGGTACATCTGAAGAAATGTCTTTTCAAAATTACATTTTATGTAAGCTTAGAGATAGGAGCTCTTTGTCCACAGTGAAATCACTTGAGATGCCATCTAATCAAGTATCTTCTACACAGTAATAGAAGCATTTATTAGTGTCTTGGGGGAAGATATTACAGAACCATCATAAGAAAAATGAACAGTTTCTGTTTTCCAATGATGAAACTCACACTCTAAAAGAATTTCCACTTCATCAGCAGCAAGAGTTGGGAAAAGGCCAGACAAAATTCAAGTCTATAGTTAGGCTGGGGAAAGGTTTGGGACCACTAAGTATTACCTGTTTTATTTTTTTAAAGGATTTTATTTATTTGAGAGAGAGAGCGTGAGCACATGATAAAGGGGGAAGGGCAGAGGGAGAGGGAGTACAGGAGGAGGGAGTGAGGGACTCCCCATTGAGCAGGGAGCCTGACCCGGAACTCGATCCCAGGACTCTGGGATCATAACCTGAGACAAAGGCAATCGTTTAACCGACTGAGCCACCCGGGCACCCATATTACCTGTTTTAAGAACATTTTATACTTCCTGATATTAAGAACAAAGCATGGGCGCCTGGGTGGCTCAGTTGGTTAAGCGACTGCCTTCGGCTCAGGTCATGATCCTGGAGTCCGGGATCGAGTCCCGCATCGGGCTCCCTGCTCAGCAGGGAATCTGCTTCTCCCTCTGACCCTCTTCCCTCTCGTGCTTTCTGTCTCTCATTCTCTCTCTCTCTGAAATAAATAAATAAAATTAAAAAAAATATTAAAAAAAAAAAAAAAAAGAACAAAGCATAACTCTCATAGGCAGTTTTTAACATGGCAGATCTGACCAAGCAACCTGCAGGGAATGTTTAACCCATCTAATCATTACAGAGGTGTACTTGAGGATTGTGAGAGCATTTCTGAGATTAACAAAGAGAGGTAGCAAGCAGAGCAGCAGTTCTTTGGTATGACAATAGGAAAAGTATGAAAACATTATGAATCAAGTAAAAAAAAAAAAGACAGCTAGTCAGCCTCAAGTTTCTTTCTTTTTGTTTTTTAAGTTTTTACTTAAATTCTAGTTAGTTGGGGGCACCTGGGTGGCTCAGTCGGTTGGGCCTCAGACTCTTGACTCCAGCCCAGGTCATAATCTCAGAGTTGTTAAATCAAGCCCTGCGACAGGCTCTTTGCTCAGTGTGGAGTCTGCTGGAGGTTCTTTCCCTCTCTCCCTCCTCCTGTACTCACTCTCTCTCTCTCTAAAATAAATCTTAAAAAAAAAAACAAAACAACCCTATTTAGGGGCACCTGGGTGGCTCAGTCGTTAAGCGTCTGCCTTCGGCTCAGGTCATGATCCCAGGGTCCTGGGGTTGAGCCCTGCGTTGGGCTCCCTGCTCGGCAGGAAGCCTGCTTCACCCTCTCCCACTCCCCCGCTTGTGTTCCCTCTCTCGCTGTGTCTCTGTCATATAAATAAATAAAATCTTTAAAATAAAAAAAAAACCCTAGTTAACATACAGTGTAATATTAGTTTCAGGTGCAGCCTCAAGTTTCTTAATACACATGTGCTATCAAGACCATGAGTTAAGTGACAGTTTTGGTAGGAACAAGTCTGGTAGTATGAAATTCCTTCTCCCTGTAATTCAAATTTTGTCCAACAATTTCCAAACAGACAGGCAACCATGAAGAGAGCCACCTCCTTGATCTTTAGGCTTTTAAAGTCTTACAGAAAAAACTTAAAGAATATAAGGTGAAAAAACACAAAAGAGCCTAGTAATTACATTTTAATGCTACAAGAAACAGTTTAATTCCAATACCTATATAGCTTTTTAGAACTTAAATGCTAGTTATCTTTTATCTTTTTAATTCCTTTTCTTAGTCTCCCAGCACTAGGTTACACAAAGCAACTTGGGGGAGGGAGAGGATGGAGCAAATGGGGAGATGCTGATTAGAGTACTTCCAGTTATAGGATGAACAAGAACTGGGGATCTGATGTACAGCAAGGCGATTACAGTTAGTAATAACGTATTATATACTTAAAACTTCCTAAAAGAGTATACCTTAAATGTTCTTACCACAAGAAAGAAATGGTAATTATGTGACATGTGGGGATGGTTACCCAACACTATGGTGGTAATTATTTTGCAATATGTAAGTGTATCAAATCAACAGTGTATACCTTAAACCTAGACAATGTTAATGTCTAAGTTTATCTATTTGTCTATTTCAGTAAAGGTGAGAAAAAAAATAACTAAATCAATTTAGGAAGTTATTCTGACAGGAAAAAAACAGGCCCCTATAAATAAATGACTATCTTTTTCCTCAAAACAATCACATTTTTAGGTTTTATTCCAACAAGACTTTCCCTTCTCATCTATTCCTCCTTCCTTCCTCCTACTACTGATTGGCTAAACAAACCTTCAGAAAAACTTTTTTGAATTAACATTTGGGAAAATGTTAATTTAATATTACTCAACCATTAGAATTCTTTTTAATGAATCAAAAAAAATTCTACTAAATTAAATTTGTAACACATGAGGGGCGCCTGGGTGGCCCAGTCGTTAAGCGTCTACCTTCGGCTCAGGTCATGATCCCAGGGTCCTGGGACTGAGCCCCGCATCGGGCTCCCTGCTCAGCGGGAAGCCTGCTTCTCCCTCTCCCACTCCCCCTGCTTGTGTTCCCTCTCTCGCTGTGTCTCTGTCAAATAAATAAAATCTTAAAAAAAAAAATTTATAACACATGACCTTATCTAAGAAGTAAATATATTAAGACAACATTTACGACAATTTCCCCTGCAGTATATAATCTCCAGAGATGGCTATCGACAATCTCTCCTCTAATCAGCAAAACATCTAGGGGCGCCTGGATGGCTCAGTCGGTTAAGCAACTGACTCTTGATTTCAGCTCAGGTCACGATCTCAGGATTGTGAGATAAAGCCCTGCGTTGAGTGCTGTGCTCAGTGGAAAGTCTGCTGGAGATTCTCTCTCTCTCCTTCTCCCTCTGCCCCCCTCCCCTCTCCCGTTCTCTTAAAAAAAAAAAAAAATCATCCATTTCCCTTCCCCTAGAATCCAGGCTGGCCGAGCATCCTGGTTGACCAAAAAAGTAGAGCAAATTATGACACTGTGTCAGTTTTAAGTCTAGTGTTTAAGAGGCCTGACAACTTTTCTTCTCTTGCTCTGAGCCATCACATAAGAAGTCCAGGCCATCTTGCTGGAAAGACCCTTTGAGGGCTGGGAATGTACATTTCAGCTAACAGTGAGCATCAAGTTTCCAGACACGTGGGGGAGGTCTTCTTGAACCTTCTAACTCTGGTGACAGCTGAATACAACCACAGTCAGACCTAGCTGACAATACATGAGCCAAAACTGCCTGATCAATCCAAAGAATGCTGAGAAATAGTAAGTTGTTGTTTTAAGGCACTAAACTTTGGAATCATTTATTACACAGCAAAGCTAACTGATAAATACCCCTATATAGTCTCTAAAGAGAGTAGGACTCTGATGAATGAGGAAGGCATGGTCAAGGCCCTTGAGGCACTCCATGTGGGTAAAGGAGATGCATAAGCTGGGTATGTTAATAAAATATGGTAACTGTACTCATAAAAGTATTCACAAGATGCTACTCAAGCTCAGAGGAAGCCCAGTTTGGATCATCACAGAAATTTTCTGGAAGAGACATGTTTGAGCTGAGTTTTAAAGAAAAGTTAGTCAGCCAGACAGGCAGGAAGGAAACAATATGAAAAACACCAGAAAGGGGGAAAAGCAGGATGTTTGTGTGTGAGGAGTTGGGTGCATACATATGTGTGAATGCGTATGTGACCCAATGTTATAAGCAATTCGGTGTTATCAGAAGACTGAGAAGCCAGAGATGCAGTTGGCAGGGGTAAAGAGGTTATGAAGAACTTTGTTCATCATGCAAAGGAGCTCATAGCTCTTGTATGAGATAAAGAGCCACTCTGGGGTTTTTAAGAAGGTCAGTAACAAGGTCACAGTAAGGTGATTGTGTTTTAGAAAGCTAGCTTTGGCAGCATGTGGAAAAGTACTTACAGGGAACTAGACTGAAAATCAAGAGACTAGAAATGGGGACAATAGATTAGTCCAGGTGAGAGATGATGGCCTGAATTAGGGCACTGAGAAAGGGATGAAGAGAAACAGAGACAAAAATTGGCAAGGCACAGTCACTAATTGGATACAGAGGACTCCATTGGTCAGCATCTAATCAGGAAAGCAGAACCTATGCCAGTGAGTTTCACAGAAGAAATTTAACATGGGGAACTATTTTTTTTTTAATTTTATTTATTTATTCATGAGAGACAGAGAGAGAGAGAGAGACAGAGAGAGAGAGAGAGAGAGGCAGATGGAGAAGCAGGCTCCCAAGGAGCAGGGAGCCTGATGCGGGACTCGATCCCAGGACCCTGGGATCTGACCCGAGCCGAAGGCAGATGCCCAACCATCTGAGCCACCCAGGCACCCCAGGGGAACTATTTTTGAAGGTGTTAGAAAAATGAAAGGGCTAATAGGAAACAGTTGGAAACCCCGAGATTAAGAAGAGCAGGGCTACTATCCCTGAGACTGGAGGAACCAAAGAAGCAGGTCATATCATCAGAACCCAGGGGCTGTGACTGCCTAGAGGGAGCTGGACCATGAAAGAGATGCAGTCATCTCAAGCAGAGAGAGAGAAGAAATGCCCTCCCCTGGTCTTCTTATCCCCACTGGCCAAGCCTGACTAGGAGCTGGTTGGCAAGGGAGCTTGAGAAAGGTAGCTTGCCTTCTGCAGGAAGAGCAAAGTAGAGGAAGGTAAGAAAACAGATCTGAGCATAAAGAGCAAAAGGCATGAGGATAAAGGAGAAAGAGTAGATTGATTCCTTGTTGCTATCTGGCTTTGACAGAGGTCGGGTGGTAGTGTCAGAACCTGAGATTAGGAAACCAGGAAGATGATGGGGGTGAGGGGGATAAGGGAAGGGATACAGAGAAGGACACAATCTAACTTTTAAAAAACTCCCTCACTGGGGCACCCGGGTGGCTCAGTCGGTTAAGATTAAGCGTCCGACTCTTGATTTTGGGGTCATGAGATGAAGCCCCACGTTGGGCTCCATGCTCAGCAGGGAGTCTGCTTGGGAATCTCTCTCTCTCTCTCTCCCCCTTTGCCCCTCCCCCATGCTCTCTCTAAAATAAACAAATCTTTAAAAAAAAATAGGACTCTGAATAATAGATCTTGCCAATTATTACCACAGCAGTCTCTCAGCAAAACAATCGCAGTTTTTTTTTTTTAAGATTTTATTTATTTGTCAGAGAGAAAGAGAGAGAGCATGCACAAGCAGGGGGAGCAGCAGGCAGAGGAAGAAGCAGGCTCTCCGCTGAGCAGGGAGCCCGATGCGGGGCTCCATCCTAGGACCCTGGGATCATGATCTGAGCCAAAGGCAGCCGCTTAACAACTGAGCCACCCATGTGCCCCAAAACAGTCACAAATTTCTAATTCTGCTAAATACTAAAACAATAATAATAAAAAAACCCAACCCACAACTGCCTTGTTACCAAAAGCTACTTGCTGAAAAGAAAAATTGTTAATATTTTAAAACTGTGTTAAGGGTAGGAAGTTATGATAAAAGTAGTTTATTTCCAGTGATCCACTTCTACTTCCCTCCAGATTTGACATCCTAATAAATTATCCAGGGTCCTTTACAACACCAAACAATATTCTTGGTAGATATAAATATTCATCTAAAACCTCAAATGAAGTAAATAATAGGCTCGCCATCTTAGCTAAATATAGAAGACAGCCATTTTTAAATGTTATATATTGATCTAGAAGAAAATCATGAAGAATACTGTAAATGTCCAATACTTTCATCTGCTACATAAAAATAATTAGATCTACAGAGTTTCTATACTTTATGACTTTTGAAGTACCTATTTAAGTTACAATTCCTAGAAATACAGATTTTGGTCTAACAATATACCATGTATTTAGAAAGATATATAGTAAAACCACTGGAAGTACCTCAAACTTTCAGGCAAAATGACAGATTGAACATGTAACTTTTACTCTCTCCAAAATTCTATTAAAGGAGTCAACAGAGTTTTAAAAATTTTTTAATTTCAGCATAGTAATCATACAGTGTTATATTCCTTTTAGGTGTATAATACAGAGATCCAACAATTCTATATATTACTCAGTGTTCATCAAGATAAGTGTACTCTTAATCCCCAACTCCTATTTCAACCGTTCCCTGACCCACCTCCCCTCTGGTCACCATCTATTTGTTTTCTATATTTAAGGAGTCAACACCTTTTTTTTAAAAGGCTTAAACCCACTAGAGGACAAAGAATGGGAGAAGAGTCAATAGCAACAAAATTTTGGGAAAGTAAAAGGCAAGAGTGATGAATGTTGGGGGCAGAGATTACTTAAAATAAAATCTTAAAAAAAAAGATGTTGTAACTATATCATGTACATGATTTTTAAAGAGTTCTTATCTCGGGGTTTTTCAATCTGGGCAATACTGACATTTTAGGCTGGGTAATTCTTTGTTGTTGGAAGCTATCCTATGCATTGTAGAATGTTTAACAGCTCCCTAGCCTCTACCTACTAAATGCCAGTAGCACCAGTAGCCTCCCAGTTGTGACAACCAAAAATGTCTACAAACAATGCCAAATGTCACTTAGTGGGCAAAATCACCCAGAGTTGAAAACCACTGACTTATCTTTTAGTAATACATCTGAATTATTTACAGATATAATGATGTGATATTTGGGATTGACTTCAAAAATAATCCAGTGAGGGTGGAAGAGTTAAATGAGAAATAACACAAAATGATGGGTGATGGGGTGCTTGGAAATTTATTAGACATCTACTTTGTGCATTTTTCTATAGTGTGTTATATTCATAATAAGGTAAATTTTAAAAGAAAGTTAATTAGAAACTCTTGTACCTTGTTAGCTGGGTGTCTAAAAACGTTGCAAAACAATTCCTCAGTATCTTACCAAAATGAAAAGGCTCACACTCTATAACCAAACAACTCTACTGACTATAAAAAGAAACCTTCATCTATGTGCACCAATGTTGATGTTTCAGTGTCTGTAGCAGCAAAAACTTGGAAACAATGCCTATCACAGCGGAATAAATTTTAAAAAATATATTGTTGGTATATTTGTATTCACTGGAAAAGCATGTTATTTAAAATGTATACATTTCCATAACATCTATATAAATTTTGACAACTAAGTAATGTTATTTATGGATAAAAATCTTAAAAATAATAAAGATAAAATTTTAAAACTTAAAACTAGTAAGAGTGATGTCTAGATCATTTCCTTGACTCTGGACTCCTCCAGTGAATGCCTCTCCTCTCAAGCCACAGGCTAGAGGTTTGTTCTCTGGAAAGAACAAAACAGAAAGTCTCAGGAATGGGAGACTATAAGCACAATCAAGGGGATGGATGATGTACAAAAAATAGGAAGGTTGAGTGAACACTGACATACAAACTTTGTTTCCAGTGGTTCTGAGAAAACTGGAAGCTGGGCCTGTACTGTCTAGGCAGGAGATTACAAGATCCTCAGGAAAATGTGACCAGCACAAGATAAAGAGCTTTACAATTCATTGATGTTAATAGTTCATCCAGAGAAATAGCCCAGCCAGCAAACCGTAAACTGAACTCCACAGTTGCCAAACCTCACCCCTATATGCTCAGACTTTTTCATTAATTTTTTAGCACTCCAATCCGAATAAGTATAAATGACAAGAAATCAGCCATCTGATCATTCATCTTCAACATGAAAGATAAACACCAAAACAATGTATAGAAAAAAGCAAAGGAAAACAAAGACCATGCAAAGAGAAAAAGTCAAAACAAAAGAAAAACTATCATGAATATCCTAAAAGGTAAGAGAAGTTATTGCTTCCATGAAAGAAGAGCAAAATCCTTAAAACATACTAAGAATGAGAAAGTCTTCTACGAAATAGATAAAAGACAAAGATGGAAAATAGAAAATATAGGAGGACTAATCCAAATACTCCCCCAACTTGATCTACAGATTCCATGTAATTTCTATCAACATTCCAAATGCTCCCCCCCCTTTTTTTTTTTTTTACAGAAATGACAAGGTGATCCTTAAATTCATATAGTAATGCAGGAGACCCAAAGACCAAAACAATCTTGGAAAATAATAAATTTAGAAGACTCACACTTAAGGATTTTACTTTATTTATTTTTTTAAGATTTTATTTATTTATTTGACAGAGACACAGCGAGAGAGGGAACACAAGCAGGGGGAGTGGGAGAGAGAGAAGGAGGCTTCCCACGGAGCAGGAAGCCCGATGCAGGGCTCGATCCCAAGACCCTTCGATCATGACCTCAGCCGAAGGCAGACGCTTAACGACTGAGCCATCCAGGTGCCCCAAGGATTTTAAAACAATACAAAGCCATAGTATTCAAGACAGTATGACATAAGAACAGTCTGACATAAGAATAGACATATTTATCAATGGAACAGAAAGTTGAGAAATAAACCCATACATCTATGGCCAACTGGTTTTTTACACAGTTGTCAAACTCACTTGGGGAAAAGAATAGTCTTTTCAACAAATGGTTCTATGACAACTGGATATTCACATGCAAAAGATGAACCTAGACCCCTACTTCACAACATATACAAAAATTAACTAAAAATGGACCAGACACCACAATCTCACACCCATCAGGAAGGCTATTATTAAAAAAAACAAAACCCAAACAAACAAACAAAAAAACAAAAAAAAACAAAGTAACAAGTATTGGCTGGATGTACAGAAATTAGAACCCTTGTATTGGTGGGGAGTGTAAAATGATACAAGTCACTGTGGAAGACAGTATGGCAGTTTCTCCGAAAATTAAAAATAGAATTACCATATGATCTAGCAATTCCAGTTCTAGGTATAAACCTACATAACTGAAAGCAGAGTCTTGAAGAGATATTGTACACCCATGTTCCTAAAAGCATTACTCAGAATAGCTAAAAATAGCTAAAACACGTAAACAACCCAAGTGTCCATCACCAGATGAATGGATAGGTAAAATGTGGCATGGAGTATTATTTAACCTTAAGGAAGGATATTGACAACATGGATGAACTTTAAGAATACCGTGCTAAAGTGAAAGAAGAAAGTCACACAAAGGTAAATACTGTATGATTCCAATTATATGAAGAACCTAGTCAAAAACCCTAGAGACAAAAAGTGGAAGGAAGGTTGCCAGGGGATGGAGAGAAAGAGCAAGGGAGTTATTGTTTAATGGGTATAGTTTCAGTTTTGAAAGGTGAAAAGAGTTCTAGAGATGGATGATGGTAACAGCTGTACAACAGTATGAGTGTACTTAATACCACTGAAATCAGTGGCGCCTGGGTGGCTCAATCGTTAAGAGTCTGCCTTCGGCTCAGGTCATGGTCCCAGGGTCCTGGGATCGAGCCCCACATCGGGCTCTCCCCTCAGCGGGAGGCCTGCTTCTCCCTCTCCCACTTCCTGCTTGAGTTCCCTCTCTCGCTGTTTCTCTGTCAAATAAATAAAATCTTTAAAAAAAAACTGAAAAAATAGATCAAAGATTTAAATGTAAGAGCTAAAACTATAAAACTCTTAAAAGGAAACATAAATGTAAATCTTTGTATCCTTGGATACAACTCCTTAGCTATGACACCAAGAGCACAAGCAACAAAAGAAAAATTAGATAAACTGGACTTCCATTAAAATTTAAAACTTCTGTATATCCATGAAGAAAGTGAAAAGGCAACCCACAAATGGGAGAAAAATTCTGCAAATCAATTATCTGATAATGGTTTAATATACAGAATATACAAAGAATTCTTATAGCTCAACAATAAAGACAATCCAATTTTGAAATGGGCAAAGGATATACTTTTCTCCAAAGAGGATATAAATATGGCCAATGAACACATGAAGAAATGCTCAGTATCATTCAGTAATTAAGAGAAATGCAAATCATAACCACTATTATATGTCACCTGACACCTACTAGGAAAGCTATAATCAAAATAATAAAGCAACAAGTGTTGATGATGACGTAGAGAAACTGGAAACCTCATACACTGTTGGTGGGAATGTAAAATAGTAGCACAGCCTGTTTATTCCTCAAAAAGTTAAACATGGCGGGAGGGGGAGGCACCTGGGTGGCACAGTGGGTTGAGCTTCTGACTCCTGGTTTCAGCTCAGGTCATGATCTCAGGCTTGTGAGATGGAGCCCCGTGAAGGTTTCCGCACTCAGCAGGGAGTCTGCTTAAGGATTCTCTCTCTCCCTCTCCTTCTGGCCCTCACACTACTCACATGTGCCCAAGTGCACACACTCTCTCTCTCAAATAAATAAATCCCCCCCCAAAAAACCCAAAATGTTAAACACAGAATTACCACATGATCCAGCAATTCCACTCCTAAGTATATATCCAAGAAGAATGGAAGTATATGTTCAGACAAAAATTGAAAGTATCTGAAAAATACTGTTCGTAGAAGCATCATTCTTAACAGTTAAAAAAAAAAAAAAAAAAGGAAACAACCCAAATGCCCATCATTTGATAAATGGAAAAAAGAAAATGTGGTATACCTATACAAAAGAACATTATTCGGTCATAAAAAGGAATTAAGGGGACGCCTGGGTGGCTCAGTTGGTTAAGTGTCTGACTCTTGATTTCAGCTCAGGTCAGGATCTCACGGTTTTGAGATTGAGCCCAGCATCCACCTCCAGCTCTCCTGTGGAACCTGCTTAAGATTCTCTCTCCCTCTCCCTCTGCCTCTGCCCCTCCCTTCCCCCCTACCCTCACACACCCACATTCTCTCTCTCTCTCTGTCTTAAAAAAAGAATTAAGTACTGATACATACTGTAACTTGGACATAGTTTCTATCAACTGTAACTTGGATACAGCCGGACACAAAAGGTCACATACTGTATGATTCCATTTATATAAACTGTCCAGAATAGGGAAATCCATGTGAGTAGAAAGGGTGTGGGGGGAGCAGGGGGAGAGGAGTCCAGGAAGTCTAACATCCAGTAACAGTTTTAAAAAAGGAAGAGGAGGGACGCCTGGGTGGCTCAGTTGGTAAAGCATCTGCCTTCAGCTTAGGTCATGATCCCAGGTCCTGGGACAAAGCCCCACATCGGGCTCCCTGCTCATCGGGGAGCCTGTTTCTCCTTCTCCCTCTGCCTTCCCCCACCCCCAGCCCCTACTTGTGCTCTCTGGCTCTATCTCTCTGCCAAATAAATAAATAAATAAAATCTTTAAAAAAAAAAGGAAGAGGGGCACCTAGGTGGTATAGTGGGTTAAGCCTCCGACTCTTGGTTTTGGCTCAGGTCACGATCTCAGGGTCATGAGATCTAGCCCCATGTAGGGCTCCCCACTCAGTGTGGAGTCTGCTTAAGATGGTCTCTCCTGGGCTCCTGGGTGGCTCAGTTGGTTAAGCGACTGCCTTCGGCTCAGGTCATGATCCCAGAGTCCCGGGATCGAGTCCCACGTCAGGCTCCCCCTGCTCTGCAGGGAGCCTGCTTCTCCCTTTGCCTCTGCCTGCCACTCCCCCTGTTTGTGCTCTCTATCTCTGTCAAATAAATAAAAATCTTAAAAAAAAAAAAAAAAAAGATGGTCTTTCCTTCTCCCTCTGCCCCACCCCAAATACATAAATCTTATAAGATAAATTTCAAAAAGACCAACTGAATTTTGAGCAAAACAAATGAAAATTGACCTACACCACCACCTATAAAATTTCCCACATGTGGGACAAAGAAAACCTATAAGCTTCCAGAAAGGAAACTGACCACATATATAGGATCAGGAATCAGAATAGTTTTGGACTTAACAGCAATACTGGAAGCTAAGAGACAATGAAAATACTGACTGTAAAAGTAAAAACAGTGCCACAGTAGTGGCCTTCCCCAGACTAAGATTACAGGTCAGGTCATGTCTACAATCCAGCCTAAGAAACTAATAGCTCCTTTCCAAACGCCAATAAACACTGCTGGTTTCAAGTTGTTCCTCAAAGTCTGAACAATTTTTCTTAACCTTATATTAATGCTGCATGTGACCTCATTCAATTTAATTTCCACATCAAGTTGTAGATTCAACAAAAGAGGAACTAAAATAAGACATGTATACTGAAAAATAAATTACTGCATAAGCATGTTTTGGGATTGCCCCTACAAGTTAAACAGATTTTATTTATTCAAGATTTGTCCTAGTGATGAAAATAAAGAGTATAACTATTTCTGTTTTGAGAAAGAATTCTAATTTTTGTTTTAAACCAATTTAATCAGTATTTTAAACATTTGGAAAATGGTTTCAAATCACCCTTGAAATAGATATACTAAATACCATGGGAATTCACTCTTTTAAAAAGAGCTCACAAATATGTATGACATACTGCTGGTAAGCTCAATAATTTCGAAGTGGATTTTACTATTTATAGTCAACAAAACTGAAGCACAATGCTTAAAGATACAAATAATCTGGGGTGCAAGGGTGGCTCAGTCAGTTAAGCGTCTGTCTTTGGCTCAGGTCATGATCTCAGGGTCCTGGGATCGAGCCCTACATCGGGCTCTCTGCTCAGTGGGGAGTCTGCTTCTCCGTCTCACTCTCCCTCTGTGCGTGTTCTCTCTCTCTCTCAAATAAATAAATCTTAAAAAAAAGACACAAATAATCTGGTCTACTACCAAACTGGGCTACTACTAAACTCAGTGATGATGTATTATTGCCTTAATGCAGTAAGTGAAGTAGGGGTGGTTCCACAAGCAATTCCCCGTCACCTACAATAACCACCCTTATCAAAACATAAATAATAGTTCTAAAGATGCAAAGATGCTAAGCTCATAAATTAAAAAGAGAAGCTATCGGGGCACCTGGCTGTCTCAGTCCATGGAGTGTGCAACTCTTGATCTCAGGGTTGTGAGTGTAAGCCCCAAGATGGGCAGAGTTTACTTAAAACATATATATATATATATATATTTTTTTTAAAGATTTTATTTATTTGAGAGAGAGAATGAGCACAAGCAGGCAGAGGGGTAAAGGGAGAGGAAGAAGCAGACCCCTTGATGAACAGGGAGCCTGATGTGGGGCTCATCCCAGGACACTGAGACCATGACCTGAGCCGAAGGCAGATGCTTAACTGACTGAGCCACCCAGGTGCCCAATAAAAAAAATATTTTAAAAAGAGAGAAGTTATTGTTTTAACACTAGATTCTAGTGTTAAATAAACTTTAACACCAGAGCTAAATTAGATAGTTCTTCTGAATGTTAAACTGGATAGCAAGTACATAGGTGTCGATCATATCAGTGTCTAAAATCTTTTATATATTTTTTAAAAGATTTATTTATTTATTTATTCACGAGAGACAGAGAGAGAGAGAGAGAGGCAGAGGGAGAAGCAGGCTCCCAAGGAGTAGGGAGTCTGATGCGGGACTTGATCCCAGGACCCTGGGATCACGACCTGAGCCAAAGGCAGACGCATAACCATCTGAGCCACCCAGGTGCCCTAAAATCTTTTATATTTTTGCATAAAGTATTTCATAATAAAAGATAAGTTTCAGGACTTTAATTACAATTGTTTCCAAATATTTCTAAGAATAGAGATTAGTGTATTTATACAGGATATCAGAGTTATCAAAATTAGCTCAGAATAACACTAAATTAAAATTATGGTCTTGGTTTACTCCAAGAATAGCTGTAGAAAAGGCCACCCCACAATACCTTGTGCTTTCCCTTTCCAACCAGGGCCTGGCAGAATGGCTCCCGTAAAGAAGGGTGGCAAGAAGGCCCATTCTGCCACCAATAAGGTAGTGACCTGATAATATACCATCAACATTCACAAGCGCATCAATGGAGTGGGTTTCAAAAAGCAAGCCCCTTGGGAATGTAGAGAGATCTGGAAACTTGCCATGATGGAGATGGGAACTCCAGATGTGCACACTGATACCAGGCTCAACAAAGCTATCTGGGCCAAAGGAATAAGGAATGTTCAATACCATATCTGTGTGCAGTTGTCCAGAAAACATAACGAGGATGAAGATTCGCCAAACAAGCTCTATACATTGCTTCCCTATGTACCTGTCACCACTTTTTTTTTTAAGATTTTATTTATTTGAGACAGAGAGAATGAGAGAAAGAGAGAGAGAGAGCAAGCGCACATGAGAGGGGGGAGGGTCAGAGGGAGAAGCAGACTCCCTGCTGAGCAGGGAGCCCGATGAGGGGCTCGATCCCGGGACTCCAGGATCATGACCTGAGCCGAAGGCAGCTGCCTAACCAACTGAGCCACCCAGGCACCCCACCACTTTCAAAAATCTACAAACAGTTAATGTAGATGAGAACTAATGGCTAATTATCAAATAAAGGTATAAAACTGAAGCAAAAAGAAGAGAAGGAGGGAGGGAAGGAAGGAAGGAAGGGCCATATTCCCTAACTGGAAAAAATGCTATGTGGTTACAATTACTGGGTTGAACTTCCTGTATCTATTTTAAGTAATGTTCTACATTATTGGCACTATTACTTTAAATAGTTTTTATCTAAATATTTATGCCAAATAAGAAGCCCTTTATTTTATTATTATTATTTTTTTAATTCTGAGAGCATCTACAAGAGGATGGGCATGACCCAGTGCAGGATGTCCAAGTCAGGACAATTAAGGGCATCCCCAGGGAAGGGAGAACAAGAATGGTATCTATGCAGGTGCACTATAGCGGTGGGAGGTTGATTATATACTGGGAAATTGATCAAATGAGTAAATATATAAAGAATAACAGAAGCCAGGTTTCTCACTGTCAGAAAAGAATTAGGAATATCAAAAGGGGGGGTGCCTGGATGGCTCAGTCTGTTTAGTGTCTGATTCTTGATTTCAGCTCACATCATGATCTTAGGGTTGTGGGATCGAGCCCACATCAGGCTCCACAGTGGGGATTCTGCTTGACATCTCTCTCCCTCTGCCCCTCCCCACCCCAAATAAATCTTAAAAAAAAAAAAGGAATACTGAAAGGAAGAAATATAGAGCGAACTCTATGATAATAGACGGGATTAGAAGTACCAGTGTGATCTCATGGGTTTTTTTATATATAAAGAGAAAAGTAAGTATACATGGAAATGTGTGTACTGTATGTATGTATCTGTATATACATACACATATTCCCTAACTACATCTACTGATTACACTGAGAAACCCTGAAAGCAGTGAGATTCCAAGAGCAATGAGCACACCTAGCATCCAGATCTTGATTTCTAAATACCATTTTCCAGTAAACAGAACTAGGAATCCTTGGAAAAATATATAATTACAAGGCTAGAGCAGGGTAAAAAAGAAAAAGCCAGAGATATCTTGTGGTACCAAAACAAAGTACTCAAAGAATGATGAGGGGGGAAAAAAAAAAGAAATGAAAACTTGAGCATTAAAATAAATAATAAATTATTATAACCTACCTGAATAACACAGGAAATCATGAGTCCATACAAACAGACATTTAAAAATGAGTAAGTTAAAACTTTTGCATAACGGTGTGGTACCCAGACTCCAAAATAGCTCCCCATGATCCTTGACTCCTCGTACTCATACCCTTTAGTCATCTCTCCCACTTTGTACCAGGAGTGGTCTCTGAAACCAACAGAATATGGCAAAAGTGATAGTACATCACTTCTGAGATTAGGTTATAAAAGCTACTGTGGTTGCTCATTCTTGCACTCTCTCTAAAGGAAGCCATGTCTTAAGCATACTCAGGCAGCTCTATGGAAAGACCCATGTGGGAAGGAAATGAATCCCTTAGTCCAATAACCCACAAGGAACTGAGATCTGCCAACAACCATGGAAGTGAGCTTAGAGGGGATCCTCCAACCTTCAGAGAACTGCAGCCTCAGGCAACAGCTTGGCTGCAACCTCAAAAATGACTCTGGGCCAGAATCATCTAGATATAAGCCATTCTCAGATTTCTGATCTTCAGAAGCTGTGTGATAGTAAATGTTTAAGTTTGGGGGTACTTTCTTCTATAGCAATATATAAATAATACAAGTAGGATAAGTACATATTCTCAAAGTACCTCCCAACAAATTACTTATTCATTACAAAGAAAAAAAGAATTAACTCTATAGTAGAGAACACTGGTAGACATTACCTTAATCAAGTGATGGAAGTGAAAATTCTCAGTAATGGGTCAAATTGAAATTGCATACCACCTGACAGGATGCAACGAAAAGAATCCAACCAAAATCACACACCACTTGATAGGATGGAAAGAGAGCAACATAACATCTCTTCTGTCACATTCCTGCCAAAGACCCATGACCTAAATCTGATCATAACGAAAAAAACCCAAACTGAGGGACACTGCAAACAACTGGACTCTAATGTTTGAAAAGTGTCAGTTATGAAGCCAAGAAAAGACTAAGGAATTAAAAGAGACCACAGATAGATAACAAAGTGGAACAAGGAACTCTGGATTGGATCCTTTCCTATAAAACAAGTGGCAAACCTGAATGGGGTCTGAGGACTTATATGGCAGTAAGATCTAAATGGAAATGTCCTAATTTTGAACGCTATATTGTGATAATGTGGCAGAATGTCCTTGTTTCTAAGAAATATACATTAAAGTATTTAGGGTCGATGAGACATCATGTTAACAACTAATATTAAAAACTACCTTTTATATAGTCCATATTTCCTTTCTACTCATCCCCCACAGGTTTTCAGGGTGACACTACCTTCACTCTATAGACAAGGACGCTAGCACATGACTCAATAGGCATGTTACTCCAAAATCCTACTTTTTTTTCTACCATATCACTTGCTGTCAGCATTCACTGAATGTTGCTGACAAAAACTGAATGCCTACTATGCATCAGATACTGGGAATATAATGAGTAAAACAAGGACTTTGCCCAGGAGAGCTCAGTCCAGAGAAGGAGAATAATCAATCATGTCTACATACTAAGAAATAGTTCTACAGTGGAACTCTACTGCCTGCATGCCTGGGGCATGCTACACAGAAAAGCCATTTTCTCTTAGGTCTGCAAGGATGAATAAAGAATTCAGAGGAAGGGGTGGGGTGAGAAGACATTCTCTGTATAAGGAAAAGCACAAACACTAAAGGAAAATGATTCTGAAAAGGATCAATTAGAACTGTTTGAATTACAGCAGTATTTCTCATGAAACACTAATATGTATTACAGGAATAAAGGTGGCAATATTTTTTGTCCTAAATTTTATCCACTTTTAACACATGCTTTTAAGAAATACTACATATTTCTACAGATTTAAGGCAATAATTTGCCTCAAGACATTAAAACACAAAGCAAAAGATGTCCATCTGTGTTGTGATGCATAAACAGCATTTAATCACGGGTATTATCGTCTATTTGACTCCACTGATCTATTTTCTTGTCCTAATTTAATATACATTTGAGATTTAATCAAAGCTTACTATATACTAAGTATTCCTACTATACTAACCCATTCCTCATAGGTTTATAACTAGAATATGAAAGTTCTTTTTTAAAGATTTTATTTATTCCAGAGAGAGAGAGAACACAAAGGGGAGGGGGGACGACAGAGGGGAAGTAGAGAGACACTCAGGCAGACTCTACTCTGAGCACAGAGTCTGATGATGAAGGGCTTGATCCCACCACCACTGAGATCATGACCTGAGCCAAGAGTCAGATGCTTAACTGACTGCACCACCCAGGTGCCCCTAAAAAAAAAAGAAAATTGTTTTATTTTATTTTATTTATTTGTCAGAGAGAAGAAAACAAGCAGGGGGAGCAACAGGCAGAGGGAGAAGCAGTTCACTCCCCCTGAGCAAGGAGCCCAATATGGGACTCGATTCTAGGACCCTGGGTTCATGACCTGAACTGAAGGCAGGTGCTTAACCGACTGAGCCACCCAGGCGTCCCTAAAATATGGAAGTTTAAAATGACAAAGTCCTTTGAGGGTGCCTGGGTGGCTCAGTCGGTTAAGTGTCTGCCTTCAGCTCAGGTCATGATCCTGGGGAACCAGGGATTGAGCCCTGAGGAGCCTGCTTCTCCCTCTCCCTCTGCCATCCCCCCCAAACCAACCCCCACTTGTGCTGTCTGGCTCTATCTCTCTGTCAAATAAAATCTTAAAAAAAAAAAAGTTCTTTATTAAAAAAAGAAAAAGTCTTTTGATTCTTAAGTCTCCCAAATAAAATTATTTTGAAATAAACATGAGCAAAGCATATCTTTTTTAATTAGGTGACCCGTCTACATCTACCCGTGAGACAATTAATGTTGATAATAGCCTAACTGCACAAATACTGCCAAATATATATTTGTATTCTTTTGCTTCGGTGCACCTGTTTGAAACAAATTTTCATATTATACCGTAATGAAAACAATATACAGTAACACATTTAATGCAGTCCTTGATGAAGATCTCTTTTATCATTTAAGAAAATTACCATTTTTATGGGGCACCTGGGTGGCTCAGTCGTTAAGCGTCTGCCTTCAGCTCAGGTCACGATCCCAGGGTCCTGGGATCGAGCCCCGCATCGGGCTCCCTGCTCAGCGGGGAGCCTGCTTCTCCCTCTCCCACTCCCCCCTGCCCTGCTTGTGTTCCCTCTCTCGCTTTGTCTCTGTCAAATAAATAAATAAAACCCTTAAAAAAAAATACAATTTTTAGTTTGCTCCTTCACAACAAAATGACGATGTTTCATTTTAATATATTTTCTTAATTTACCAAATTTTGTGCTTCTGATATTATATTTTGATCACATATTTTAATTAATTTACCCAGGACCTGTCAATCTTAATCCAAGTGTACACTGTTTCACAAACTCTTATTTGTATCCATCAATAGTATTAGTTTGAAAAGCATTTTAATAAAGTTGGGAAACACTGCATATGAAGGAGACAGCAGTTTATCTTCAGAAGCTCAGGGAAATGAGTGATAACAACGTGACTGTTATAAAAATTAAATAAAAACTGAGGAAGTGTCCACTGAATCTGGCAATTAAGTAAATGTCTTACTAAGCAGTCCCAGAACAGTGAATAGACTATTCTTTTAAGAATTTTGGCACTGAAATGCCAGAGATGGGAGGGATAAAGAAGAGGAAGGAATCAGCTATAGTGGACTAGGGAAGTTAAAAGTTTTTTGTTGTTGGTTTTTTTTTTTTTTCAGGATGCGGTAATCTTGAATAAGCTTGGATGCTGAGGGGACTTAAAAGAGACTGGAACTAGGAGAGCGGAGAAAAATACTCAAGAGCAAGGACCTGGCAGGAAGAATAGAAAAGCATAAGTTAGCTTGACAAAGGGAAAAGTATAGCTTCTGCAGAGGCAAGGAAAAACAGTGATGACTAAGGTACATCTGGAGTAATGGCTGGCTAGAGTCAAGACTGCATGAATCTGAATCTTGGCTCTTCTTACCATATCATATAATCATAGGCAAATTCATTTACTTCTCCAAGTGTTTGTTTTCCCATCTAACCTGGGGAGAACAGAATTCTCACAGGGTTGTTCAGAAGATTCAGTAATTCTGAAACTGAGTGATTACTATAAAGATGGTAGCTATAGAGTTTAGTTTTTGTTCTTAAAGGCCTCAAAGGAAATCTGGAAGAATTCACATAGAAGATTTCTATTTTCTCTTTAGAATAGGTAACTGGGCCATCAACTCACATTAAAACAGAGTGTTTAAGGACATAAGACAGTGATTCTCAGGGCACCTGGGTGGCTCAGTCATTAAGCGTCTGCCTTTGGCTCAGGTCATGATCCCAGGGTCCTGGTATCGAGCCCCCCATTGGGCTCCCTGCTCCTCAGGAGGTCCACTTCTCCCTCTCCCATTCTCCCTGCTTGTGTTGCCTCTCTCTCTGTGTCTCTGTCAAATAAAGAAAATCTTTAAAAAAAAAAAAAGTGATTCTTAATCATGCAGAGATTAAAAAACCCATTTAACTCTGATGGAAGATATATGGAGGACAGAACATCCAAACTTTGTATAGTTTTAAGGGAGTTCATACACACCTCTTCAATAATAAAAAGAGATGTTGAGGAAAAGATCTTCTGGTTCCAAGGCACAGTCTGAATACCCAATTGTTTGAACAAAAGAAAAAGACTGCATCCTTGGATTTACGTATCTAACAGCTACATGAAGGTACACTGTCTGACAGAAAAGACACTGGACATAGTCAAGAAACCCAGGTTCTTGGGTGCCTGGGTGGCTCAGTTGGTTAAGCGACTGCCTTCGGCTCAGGTCATGATCCTGGAGTCCCAGGATCGAGTCCCGCATCGGGCTCCCTACTCAGCAGGGAGTCTGCTTCTCCCGCTGACCCTCTTCCCTCTCGTGCTATCTCTCACTCTCTCTCTCTCAAATAAATAAATAAAATCTTAAAAAAAAAAAAAAAAAGAAACCCAGGTTCTTGATCCAGCCCTAGAAAGTCACATGGCCTTTTCAGACAGTAGCTCTGAGATGTGCTGCAGTTCTAATATTTTATGATTCTATTAATTGAACTCTCACTTGACTCTGAGACAGAAGAACAAATGGTACTTTATTTTCCTATGTCACAGTTAAATATGATTTTGAAGGTTAGCCTGGGAATCTAACCACCAAAACTTTATTTCTACAGAAAAACAAGTATGCTTCTGCATTTCTGGGATGAGGCTGCAGAGGTTCCTGGCAGCATCAGGCATGAGTCAGGTATTCCTATCCTGGGAACTGCCTAGGATATTTTAGCAGCCCTCTCTCTGGACTAAAATATCCAGAATTGGACTTTGTCAAAACTTCCTCCTTGTCAGTCAGCAGTACAGTATACACACAGAGTTTAAAGCAAACCTAGATTAACAGTTATCCTTCAATGGATGGCTGTTTAAATTAACATTTAAATAGCAACCTGGAAGAGCCAAAGAAAGTTTCTCAATCCAATGAACTTAGGTAAAGCAAAGAATCATTTCTTAATGGAAAAAAAAAAAATCTTTCCAGAGAGTCTAAGAACCTTATCTTTTGGAGTAAGAAGGTATCTCTGCCTTCTAAGATAGATCTAGTTCAAACAGCCATTTTCAGTCAACCATTTATTAAAGTTCACAGTACTCCACAGAACAATTTGATAATTTGTTTTGCCATTTTTACAGGAATTCACTTTACCATAACACTTACAGTACAGTATTTTAAAATAATACTTTTTAAAAAGATTTTATTTATTTGAGAGAGAGAGCATGAGCAGGGGGAAGGGAAGAGGGAGAGGGACAAGGAGACTCCCCCCTGGGTTCAATCCCAGGACCCAGGGATCATGACCTGAGCTAAAAGACACTTAACCAGCTGAGCCATCATGCACCCCTAAAATAATTATTTTTTATATTTAGTACTATTACAGTGTTACAACGGTAAGAATCATCCTTTTGTAATCTCCAAATCTTAAAACATTATCAAAGTATGTAGTATACAGAAAGATGAGTCACAACATGAAACAAAGCATAATGAAGAGTAAGATACAAACTTTTACTTTGAGATCAATGCATCTACTAAATTGGCTTCCCCTCTGACCTCACACATAACCAAGTAAAACCTCAGCAAGAAAGTTAATTAAGTTTACAAGAAAAATACTTAATCTTGCCCATCTACATAAAGCAATAAACTTTTAAAACTTTAAAAAAGATACCAAGTATGGTTTAAATGATTTAATCCTTACACTCCTTTTTTTTTAAATCCTTATACTCCTGATTACTTACTGAACCTCAATCTTTTAATTCACAAATTAAACTGGTGCCTACCAACCTACCAGAATTGTGTTATTGTTTTTAATTTGAATTGGTTGCCAAAAATCTGGATTTGTGGGTTTCCTTTTAAAGGGGGAAAAAGGAAAGATCTGGGAACACTGGGCCCACAGATCCTGGTAATAGCAACATTTGGAGAGAGTAGGGTAGCAGCTGCCCTCTTCTGATAGCGTATGTAATTTCTAGTTCTGCCCAATTCTCTTTGCTCACTTTGGTTACCTGCTTGGTCTTTAGAGCTATTAGAGTTTGAAATCTTTATTCTACTGAGGTGTTGGGTTCCCCCCCCTTAGGGGGGTATCTTTTGAGGGGTCTTAGAAGAAGCTAGCTATAAAAATCTTTATCACAGAAACAGAATAAATCAAGTGACTATCCCAGCATTAAAGCCATATATATCAAATGTTAATTATAAATAACAGGATACCACTAAAATATACAAGGCACTATTACTGTTAAGAAAATAGCTTTTAGGGCGCCTGGGTGGCTCAGTTGGTTAAGCGACTGCCTTCGGCTCAGGTCATGATCCTGGAGTCCCGGGATCGAGTCCCGCATCGGGCTTCCTGCTCAGCAGGGAGTCTGCTTCTCCCTCTGACCCTCTTCCCTCTCGTGCTTTCTATCTTTCATTCTCTCTCTCTCTCTCTCTCTCGAATAAATAAATAAAATCTTTAACAAAAAAAAAAAAAAAAAGAAAATAGCTTTTAGTATCCTAACTTTGGTCTGTCTTCAACTCCTCAATGAAGCAAGACATTCAGTCTTTTACCCTTCCACAGAATAAAGAAATTAACCCTGTTTCAATATTATGGCACTCTAAGAGTACCCCAAAGCCTCCTGCATCTGTATAACAAAAGAAGAAAAACAAGAAGTAAAAAAGGTCTCTGATCAGTCAAAGAGACCACACAGTTCACAGAACACATGAAGCTCTCGTCACTCAGAGCCTACTGGATCTTATTTTAGACATAATTTTAATAAGCTCCGTGATCTGGTTTCCCAGCCCACAACAGATGAGATGCAGCCAACTGGAAAAGGGCTGGGGGTGGTGCTGCAAGAGGCAGACACTCAAAGCATCAAAATCAAAGCTAAACCTATAAAGTCAGCAGAAAACCTCAAAACACAGCAGGCTAGGACCATTTGGTGTAGATACAAACAAGCCCAGAGGTCCCAATCCCTGAACAGAACTATACTGGATATTCATAATGACCTTCTCTGGTACACTCTGTTAAAGCATAGGTCAGGAGGCTTTAAAGTGTGTATCAAAATAAAGTCCATCAAAAGCTTTTGCCAAAAAGACAATGCATTTAAAGGACTGTCAAATTCACAGAACACTATTTCCCTGTCAAAGAAACAAGATATTGAATTCCTAAAAATGCCACATGTCAAATTTAATTGGTCTCAGCAAAATTTTATTAGAACCAAGATGCAGCAGTTCATGAATCTAAAGTTAACAGAGTATTTAAGTAGAACTATTTTTTCAGAGAATGATAACTGGGAAGGTTCAAGACCAAGATCAATTATATAAGCCAACTAAGTTTTTTTGGGGATTAGGAAGAACTAGTCTTATCCATACCTAATTAAGTCTGCATTCAACTTAAAATTGGTATTACACAAAAAATCGGGGGAAAAATATCCATTTTGTTTTCATAATCTTACTGACAAGTATACTAAAAATATATTTTATTTTTCTAATCCCTGGCAGTCTCAGAAGTTGAGCCATACTTTGCGGAGGGCTCTAGGTTATAAACCAGGAGGAAAAAGGCTAACACTGAGTTTTAAAAGTTCAAAGTATCATTGCCTAAACTTGATTTTCCCTATTAAAAGCTTTATAAGAAGATATTTTAGAGAAGGTCTACAGAATATGTAGTAACTCAAAAGAAACCACATTACTGGAGCAAGTATATTAGAAGATTAAAATACGTGTTTTGAGTTACCTTCTTCTCCTAAAAAATGTAACACATATCAATTAATGTAGAGATTAAAGGGTATACTTCTTGATCTGTACTTACTCTTCTTCAGGTTTTAAAATAAGAACATGGGGGGGGGTGCCTGGGTGGCTCAGTTGGTTAAGCAACTGCCTTCGGCTCAGGTCATGATCCTGGAGTCCCAGGATCGAGTCCCGCATCGGGCTCCCTGCTCAGCGGAGAGTCTGCTTCTCCCTCTGACCTTCCCCCCTCTCATGTACTCTCTCTCTCTTTCTCGTTCTCTCAAATAAATAAATAAATAAATCTTTTAAAAAAAATAAAATAAAATAAGAACATGGGGAGAGGCGGAGTAAAAAAAAAAAAAGCTCAGTCTTCTACAGTTATAATCTCAAATTGATAACTTCCCAATTAGCCTGTAGAAGAACCGAGTAAACTACTAAAAGTCTTAAAAATACATATATATTTTTATTTGGATGATGATTCCTCACTGCGCTCCCGCCCCTTAAATAGTTCTTTAAGAAATCTTCGGTGAAGTTTCAAGCTCCTTTTAACAAATAACCTGCTTCATTTTAATACAAGATTTACTCTGTCTGAAGTCTGCCCTTCTTCATTTGTTAGACATCAAGTAAGTCCAAACAAGTTGGTAAGGATCTAACCTAATTTACAGTAACCACTGCGATTAATTCCACATTAAAGGTCTCTGATCATGAATGAAATGAAGATCGACTGCAAACTGAGGTGTTTTAATTGTCCCACAGTCCCCATTTTCCCTGCGTTTAGGGCAAGGTGAATATTAGTTCTCTTCCCCTTGCATCTCCATCCCATTCCTCCCTATGGATAATCCCAGGATCTACTTGTAAGTGGCTAGAGATTTAACAGAGCTTCTCCAAGTAGTCAAGTAAAACACCAAACAAAAATCACCAGTACTACTTCCCCACTTTTAAGAAAAAGACACGATAGTAAGAGGCACCAGGAGTGTTACAATATTGGGGGGGGACCCTAAATTTTAAGTCAAGCATAATACAGAAGCAGTATAAGGAAAACCTTCATACAAATAACGAAATAACCCTTCATCTTAAAGGGCAAAGACATCCTTTCAAATGGAAAAATCGAGCAAAATTCCTTCTAAATTAAAAGGATCTCCCTGAACATATCACGTAATTTAAGCGTTAAAATCCACTGTATGGAGAGACTGTAAAAGGAAACTCTGTGTAATTCCTTCAGTGGTTTTCAACGTTCAGGTTTCTACCTCTACCCTTGAAAATTTAACAGCTTTTCTATTAGATCCATTTGTAAAAGTGTAGTTTCTGACTACATTTGGCAACCTCAAAGAACAAAACGCTTCTCTTTCCACTTCCCTCCTTCCTCAAGAGAGTCCTGTTTGGTTTTGTTTTCCTTCTGAACTTCCTACTCTTGAGTTTCTGGACGAGTAGAGTGGACCGAAGTGTGCGGCCGCCAAGGGATAAGTGAACTCAAGAAATACTTGTGGATCGGACAAAAAGGCTTCCTCCGTCTGCCTAAGACATGGGCTCCAAGCTCAGGCGGTTCTGTGGAGGGAACCAGGGCAGGTGGGCGGGTGTGGGCGGGAGGGGGTAGGGGGACACGGGCAGACATGGGGCGAGGAGCCCTTTCGACCTCTGTCAATGGGGCAGCTCGACGCCCCAGCCCCGGCTCCCCCTCCCGGCATGGCCGGACAATGGCCCTCTAGCGCAGCAGTCCCAAGCCGGGCAGAGGCCCTGGGACTCCATACCACGCGGGGCCTAGAAAGGAGGCCAGGGAGGAACGCCGAGCGGGCTAGCGCACCTCCGGCCTAAGCGCGGGCTGCGCGCCGGGGCCTCCACGGGCGCCATCACTGGGAGTGGGGTGTGAAGGGCGCCCGGCACGGCCATCGCCGCCGGCAGCCGGGTCCGAAGAGGCCGCGAGCCAGGCTGAGGCGACGGCGGGAAGTGCAGGCCGCAGCCTGCTCAGCTGGCCCGCCCAGCAACCGGAACCCTCAGCCGACCTCCGGCCGCTTACCTTGTGGATTCTCTTTAGAGCCATCGTGGGAGGCGGGTGGCGGTGGCCCCCGGGGCGGGGACGGGGACAGGGGAGGGACGGGGAAGGGGCGAGGGGGCGCGAGGCCGCCTCGGTGATCGCGGGTCGGCCGGAGAAGATGGGGAGTTCGGGAGCGCGGGTCCGGCAGGACGGACTGAGGGCCGGGGCCCACTTGGCTCCTGAGCCTGCCGCAGCGGTCACCGCATCACCCGGCGGCGGCCCCTTTATGCGCTGCCGTCCGAGCCGCCGCCGCCGCTGCCGCCGCCGCCGCCGTAGCTGCCTCTTCCACCTAATCTCAGCGCCGCCTCCTCAGCCGCCGCGGATCCCTCCGCCGGGGAGCAAGAGCCCAGGCCTCGGGCTCTGCCGGCGCCGCTCCGTCGGACAGCCAGAGGGACTGCCTGCTGCAGGTGGACGGAGGGACGCGCGGGCGGACGGGCGGGCGGCGCCGCCGGGGTGGGACCGCCGGAGCGCGGGGTGGGCCCAGGCCGACGGGCAGGTCGGGAGGCGCGGGGATTGGCGGGCTAGGGGAGGGAGGGCCGGACCGCGCCGGCGGCGGAGGGATACGGGCCGCCCCTGTGAGTATCTTAACGCGCCGTCGCCTTCGCCGCCACGGCCGCCGAGAGGATGACGCCGCGAAGCGAAGGGGAGAGGTCTCGCGAGATTCGTGGAGCGGGCGGTAGGTGCCCGCGCGCGGGGACCCTTGAGTCCCTTGCCTCTGGTACCGCACGCGTGTGTCATCGAAGATCCATAAACGTTTAAAGGCGAATGTTTTCCAGATCACTTGATCAGCGCCATAGCATAGACTGACCCGGAAGGAGGTACTTAGATCCACTGCAACGTACCCGTAGGAGGAAGGGACTTGTCCAAGGTCACACAGCTCTACAGAGGCAAAGCTGGGACTTCCCTGAAGTCCAGGGTCTTGTCAGATCCCTTTCTAGAAGCCTCGTGGTAACAACCTGGGCACCTGCTGGGAATGTGTTTCCTTGAGCATGTCTCGGGCATCCCTGAGATGACCTTTCCAACCAAGGCCCCATCAGGATGACAACTTGAATGTCTCTTGGCCACAGACGTGTCACTTATAGGAGAGGTACTCAGCCCTTGCTCTGCTTGGTGAATTGTTACAAACAAGCACTGCACCAATCACCTCAAAAAACGTGCAGGAGTTAAATACAACCGTTTCAGATCACTGTCAAGGAGCAAGCCTAGAAAACCTATTCTGCAGTTGCTTTTTAGGAGGTAGAGGCAAAAACTAATTCACAGAGCAACTAGTGTGTGTTGAGCCATACGTCACGACCTGTGAGATAAAAGACCAGGCCTAGGCCAGGAGGTACTTACCTGGCTGGAGACACACTGGAGAATAAGGATTATTTTCCTGGTGGGTGATGCCCACATTCTCAAGTCCATCCAAAGGTTTTCTTTTTTCTTTTAAAGATTTTATTTATCTGATAGAGCGCACACAAGCAGGGGAACGGCAGGCAGAGGGAGAGAGAAGCAGGCTCCCCACCCAGCAGGGAGCCCCATGCAGGGCTCGATCCCAGGATCCCAGGATCCTGACCTGAGCGGAAGGCAGACGCTTAACTGACAGCCACCCTGGCGTCCCCATCCCAAGGTTTTCTGATTCTAAAACTGTGTTCTTTCCTCTATCTGGAAGGGACCTTGGAGATCATTGATTCTAACCTGAATTTAGACAGATTTTAGAAACTGGACCTCCTAAGGGAAAAATCCTGCCAAATGTTGCACAGTATGTCAGTGGTAAAATTTATACTGCCTCGGGCACCTGGGTGGCTCAGTTGGTTAAGCGACTGCTTTCGGCTCAGGTCATGATCCTGGAGTCCCGGGATAGAGTCCCGCATCGGGCTCCCTGCTCGGCAAGGGAGTCTGCTTCTCCCTCTGACCCTCTTCCCTCTCGTGCTTTCTATCTCTCATTCTCTCTCTCTCAAATAAATAAATAAAATCTTAAAAAAAATTTATACTGCCTCACCTACTGAGTAAAGGTTGGACCAATAGGGCAGGCCAAGTGGGCAGAGCAAATCAAAGGAGGGAAAAACTGCATCCAGTCGTCCAAGGTGGGTATATTTGAGCTTGGAGGTGAAGAGGAACATTACACAGTCCCGAAACTTTTCATCCTAAGAATTGTGATGGAAATAGGTACAAAAATGCCCATTGGCCAGATTTTTTAAATCTTTTCTTCAACAGTTACATTTTTTGTATTAGAAAAACTATATATTTGTTGCAAGAAATACAGATAAGCAAAAAGAAGGAAATAAAGCCAACCATACTCTCATCATTTAATGATTAACCATTTTGGACATTTGGTTTATGCCTTCCAGTCTTTTTTCCGTACATATAAATACATACTTTTATTTGAAAAAAGTAGAATCATGCCATAATACTATTTGGTAATCTGCCTGTTGTAAAAAAAAAAAAAAAAGAATTGTGTGTATTTAAGGTCTACAACGTGATGGTTTGAAATACATAAACATAGGGGCACCTGACTGGCTCAGTTGGTGGAGCATGCAACTCTTGATTTTGGGGTTGTAACTTTGAGCCCAAAGTTGGGTGTAGAGATTACTTTAAAATAAAATATTAGGGGTGCCTGAGTGGCTCAGTCAGTTAGGTGCCCAACTCTTGATTTCAGCTCTGGTCACGATCTCAGAGTTGTGGGATCAACCCCTGTGTTGGACTCCACACTCAGTGGGGAGTCAGCTTGAAATTCTCTCTCTCCCTCTGCTCCTCCCCCTACTCACACACACGTGCTCCCTCTCTCTCAAATAAATCTTTAAAAAATAAAAAAAATATTAAAAAACAATATATATAGTGAAATGACTATTACAGTCAAAATAATGAACATATCCGTTGCCTTGCTTTTTTTTTTATAGTGAGATCTTTGATAATCACTTTTATAGATTTTATTTTTAGAGAGAGTGTGAGTGAGAGAGCAGGGGTGGGGTGGCAGGGGAGGCAGGAGCAGAGGGCCAGAGGGAGAGGGAGAGATTATCTCCAGCAGACTCACTACTCAGTGCAGAAGCATGATGTGGAATTTGATCCCACAACCCTGAGATCATGACCTGAGCTGAAACCAAGAGTCAGATGCTTAACCCACTGAGCCACCCCGGTACCCCTTGAAAATCTACTTTTGAAATAATATATAGTGAATTTTCCTGTGTCAATACACATTTCTACCATAATTTAATGGCTACATATTCTATCATGTAAATGGACCATATTTATTTAACTGGTCATATTTGGGGGGACATTGTTATTCCAGAGTTGTTTCCAATTTTTACTATTAAAAATATTACTATAGTGGATGTCCTGTAGTTAATCTTTGTACAATTCTAAGAATGCCTCTTTAGGATAAACTTCTAGAAATGAAAATGCTGCATCAAATAGTAATAAGAGTTTTGCATGTATGTTCATGAGGAATATCAGTTTATAATTTTCTTTTTTTGTAGTATCTTTATCAAGTTTTCGTATAGAGCTTATTATGGCCTCATGAAATAAATTGGGAAGTGTTCCCTCTTCTTTATTTTAAAAGACTTTGTGTAGGATTGTTATTTTTTTCTTCCTTAAATAAATATTTGGTAGTATTCACCTGTGAAGCCAGCTGGCCCTGAAGTTTTCTTCACAGAAAGAGTTTGATAATAAATTCAATTTCTTTAATAAGTATGGGGCTATTTAGATTTTTCTTTTTTCTTACGTCCATTGTGATAATTGTGTTTTTCAAGGAATTTGTCCATTTCATTTAAGTTGTCCAATTTATTAGAATAAAGCTACTCATATTATCTCATTGTTACTTTTGTTATCTGTAGCATCTATAAAGATGTCCCTTTTTGTATGCCTGATGTTAGTTATCTGTGTTTTCCCTTTTTTCTTGATAAATATTGCTAGGAAGTTACCAATTTTATTAATTCTTCCAAAAAACCAAATTTGACCTTGTGTTTTCTCTGTCCATTTTCTATTTTATTGATTTCTGCTCTTATTTTTATTTCTTTCTACTTATTTTGAATATAATTTTTTCTAGCTTCTTAAAGTAGGAGCATAAATCACTGATTTTATACTTTTCCTTTTTTAACTTTTTAATTTTTAATTTTTAAAAAAGATTGTACTTATTTATGTGTCAGAGAGAGAGACAGAGTGCACAAGGAGGGGGTAGACGGAGGCAGAGGGAGAAGCAGGCTCCCCGCGGAGCAGGGAGCCCGATGCGGGACTCCATCCCAGGACCCTGGGATCATGACCTGAGCCAAAGGCAGATGCTTAACTGACTGAGCCACCCAGGCGTCCCTCCTTTTCTTAAATATAAGCACTTTCTGGAGCGCCTGGGTGGCTCAGTCGTTAAGCGGCCGCCTTCGGCTCGGATCGTGATCCCAGGGTCCTGGGATGGAGCCCTGCATCGGGCTCCCTGCTCAGTGGGGAGTCTGCTTCTCCTTCTCTCTCTGCCTCTTTCCCCCTGCTCATGCTCTCTCTCACACTCTCTCTCTCAAATAAATAAAATCTTTAAAAAAAAAAAGAATAGACTTCTCCTTGGGGTAATTTTCCCTTTTTCCTCCCAGTCACCCCACATAGATCTTAGAGCCCTCAGTTTACCTTCTGTTATCCTACTAAAATTGTGAGCACACTGCATTTGATCTCCCCTCTTGGCTGCTAACCCAATAATGCAAGCATTATAGTATTTATTTATTTATTTATTATTTTTTTTTTTTTAGCATTATAGTATTTAAAGCTTTCCCTTGGCAAAGGGTTCCCAGAGAAGCTGATTGCTATGTGCTGAGTAAAGAGTACAGCCCAAACAATTTGGGAACTCCCTACTTTTAGATATCAGGTGAGTTCATTGTGTCTTATTAGAATGACTGGGGAAGGAGTATTAGGTAAACAGGAATTGATTTTATAGTTGCATCAGTATGATTCCTTTTTGTGATATTTTCTCAGGTGTACTTTTAAAACATAAGAATGTTGCCCAAACATTCCAAACTCTTTGAGATAGTACCACAATTTGAGGCTATTAGAGGTTTTCTATTAGAGGTAAATCCATTTCCTTGGAAAGCTAGGTTTTGTGTGTTTCAAGTAGCTCTTTTTTTGAAGGTCAGAAATCAGAACAGTAGTCTACCAAAGGAACTGTACTCAATTTTACACTCTTTTCATGCAGCCACTCTCTCATTATATCTGATTTGGGATGTGTTTGGCTACCTGCGTTTATCCTGTTGTTGGGGTCTGTCCCCATATCCATGCCCTACTTCATAGGAATTGTTAACTAAAGAAATGACACCAGCTTTGCCACCTGCCTCCTATAATACTTTTTTATGTTTGTTGGCAGTCTAGTTTTAGCCCAAAGTCTTCTTTCAGGAAACTTTCCTGACCCTTTCCTGCAGACTAGGTTAGGTACCCTTAGATTCTACCATCAGAGATTGATCACACTTTATTGTAATTGTTGGACAACTGTCTCCTTCAATAGACTGTCAGTTTCTGGAGAGCAGAGATATTGTCTCTTTTGTTCCTCTTTTAATCCCCAGTGCCTGGCATATCAAAGACACTTGTTGAATGAATTCATGAATGACTGGCTGAATAATGAGCAGCTCAAGAAAACCCCCTTTATACTCACAAGTTGTTGGGTAAGACAGTAGCTCCCTTAAACAAACAACAAACAAAAATGCTCCGTGGTATTCCAAGAATTTATGTCATAGAACTACAGTCTAAACCAGGTGTAGAGGGGTTTGAAATCTCTAGTAGGAAAGAGAAATACTGTCCCTACTCTGTCCTTGGAGAAAACATCATTATGCAAATGTGGACTTCCTCTTGGTGAAATAGTCTGAAAAAAGGATTTGTGCTTCTTCCTTTGCTAAGGTCAGTGGTGCTGAGAGATAGCGTGGTACAGTGACATGACGTGGTGATTTAGAACCAGGGCTTTGCCATCAGTGGGTTCAAGCCCTACTCTGCTATTTACTCATAGCGTGCAGTTTGTGCAAGTTACGTGACCACTTGAAACTTGGTTTTTCTCATCAGTAAAATGGGGACAATATTACCATCTTCATGGGATTGTGAGATTAAATAACAAAAGGTATATATAAAGTTCCTGGCCTGAAGGAAGTGTTCATCATATATTACCTATGATGATGATGCTATGGTAATTTTCCTGAGAAAAGTAGTATCATAAAAGACTGGTCTCAGTCAACCTTTTTTCACTTGAGAGAAGTCTACAAGCTCAGTCCCTGTGAAGCTGGGAGTGGTGGCCTGTTTTGGGTTCCTGGAGCCCTCAGTCACTGCTTTTTCCTGTGGACCCTGTGGCTGGGATGAGACTGCCTCAACAAAGGGTGGATCACTTCCTGCAGGGTCAACCCTCGCTCTAATAGGCGGCAATCCTGGGGGCTTTCAGCCTGGAAAACCAACAGCCTGGTCATTCAATCTAAAGACAGTCCCCCCCAAACTCCATGTCCTGGAGAGGAGGTGGGAAGATAAGGAACACTTGGAATGGAAGGCTATGCATATACAGGTTGTCCACCAACTCTCTTACTCATTTACTTTTTTAAAAAAGATTTTACTTATTTGAGAGAGTGAGAGAGAGAGAGAGAGCACAAGATACGAGTGGGGGGGGAGGGGCAAAGGAGAGGGAGAAGCAGGGTCCCTGCTGAGGAGGGAGCTGGATCCGAGGCTCAATCCCAGAACCCTGAGATCGTGACCCCAAGATCATGACCTGAGCCAAAGGCAGATGCTTAACCGACAGAGCCACCCAGGTGCCCCTCTCTTACTCATTATCATTTGGTATTATTCAAAGAGAAAGATTAAACAATTTTAAAATGTGACTCTGTTGGTTTTAAGCCTACTTCACAAATAAAGGATTTACCTATCTGTAAAAGTGGCTTACATAGCAAAGGATGTACACAGGTCATATATATATCAAGCATGTGTGTTGTAGGTGTGGGGGGGCGGGGAGATTTGTAAAGATAAGAACAGAAAAGGACTCCGAATTCCAGAGGAGTATGGGATCCTGGGAGAGAAAGAGAGGGGGGCTGTCCTGGAGGGGGAATGTCTAAGGACAATGAGGCAGAAGAGGCGGCAGAGCCAAGTAAAGTCCTGAGTTCTGAGAATTTGGTTCTCACAATCTGTAGCTTAAAAGGGCCCAGCCTCTTCACTGCTGGGCAGTGGGAGAGGACCCAGAATTCAAAACCCAATGGTTTTAGCAGCAAACAAGATGTACAGTACAGCCCTGATTGTGTTTTCAATAGTGTATAGTGATGACACAATATAGATAATGTATGTGGTATACGCAGAGAATAACATCTGTATTTGGTGGTTATCTGAGAGGGAATTACGAAGGACTTCTGCTTTCTAAGCCACACATTTCTGAAACGTCCAGTGTTTTATATTGAGCATGTATTATTCTTTTTTTTTAGAGGATGTATTATTCTTATATAAAGTAAAAAAGTAAAAGTTATAAAATCTAATAACATGTAAAAGCAAAAACTTGGATATGACCTAACTAGTCGTCAACTGGGAGAGGTTAGAGTACTGATCACAGATTCAGCCTATAGAATACTATGCCAGCCTGAAAAGTATCTTAGATCCGTATGTCCCACTACAGAAGAAATAGCACAGTACTGTTGGGTTAAAAAAAAAACAAAAAAACTGCAGTGAAATGTAGTTGATATATTCCCTTTGGGTGAGTTAAAAAAAAGTCTCAATGTTATATACATATATAAAAGTCATGGAGCTGTACACTTGAGATTTGCACAATTTAAGTTATACCTCAATAAAAGGGTTTTTTTTATTTTCATGAAATTCTGGTGTGTGTGTTTGTGTGTGTGTGTGTGTGTGTGTTAGAATGTGCATAGAAAAAGATCTAGCTGGGGCACCTGGGTGGCTCAGTTGGTTAAGCGACTGCCTCCGGCTCAGGTCATGATCCTGGAGTCCCGGGTTCGAGTCCCACATCGGGCTCCCTGCTCAGCAGGGAGTCTGCTTCTCCCTCTGACCCTCCCCCCTCTCATGTGCTCTCTCTCATTCTCTCTCTCTTTCAAATAAATAAATTTTAAAAATCTAAAAAAAAAAGAAAAAAGAAAAAGATCTAGCTAAGCAGAGGCCCCTGGCTGGCTCAGGGGAAAGAACCTGTGACTGTTGACCTACAGGTTGTGGGTTTGAGCCCCATGTTGGGTGCAGAGATTAAAGAAATAAATTTTAGGAAAAAGATCTAGACAGATGAAGACCGAATTTTTAACAGTGATTACTTAGTTATTCCTCACTTGCCCCATGCAAATATTTAAAAAAACAAAGTTTAAAACAGTGAATGTATAGAACCTTATGTGCAGTATAAGTCCACTTAGGTAAAACATTATTTACATTTTAAAATAATAAGCATGATTTGCTTTTGTTATGAAAAACAACAACAACAAAAGAAATAGAAAAAAAATTCTTTGTCTTCCATGGGGTTTCCTAAATCACCCCATTGATGCTGCCTTCCCTCCCTCTCGGTGGGTAAAGAACACGAAATGAGACCATACCAAAGGCTTCAGGCCAGTTGTGCCCAGTCTAGATGATGGTGTTGCTGATGGCCCTCCAATTTACACTGAGGATACAACTTCTTGGTTGAAGTCCATCTTGCTTAAACAAGAAAGCAGACAAAACTTTAATGCTATGCTCTCACGACCTTGCAATATCGGCACTCCTCTGGGGGAAAGAATTGGGATTTGGCGGTGTTGCTCCGCTGTGAACGTTATCACATTTTAAACGTCTATTGTTACCGACGCCCTAGAAGAATTCCTTTGGGAAGATTCTTGGTCCAGTAAAAGTAAGCCATTTGGGACGCCAGGCACGGGGACCCTGGTAGGCGAGGCTGGATTTGAGAAGGGTCAGCCGCGCGGGAGAAAGCAGCCCCTACCGCCGGGCCCCTCCCTCCAGCCTCCGGCTCCGTCCCGTCCCCGGTTCCCGGTCGCCGGTGCCGGCGCGGGCAACTGCCGCCCTCGGGAGGGGTGGGGCCGGGCCCCCACCCGAACTGCGCCCTCCCCCTGCAGCCGGTCCGCCCGGCAGCCCGTCCCCCGTGCACTCCACGAGCCACGCGGATTTAGACGGATGGTTGGGCCCAAAGGAAGCTGAATAGCCAAAGAGACGAGCACGGGGGCCGCACGCTGCCAAGATTTATGCTTCAGAATAATGGTGGTGACTAGTGGATAACCCACGTCCCTCATTAAGGCGTGAAAGAAGGGGTACCTCACGGGCTTTACCTTTTTCCCCCAAAGTGAAAATTTCTTTAATAGGTTTTATTATAAAAGTAACATGTGTATTGTAAACGAGTCAAACGATACATAAACCTATGAGCTGAAAATTAAAGCCCGCTTCCCCCATTTCTACCTTCCCAGGAGTAACCACCATAACAAATGGTGTGTGTCTGTCTAAACTTTCTTTTTTTTATTTATTTATTTGAGGTGGGGGGAGTGGCGGGAAGGGGCAGAGAGTCTCAAGCAGCTTCCCCGCTGAGCGCATGTCTGTCCAGACTTTTTTTTTTTTTTTAAGATTTTATTTATTTTTTTGACAGAGAGAGACACAGCGAGAGAGGGAACATAAGCAGGGGGAGTGGCAGAGGGAGAACAGGCTTCCCGCCGAGCAGCGAGCCTGATGCGGGACTCGATCCCAGGATCCTGGGATCATAACCTGAGCCGAAGGCAGACGCTAAACGACTGAGCCACCCAGGCGCCCCTGTCCAGACTTTTTAATGTAACGTTTGTGTGGCTAAATATACACACGGTATGACATAGCGGTTAAGAATACAAGCTGACTTTGGGGCGTCTGGGTGGCTCAGTTGGTTAAGCGACTGCCTTCGGCTCAGGTCATGATCCTGGAGTCCCGGGATCGAGTCCCGCATCGGGCTCCCTGCTCAGCGGGGAGTCTGCTTCTCCCTCTGACCCTCTTCCCTCTCGTGCTCTCTATCTCTCATTCTCTCCCTCTCAAATAAATAAAAAATCTAAAATAAATAAATAAATAAAATCTTAAAAAAAACCTTTAAAAAATATAAAACTTTAAAAAAAAAAAAAGAATACAAGCTGACTTTGACAATCACCCCTTAACCGGGACCTCTCAAATACAAGATGAGGATAATAATAAATAACTGCTATTTAAAGTGTTTTTACATAAGTGGACTCATACTATACATAAGGTTCTATACATTCACTGTTTTATTTTTAATTTTTTTAAATATTTTATTTATTTATTTGAGATAGAGAGAATGAGAGATAGAGAGCACGAGAGGGAAGAGGGTCAGAGGGAGAAGCAGACTCCCTGCCGAGCAGGGAGCCTGATGTGGGACTCGATCCCGGGACTCCAGGATCATGACCTGAGCCGAAAGCAGTCGCTTAACCAACTGAGCCACCCAGGCGCCCTACATTCACTGTTTTAAACTTTATTTTTGAAATATTTATAGATACACAGTTCCAACATGCCCTTCTAGTACAATATCAAAACCAGGAGATTGATGCCGCTATAATGTGCGTATCGTTTAACGTCATTTTATCCCAGGTGCATATTCCTGGAACTACTGTTGCAGTCAAGATGCGGAGCTACTACATTACAACAGCGATTTTTTCAAGGCACCCCTTCATAGTCACATCGACCACCCTCCACCCCAACATCTCTAACCCCTGGCAATTACTAATCTATTTCTATTTTCCAACTCTATAATTTTGTCACTTTAAGAATGTTATGTAAATGGAATCATATAGTATGTGACCTTTGAGACTGGCTTTTCTCACTCAGCATACTGTCCTTGAGATCCATCCAACGTGTGTAACAACATTTGTTCCTTTTTATTTCTGTGTAGTATTCCATTCTATAATGTACTTAATTTTTCTTTTTTTAGAATATCAACCTTTTGCAATCTCTAATGAATTAATTGATTGAGGCATGGAGCATAAATGGATGCTAACTTTTTAGAAAGAGACAACCAGACACTATGTGCTTTCTTTTCTTTTCTTTTTTTCAAGATTTTTTTATTTGGGAGAGAGAGAGCACGCATGAGCAGGAGGGGCAGAGGGAGAGGGAGAGAGAATCTCAAGCCGACTCCCTGCCAAGTAGGTAGCTGGTTTCGGGATTCGATCCCATGACCCATGAGATTGTGACTTGAGCCGAAACCAAGAGTCGGACACTTAATCAACTGTACCACCCAGGCAGCCCGACACTATGTGCTTTCTATTAGAAGTACCCCACATTGGGATGCCTGGGTGGCTCAGTCATTAAGCGTCTGCCTTCGGCTTGGGTCATGATCCCAGAGTCCTGGGATCAAGCCCCCCAACGGGCTCCCTGCTCAGCAGGAAGCCTGCTTCTCCCTCTCCCACTCCCCCTGCTTGTGTTCCCTCTCTCTCTGTCAAATAAATAAATAAAATCTTAAAAAAAAAGAAGTACCCCACACCAATTATGAAGTACTTTTTTTTTTCTGAAAGATTTTATTTTTAAGTAATCTATGCACCCAATGTGGTGCTCAAACCCACAACTCCGAGATCAAGAGTTGCATGCTCTACCAACTGAGCCAACCAGGCACCCCAATCTTGCCATCAAATCTCCACATTCAACTATAAAGTAGCAAGAAGTAGGAAGGAAAACATGTCAAGACTACCCCTTGCAAACCCAACCAGGAAAATCCAGATTGTGAGAAACTGCATGACAAAACATCACAATTTCTTCAGCAAATAAATTGCAAATGAGCACATTCTCTCTCTCTCTCTTTCACGCACACACACATAAACACATAGATGGAGGATACTTATAAATCAAGGGAAATTTTAAAATCCCCACCAAAAACTTGTACATACTCATAGAGCATTATTAGTAATAGTCAAAAAATGGAAACAACCCTAATGTTTATCAGCTGATGAATGGGTAAACAAAATGTAGTATATCCATAAAATGAAATATTGCTCAGCAAGAAAAAGAAATGATTAATACATGCTACAACATAGATGAACCTTGTAAACATGAAAGTGAAAACCTTGTAAACATAACCAGTGAAAGAAGCTGGTCACATGAAATGTCAGAATAGGCAATTCCATAGAGATACAAAGCAGATATGGAGAAATGAAAGAATTGGGGAGTGATGGCCAAGGGGAGGGAGTTACTTATGGGGGGGATGAAAGTGTTCTAAAATTGGTTGTGCTGATGGATGTACAAGTCTGCAAGTACATGAAAATCTATTAGATTGTACTTTAAATGGATGAATTGTATGGTATGTGATTACATATTAATAAAACTGTGAAAAATATTTGAGAAGCATATCAATCAATCATAATGTATGGACCCTACTTACATTCTGATTCAAACAAACTATTAAAAAAGACACTATGATAAAATTGGAAATTTGAACACTGACTAGATATTTGAGGATACTAAAGATTTATTACTATTTTTTAAAGTGTAAGAATACTGTGGTGATTTTTTTAAAGACTTTATTTTTTTTTAAAGATTTTATTTATTTATTTGACAGAGAGAGACACAGCGAGAGAGGGAACACAAGCAGGGGGAGTAGGAGAGGGAGAAGCAGGCTTCCCGCGGAGCAGGGAGCCTGAAGCGGGGCTCGATCCCAGGACACTGGGATCATGACCTGAGCCGAAGGCAGATGCTTAATGACTGAGCCACCCAGGCACCCAAGACTTTATTTTTAAGTAATTTCTATACCCAGTGTAGGGCTCAAACTCACAACCCAGAGATCAAGAGTTGCATGCTCTACCGACTGAGCCAGCCAGGCGCTCCTGGGGTGATTTTTTTTGTTAGAGTCATTTCTTTCAGAGATATATACCGAAATACTTACAGATGAAATGATGTCTGGGATTTGCTTCAAAATAATACAAGAAATAAGCAAGTGGGAGTACAAATGAGACAAGACTTCCTATAACATAGTAATTGTTGAAAGCTGTTGAACAAGTAATTGTTGAAGGGCTCATTATAATCTGTTTTCTACCTTTGTCAATGTTGAAAATTTTCCATAATAATAAAAATACATATCAATAGACATATTTTCCTTTTTTAAAAGATTTTATTTATTTATTTGACAGAGAGAGAGAGAGCACAAGCAGGGGGAGCTGCAGGCAGAGGGAGAGGCAGGCTTCCCGCTGAGTAGGGAGCCTGATGTGGGGCTTGATCCCAGGACCCTGGGATCATGACCTGAGCTGAAGGCAGACACTTAACGACTGAGCCACCCAGGTGCCCCTAATAAATGTATTTTCATGTCAATACATGAAGACCTACTTCATGCTCTTTAAGAGCTGCATAACCTTCTATATTTATTTAGTCATTTATCTATTAGAGGACGTTTGGGTTGTCTCCAAATATTTAATATACTGAACAATACCTCAGGAAATATCCTTGTACAAATGTCTCTGCCCAAGTAACTGACTATTTCCTTAGAATAAATTCCTAGAAGTGAAAGTGCTAGGTGGAAGGATGTGCACGTTTTAGATTTTTGTATATATGGAGAGATTGTTCTCTAGAAAAATCTTTGAGGTTACCTGTTTCCCAATACCTCCAATAATATGTTGGTCATTAGCAATCTTTTTTTTTTAAGTTTACAGCAATATAAGTTATACACCATCAAATTCACTCATTTCAAGGGTACAAGACTGATTTTTAGTATATTTATAGAATTATGCAAACACCCCAGGAACTAATTTTAGAATTCTTTTATCATCCCATATCTAGTCACTCCTTAATCGTACTCCCAGCCCTAGGTAACCATGAGTCTACTTCCTATCTCCATAGATTTGCCTTTTCTAGACATTTCCAAAAGATGGAATCATACAACATATGTTCTTTTGTGTCTGGTTTCTTTGGCTGAGCATGTTTTTGAAGTTCATCCATGTTGTAGCATGTATCAGTATTTTGTTCCTTTTTATTGCTACATAGTCTTCCATTGTATATATATGCCACATTTTGTTTATGCATTCATCAGTTGTTTAATAAATTGTTTAATAAACAACATAAATTCTGTTTCCACTTTTTGGCTCTTGTGAGTAACACTGCAATGAACATTCACATGCCAAATCTGTGTGGACTTATGGTTTCATTTCTCCTGGGTAGATTGCTGGAGGTAGAACTGCTGTGTCCTATGAAAATTCTATATTTAACATTTTGAGAAACTGATCAACTATTTTCCAAAGCAGCTGTACCATTTTACATTCCCACCAGCAGTGTATGAGGATTCTAGTTTCTCCACATTGTCACCAATCCTTATTATCTTTTTTAAAATTTTCTATTTATTTTTAAAAGATTTTATTTATTTATTTGAGAGAGAGAGTGAGGGAGAGAGGGATCACAAGCCAGGGGAGTGGTGGGGCAGATAGGCAGAAGGAGAAGCAGACTCCCCGCTGAGCAGGGAGCCCAACGTGGGGCTCGATCCCAGGACACTGGGATCAAGACCTGAGCCAAAAGCAGATGCTTAACCAACTGAGCCACCCAGGTGCCCCTGTTTTTTTTTTAATTATTATTATTATAAGGATGCCTGGCTGGCTTAGTCAGTACAGTATGTTACTCTTAATCTCAGGGTCATGATTTCAAGCCCCACATTGGACATGAAGCCTACTTAAAAAAAAAAAATATATATATATATGTATATATATATATATATAATTATAGTCATCCAAGTAGGTGGTATCTCATGGTGGTCTTGATTTACATTTCCCTGATGGTTAATAAGGTTGAACATCTTTTCATGTGCTTATTGGCTATTTGTATATCTTCTTTGGAGAAATATCTATTCAAGTCCTTCACTCATTTTTAAAATTGTATTGTTTGTCCTTTTATTCTTCGCCATGAATGAAGTGAAAAATTGTTTCCATTTACATTTATTTAATTATTAAATTGGACACCTTTTCACATGTTTATTGGCCAACTGTATTTTTTATTTGTGAATTTTCACGGTTTATAAGAGCTCTTTTTACGTGAAAAAAGATTAAACCTTTTTTATACATGTTAAAAATACTTGCCCCGGGTGCCTGGGTGGCTCAGTCGTTAAGCGTCTGCCTTCAGCTCAGGTCCGGTCCTGGGATCGAGCCCCACATGGGGCTCCCTGCTCAGCGGGAAGCCTGCTTCTCCCTCTCCCACTCCCCCTGCTTGTGTTCCTGCTCTCGCTGTGTCTCTCTGTCAAATAAATAAATAAAATCTTTTAAAAAAAATACTTGCCCCAATTTTTTATCTGACCGCAGCAACTGTGCATGCCATCTTCATACAAATAACCCAAACAGCTCAGGGTAATTAGGTTATAGACAGACACTTGATCCTGCCCAAGAACACCTAGTAATTGGTTCTAAAGCTCAGCTGATCTCCCCTTGACCTTTACCATCCTCTATCGTCAAGCCATACTGAAGCAACCCATTGAAGTCACTCTCCCTTGATTACGGCATCCAATCCTGCTCCTGAATAATCAATCCCCTGCAAAGAGATAAAAAGATAATAAAGCTTTTAGTCCCAACTCACCGTCCTTCTCTTCTAACAACAAGAACCTGAATAATCTCATTTATTGAACACTGACCAAGTATGCCAGACACTTCGCTTTGGCACCTTATGCAGATCATTCTCTCTCTACTGTTATGTTCCTCAGGTGACAGATGAGGAAATGAAGCTGGGGTAGTTTTAGTAACATGCCCAAGGCCACAGAGCTAGGGAGTCGTGTGGCTGGGATTAGACCTGGGTCTATCTGACTCCAGAGATGGTGCTTTTGCCCACTGAGCTACATTTCTGCAAGTTTTGTAGCCACGGCTTTCTGTTGGCTTCAGGTGTGCTTGAGAAGGAAGGCCAAAGCACAAAGGCTGGGAAATATCCACCCAGTGAATATTTGATATTAGGAAATTGAGTGGAGATTCTGAATCCTACCACCCCACACTGAAACGGAGGATGATTTTTTCAAGGGTGGCTCAGTTTTCTGTCATTCTTTCAACAAATAGTTCCTGAGCATTTAAGAACGCCTAAACTGTGCCTGGCACATATCAGGTGATGGGTCAATAAATATTCATTCCATGAATGAATAAATGATTGAGTAAGTGAACAAATGGGCGTCTCCTGTGTTCCAAGCATTGTACCTGGGCCTTGGGATACAATGAATAAGACTGACCTAAAGATGCTCATGGTTAAGTGGGACCATGATATATAGGGACCATATATATATATATATGAAATTATACTCCTGAGACAAATACATAGGAGATTTTAATCCTGTGGGATAAACTCTAGAGCAACAGCAGAAACAGCAATCGTTTTTACTGCCCCCTGACTCTAAGGTTTGCCTCATTAAAATTCTCTTGACTACCCTATGAAGGGAATACTATTTTTATTTTATGGATGAGTAAACAGTTTCCAGATGAAGAAACTAAGGCTTTGGTAGGGATAGGCACAGGGACCTATGCAGCACAATGCAGGGGTCCTAATGCAGCTTGTGGGTTTCAGAGGTGTCTTGGAAGGGAAGACGTCGCATTTGAAACCCAAATTAGAGGTAGGAGGTAAGCTGGCCTGGGTGAAGAGAGGCCACCTTTCCAGGTGGAGGGAAAGCATACACAGAGGCCTGTGAGTCAGGGGGAAATAGCTGTGGCCTCTCCTTCTGCAGTACTAGCTTCCATGGTTCAGAAGTCCCAGAACAAGCATCTGCTCTGTTCCAGCTCTTCTTATATTCCCCCAAAGACCTTTTTGTCATCTTGCAGACCACAGCCTGCAACCAGATTGCCCTTTGGGAGTACCAGGTCCCTCCAAATACTGCCAGGCTCCTGGGAATGGGTGACCGAACTGAGGCCTGTCACACTCACAGGGCGACCAGAGCAAGATCAGTGTGGCCAGCTGCTGACACTAAAGCCAGACCAGAAGTCAAGCGTGTGTGTGTGTGTGTGTGTGTGTGTGTGTGTGTGTGTGCGCACGCGCGCACTTGTGTGGTGTCCCCTGGTGAGCCACACCCTCCCCTAACAGTATCACTTAAATTCGCTGATGGGAGGGAAACAAAATCCCTCTTGCAGTCTAATCTCAATGGTTTCTACAGCCTGTTCAGCTCACTTGTTTGAGTTCTGTAGTGAGGGGATGTCATTTTTGTTTTTAAAGATTTTATTTATTTATTTGTCAGAGACACAGCGAGAGAGGGAGCACAAGGCAGGGGGAATGGGAGAGGGAGAATTCCCGCAGAGCCGGGAGCCCGATGCGGGGCTCGACCCCAGGACCCTGGGATCATGACCCAAGCTGAAGGCAGACGCTTAACGACTGAGCCACCCAGGCGCCCCAAGAGGTTGTCATTTTTATAAGGCCCTCCGTAGCTTTTGCTTTTTCCACCTGGTTCCAGGCACAGTCAGTCAAACTCTGGCGGAGAGAAGGCAGCAAAGGGGATGGGAGTGGGGGCACTGGCCACTCTTTCTTGACCCTGCACCTATCTCTGGAGACCCAGGTGCTGTCTGCTGGCATCCGGAGGTAGGGAGTTGGGGGGGGGTGGCATTCTCACCTGGCCCAGCTTTGGAGTGTGGTTTTCTCACCTCTTTCCACCCAGATCTTTATACTTCTCCTGCGAAGGCCCCAGGGGGACTATTGACCCCTTCCAGAGAAGGAGACAGTAGGGTGATTGGGCTAAGTTTGGAACTGGGCCTCTGCCTAGGGTTTATGATCATCATAAAGGTCTTCCTGGCTAGGGTACAGGAGGAGTTTGGAGCCTCCTAAGGGGACTTCACATTTAGGATCCTCAGGCCTCCTTTGAGGGAGTATCTAGCCTGGGCCTTCAGAGATGGCCAAGTAATGCATAACTATGGTTCCTTACCACACACAGTACCAGATCTTCAACACTTGGTAATAAAAATAGCTAGCCTTTATTGTGTACTTATTAGACACCAAACCCCTCACAACTATCTTGGGCAGAAGATACTGTTACAGGCAAGGGAATAAAAAAGGCTTAGGGTCCTTAACTGCTCCAAGTGACAAAGCTCCCAAAGGGCTGGGCTGGCATCGAAAGCCCAAACTGGGACTCTGAAACCAGTGCTTTCTGCCCCCAAGCCAGCTGCACTTCCAAACCTGTCCATCTCCCCCCTCCTGCTGGTAGTTCATATTCCCCTGACCTCCTTGTATCAGGAGTTGTTCCCAGGCCTCTCTCTCACCTCTGGCCCACCCACTGGGATTTTCAATAGCCCCCCCATCATCAATCATTGTCTCTCCAGCTATTCAAGACCCTCCTAGGGATGCAAAGGGATTAATTCCCCAATCCCTTCTATTCCAGCTACCCCTCCATCCTTTCTAGAGCTAGCCAATCCACCTAAAGGTCAAATGTCACCAGTACCAGATGTGTAAGGCTCCCTCATTGCAGGGTCCACTCCTGGAGAAGGTTGGGAGGTGGCCTAGGCTGAAGCTTCAAGCCCTCTTTTGCCAGGTTCCTCCTTCCCAGGGTGGCCTAGTCTGGATCCATCCCAGGCAGCCCACCCAACAGGGCTGAGGGTGGGGGAAGCTTATCTTTAGAGTGCTTGCTCTACCTCCGGCTAGCTCCATGTCCTTAAATCCCTTGGCTCCTCTGCGCCTCAGTGTCCTTATCCATACGTTGGGAATAAAGACAATACCTACCTCCTCAGGCTTTGGTGAGAATTGAATCATACAATGCCTGTAAATCATTTAGCACAATGTCTAAAATGAAATCCCGAGGAAAAGCAGAATGGTTTAGGTCATCAGTTTAGCACCCCTGGCTCTAATCTCCCCCTCCTCAGGGGTAGGTCTCCCTCCCCTCCTAGAGATCCCTTGGGAGGCCCTGGTTGGTAGGGACCTGGGACAACATACAGGGAAGTTGGAGTAGGGGAGTTAACTGGTTCCATATTTATATGAAATATTTTCTAGTTTCACATCCCAGGGCTCCCTAGGAATAGCTGCAAACCCAGGCTGGCTTCCTCTCCTCCTGTCCACCCCTCTCCACCAACCACTAGCTTTATCTCCTAACTTGACTCCTAAAATCTTTTTTTTTTTTTTAAAGATTTAATTTATTTATTTGAGAGAGAGAGAGCATGCACAAGCAGGGGGAAAGGAAGAAGCAGGCTCCCCGCTGAGCAGGGAGCCCGATGCAGGGCTCAATCCGAGGACCCTGAGATCATGACCTGAGCTGAAGGCAGACGCTTAGCCGACTGAGCCACCCAGGTGCCCCTTGACTCCTAAAATCTGACACTAAATAGGCCCAACTGTATTTTGGCAATATAGTTAAAAATGGACTCCCTTTGACCTAACAAATCCACACCTAGAAATGTACCTTGAAATAACTAAGGAACCTCGCAAGAATTTTGTTATAAGGATGGTCCTCTCGTGTTATTTATAAGCAGAAACAAGCTCTGTGTCTAATGATAGGTGATTGGCCACACACACACACACATCTATCTCTCTAACACAACAGTCTATAGCCATTACAAATTGTGCAACAGAATAAGGTTTTAGAGATAGGAGCAAATGTTCAGAGTATGTTTTGTTTAACTTCCCATATTTTTAAGGGAAATGATAAAATTTATATGAAATATTTCTTTTTGTTGCTTATGTGTAGTTTCTAATTTATTTGCAACCGAGCGTATGTGTATCCTGTAACGAGAAAGAAAAGCCCACGTTTGGCAAAACTTGAGTAGAGATGGGAGTTGATGGACTGGCTTTATATTTAGCCCCTGGATATAGGGGCCAGATGGATTCCCGGCTCCCTGTGGTCCAATGAACTCCAGAATAAGAAACCCCAGCAGATCTAAAAGTTTGGGTCAAAGGAAAAGCAGTAGCAAGAAAGAAGACCCAAGCACTTCCGTAGTCCCTTTTTGATACTCTTTGGCATCAGCAGTTGTGTGTTTGGTGATCTGGAGAGTTGGGGACACCACCAGGCAGGGCCAAGGAGGGCACTTCTCTTTTTTTGATTGGAATAACTGATGCTTTCTCATTCTCATGCAAATGGACCTCCAAGACAAGTCCTCAAGGAGCTGCCTTCCATTTGAAGGGCCCTTTGTTGTTCACTGGCAACCTAAAGGTCTGAGCTACCTCCTCCAGAGGTGCAGCCCCTCCCTCGATCTTTCTCCCATTGCTGTCCCCCTGCCATTGTCCTCTGTTTAGGTGATGAACCCAGGCTGTCTGCGAGGGGGAGAAGGGGATGCTCATTTCTACTCAGGGGTGCTGTGAATGATGACTACAGAGATTGAATGCGGGTAGTTCATATTTGTTAGGGAGCCTGCAGAAGGCTTAGAGGATAAGCTGGACGCTAGACTTCTGCATCTTCAACAGCCTCTTGAGTAAGCATTTTCTGATTACTCCCTGCATGTCATGTTTAGCACTATGCACTTTCATAGTATCTGATGCCGGTTTCGGCCTCTAAGCACTGCACCACATTGCCGCTCCCTAGTTCACATAATCCTCTCAGACTTGTCACATCTTGTCCTGATGACTGACTCATCTCTGTCATTAGACTGTGAGTCCCAAGAGGGCAAGAAGAACATTGTTCTATCTGTCCCACCTATTGAGCATTGCTCAGCTCAAGGTCTAGAACACATATTTGTAAGTCCTGGGGAAAGACTCAGATGGTTGGGAAGGAGTTTAATACTGCACGTCCTTCACCTCTGTGAGATTGGCCAGTTCAGTGGAGGCTTGGGATGACCTGATTGGTGCGAGAGTGCTGAAGGACACTGGGCATGAATATGGGCATATCAGGTTATTTAAGGAGTCTGCTGGGGTCCAGATTACTCGCAGAGACTGTCGATTCAGACCTCCATCAGCTCACATGGTCCCATCCGGTTGGTCTCCTCACATATGCTTGCCTCTGGTTTTCAGGGGACCAGATGCCAATGGGCAGGTGACTCAGTGGCATCCATTCCCACATCCAGAGAAGTTGCTCAAATAGGTGTGCAGCAATAGCCTCCAAGAACCTGTAAACCGGTTCTGTCTGGAGACCTGATCTGGTTCCTTGGCGGGGGTGGGGGGTGGGGGGGGTGGGGATGGTCTCCTCAGGACCTGGGCACCTGTTGAGCTAAAGGGTGAGGGAAACTCTTCTTCTTTGCCCCTCACTCCCTGATCCTCTTCTCTTTTAATATCCCAGCTCAATCATCTCCCCAGCTATTTCTGTCCCTGTAACTAAGCAGAGTGCTCAAACATATTCATAATTGTGACATATTGTTCCTCAGTCTTTCCATTTTGTTTCTGATAATGCCAGTTCTGGGCATCTTAAAACTTTGGAATCGTTGGGGGGTTTGACAGGTAGGCTTTTGAGATGGGACTCAAAAGTGAGGAGAGAAAATGGGAAAGGGTATTCAGGTCAAGGCACAGAGAAGTCTATGAAAAAACCAACAAAGGATGTGGGGGAGGAAGAGATGGGAAATGAAAGGAAATGAGACTGAAATGTCCTTGCAGGCTAAGCTAAAGGTTTGGACTGGATCCCGAGGGTAGTCAGAAGCCATCGAAAAGTCTGGGTCAGTGACTGTATTCCAGCAACACAAAGAGAAATGTTCAGATAGATGATATGTATTGACCACTTGCTTTATAGTGAAAAAGATGATTCATTTAGTCCTCCCAACAATCTTATGAGTGGTATTACCATTTCTATCTAATCCGAAGGGAAACTGGAACAAGAGAAGATTGTTTCCTCAAGGTCAGAGTTAGGTGTTGATTCTGGAGTCCATTCCTTTACTTATGCTGGCGGATCTGAGAGAGGGCAGGGTTCAGGGAAGGGTTCTGGAGAGTGCAGAAAGGCCAGCCAGACTCCAGGACTGCCTGGATGTGGGTGTGAGGATGACAGCGCTCTCGGGGATGGAGCCCAGGTTTCGGCCTTGCGCACTCCAGAAGCGTGCAAAAACGCAGACTCTCTGGGCAAAAGCGTGGAGGCGGGGGCCAGAGGCAGCCAGGCAGTGGCCCCGGCTCCGAGCCTGACGGCTCCGCCGGGACAGGGCCGGACCTGTCGCCCAAGCGGAGCCGGAGCCGGAGCCGGATTGATGGCCAGCAGGCCGGGCGGGTCTTCCCGGTCCTCCCCCGAGAGGCGAGCGCGGCTGGCGGGGCCGAGGACTGTCGGGAGCAGTGCCATCTAGCGGAGGCGGGGGCCTTGGCACCCGAGCCCCATGAGGTCACCGCCCCGAGGCCTGCCGGGAATGGCAGAAGCTGGCGCGGGGGTCCAGAGGGACAGCGGAAGGCTTTGGCACCAGCTGCAGTCTGGACCTCTCTGACTGCCGTCCAGCTGTGCACTCCGCGCTCGCCGGAGCGTGGGGCCTTCCGACTCCGGTTCCGGATGTGTTGTTCCTTCCCCACCCCTATCCTGTGCGTCCTCGGGCAGCAGGCACGGCCACAGCGGTCTGTCCCTCTCACCCCTCAGATTCCACATTGGATCCCTTCCTCCCGGCCTCACACTCCTCCAACTTCCCTTACCAGATTTTGGTTTCTCCCACACATTCCCCTGCCTTCTGGCTGTTTTCCTTCTCTTGTCTCAGAGCCAGCACATCACCGGGTCCTGCGGATGCTCCAGTGGCACCTCCCCTCCCAAGTCTGGCTTCTTCTCTGTCCCCACTGCCTCTTTCCTGACTCAGGCCAACATCCACTCCAGGCTGGAAGGCCACATCAGCCAGCAGGACAGCGCTCTTCCACCCATTTTCCACATTGCAGAGGGGTCTTCCTAAAGATTCTGGTGTTCCCAGGACGAACGCTCTTCAGTGGCCTTCCTGTTTCTTTGGTATAAAGACCAAACTCCGTCTGACCTACCAACCTTTCACAGCGCGGCCCCTGTGACCTCCAGCCCATCTTTCATAATGCCTTTCTCACATGTTGAGCCACAGTCCCACCTGTATCAAAACCACTAGTGGGGCTTGTTAACTGTGCTGATTCGGGGTGCCCACCCCAGGCCCAGGAAGTGGTACCCATGTTTAACAGGTCTCCTGTGGTTGAGACCCACTTCTTGAAGCTCCTGAAAAATGCCAGGGCTCTTTCCCCTCTGGCCTGCACGCACAACCCCCCCCCCCCCCCAGAGACTGTACCTCACCCATTTCCTTCAGATCGAGTTTAAAGGCCACCTCTCTCCTGCCCTCTGCAAGCCCTGGGCTTTCTCCTAAAACAGCACTTATTAAGTGGAGTTTTGTCTGTCTGCTCCTTTGTCTGACCCTCCAACCACAAGGTAAGCTCCAATGGCAAGGTGACTGGCAGAGAAGGGGCTCAATAAATACTTGTTGACTATTGAGTGAATGAATGTCTGGGAATATTCCAAGCTCAGGGTAACTCTAGGAACTGGCATGATGGCAAGAGAAAGAAGAGCAACCCAGAATAAACGGGACCTGAGGATGGAGGAGAGGGAATGATTGGGCAGCAGTGGGCCCTTCCAGTTCCCCTCACACGACTACCCACAGGGGTCCGGTGCAGAGACACACGCCTCCCAAGGAAGCCAAAGAGAACCTGTGCGTATATTTTGGCTTTCTTCTCTGTGGCCTCATGGACCTATCCCTCCTCCTTTGCTGGGGGTTTTTGAGTCCCCCTTTCCCATCCAGGTCATCTGGGGATGGCATCTTTGTACCCCTGGCAGCACCCTGTCTCTCTGTTTTTTGGCCTATTGGAGAGATCCCAAGCCCACTCCATACAAATGATTCATTGCAGCCGCAAGGAATGGAAAGCCAGAGAGCCAGCCTCAGACAGCAGAGCCACCCCCTGTCCAAACTGTAAGGAAGGCACTAAAGGAAACCAGCCAGCAGGTGCCCTATAGAGTCAACACAGACCACTACTGTGTCCTGAAGCTTCTCTGGATACAGAGTCAAGGTACTCTAACTGATGCTCCCAGGGGCCTGGGGGGCTCAACTGATTAAGTGTCTGCCTTTGACTCAGGTCCTGATCCCAGGGTCCTGGGATCAAGTCCCACATTGGGCTCCCTGCTTCTCCCTCTGCCCCGCCCCCCCATGCATGCTCTCTCTCACAAAAATAAATAAATAAAATCTTAAAAAAAATCCTTATACCACTGCCCTCAAAGATCTCAAAGATGTCTCCATCTAGATGGGGGTTGTGGGAAGGACTTGTATTGGGTCTACAGCAATGGTAATAGCTGCTGGGATTTTTTTTTTTTTTTGAGAGAGAGAGAGAGTAAGTGAGAGGGGAGTGGGGGCAGAAGGAGAGGGAGAAAGAGAATCCCAAGCAGGCTCCAAGCCCATTGCAGATCCTGATTCAGGGCTCCATCTCACGACCCTGAGATCATGACCTGAGCCGAAATCAAAAGTCGGACACTCAACCGACTGAGCCATGCAGGCACCCCTGATTCTTTTATTCTTATGATTTTATTTATTTATTTATTTATTTAGGAGAGAGAGCATGCATGAGTTGGGGGAGGAGCGGAGGGAGAGGGACAAGCAGATTCCCCACTGAGGGAGGAGCCCAACATGGGACTTGATCTCCTAAGACAGAGATCACACCCTGAGCGGCAATCAAGAGTCGGAGGCTTAACTGACTGAGCCACCCAGGCCCACCCCCCTGATTCTTACTGAATGCCTACCATATGCCGAGCACTGCTCTAAGCATTTGACATGCAGCCTGTCTCACACCTTCAACAATCCCTTTGCAGATGAGGAAAATGTGGCTCCGGGAGTTGAAGCCTGTCCGTAAAGTTGAAGCGATGAGTATGAAGCAGAGTGGCTGAGAGGTGGGCTCTGAGTGAGTTGGGAGGGAATACCCATTCAGTTTGGGGTAGAGACAGTGCCCCAGCTCTTCAGCTGGAAGGGAAGATGCATGCTGGGGGAGTCACCTGTGGCTGGTGAGCCCTGCCGGCCAGGCTAAGTTGCTTGTACTTGTTCCTCTAGGCTCCACACCAACGGCTCCCTTCCTGTTTCTATCTTAGGGGGTCAAATGCTATGATTTGACCTAAAGAACAGGAGCTGGGGGTCCTGGCCCTGCTACAAACTGGTTGGGGGCCTTAGGCAGGTTCCTGCTCTCTTGGGGCCTCAAAGTCCTCTCTTTGAAAGGAGCCTTACTCAGGCACTTCTAACCCAGCCCATAGGTCTCTATTCATAGCTCTAGAGCACAATTAAGCTCAGATGCAGGAACAGCTTTTAGTTAACTTTAGCCTTTTCCTAAAATAGCCCTTTCCCCCACTTCGCATGTGCCCCTAGGACAGGCCAGACACGGAGGAGGGAGGAAGGAGAGAGACGAGAGGCCCTTCTGTCTGTATATCCCTGAGCGGATGAATTGTCCAGCCCTCTCCTGCAGTTTTGGTTGGTCCTCTTGATTAGTCTCCAGGCCCGTAGAGGCAGTGTCTCTTCTTCCTCCTCTTCTTTACCATCTGTATTCATTCATTCATTCATTCATTCGTTCATTCATTCCTCAAAGGTGAGGGCCTCCTGTGTACCAAACATTGTAGTAGACCCTAGGAGATAGCCATGAACCAGGTGGACTGGTAGGTGGTAGGGCTGCTTCTCCGCTAGTCCAAATGGCCACCAGGTGTCACCAGTGCCAACCATACCTCCTCTCCAGGGTGTGAGAAGACATGGGTTGGGAAGAGGAAGTGTGGGTGGGTGAACTTGACCAGCTGTGCTCAGTCAGTCTGAATCACAAGCAAGTTCCTCAAGTGGAAAAAACAAATTTACCTCCTTGCCCCTCCCCCACCAAAAAGACACCCTCGTGACTTCCTCAAAGCCCATCTTGCCTGGGATCTTGGGAACTCACAAATTCTGCAGCCCATCCCTCACAGGGAGCCTAGCAGGCTTCTTATAAACTCCTTTGGTGATCACAGCTCACTACCTCATAGGCAGCCTATATTATTAGAAGATTCTTCCTGATTTAGAACCAAAATCTGACACTTTGACTTGTCTTAGTTCTGCCTTCTGTGATTACAAAGAGGAAGGCTCTTCTCCCTCATACAGCCCTTCAGACATTTGGAGAGATTGCTCAGTCTCCTGAGTTTATTTGTTTGTTTATTGTTCATGACTCTATACAGATCACTTACTGTGTGTCAGGCCTTGGGGCCACAGCAGAGAACAAGCAAGGTTGATGCTGCCCTCCATGGCTTATAGTCTTATAGAAACCAGCAATCAGCCAGCAGTAACAATAAAGCATACACAAGGCCAAATAGGAAAGATTTGGACTGACACAGAGCAGAAGGCAAGGCCCTTACCCAGCATGAGGTCTGGGAAGACTTCCTGGGGAGATCTCCTTGTGGTCAGGTGAGCAGCTACAAGGCTGTTCAAATGCCAAAGTTTTAAAGAAAAATTAGGGAGGTGCCTGGATGCTTCAGTTGGTTGGGTGTCCAACTCTTGATTTAGATCTGGGGGTCATGGGATTGAGCCCTGCTTCGGGATCCGTGCTCTTTGGGGAGTCTGCTTGAGATTCTCTCTGTCTGCCCCTCCCCCGGCTCATGCTCTCTCTTTCTCTCTCAAATGAATAAATAAATCTTTTTCTGTTTAAAGATTTTATTTATTTGTCAGAGAGAGAGAGAGAGAGAGCACAAGCAGCGGGAGCGGCAGGCAGAGGAAAGGGAGGAGCGGGCTCCTGAGCAAGGAACCCGATATAAGACTCAATCCCAGGACCCTGGGATCATGACCTGAGCCAAAGGAAGACACTTAACTGACTGAGCCACCCAGGCGTCCCATGAATAAATAAATCTTTTTTAAAAATAAGGAAAAATTGGGAGAGTTTTTGCTCATGTCCTGAGCTTAGTCTGCTCGCCGGGAGATACAGCATCATGGGGTGGCAGGGGGAGGGTTGGGGACAGCACAGGGGACAGAAAGAGCCATCTAGGCAGTGAGAGAGAGCATGGAGTTTTTTGGGACGCTGACAAGGCCCAGTCTGGTTGGAGTGCACAACTGAGAAAGGAACTATGAGACAAGGGGCCCCCAAAAGAAGGAAGAGACAACTACTAGGCCTTCAACAGCTTCTAGACACCAGTGTCTAATGCCCAGATCTGGTCTGATGTGGGGTGTGGGGGAACCACAAGTTTCCTAAAATGGGCAAATTTATAGAAACAAAAAGTAGATTAGAGGTTATAAGGGGCGGAGGGGTGGAGAAAATAGGGAGTTATTGCTTAATGGATAGAGAGCTTATTTGGGATGATGAAAAATGTTAGAAATATGTAGTGGTGGTGATTTTACAACAATGTGAATGTAATTAATGTCACTGAATTTTACACTTAAAATGGCTAAAATGACAATTTTTATGTTATATTTATTTTACCACAAAAAAATCCAAAAAACACTTGTGAATAAATTAACAAAAGAAGTGTAATACTTATACTCTATACACTATAAAACATTGCTAAAAAGAAATAAAGTCGATCTCAGTAAATGGAAAGACACCTCATGTTTATGGACTTGACTTATGTTAGGATGGTGATGCTCTATTAGATTCATTGCAATCCCTGTCAAAATTTCAGCAGGCATCCTTGCAGAAGTTGATAAGCTGATCCCAAAATTCATATGGAAATTTATGGGACCCAGAATAGCCAAAACAATCTTGAAAAAGAAGAGCCAAGTTGGAGGACTCACACTTCCCGATTTCAAAACTTACTACAAAACTATAGTAATCAATACAGTATGGACTGGCATAAAGGTAGACATACAGATCAATGGAAAAGAATTGAGAATTCACAAATAAACTCTCACATTCCCAGCTGGTTGATTTTTTTAAAAGATTTATTTATTTATTTGAGAGAGAGCGAGAGAATGAACAGGAGGGGAAGAGGGAGAGGGAAAGAGAATCCCAAGCAGATTCTGCGCCAAGCGCAGAGCCCAATGTGGTGCTCCATTTCAATATCATGACCGGAGTCAAAACCAAGAATTGGCCATCCAACCAACTGTGCCACCCAGGCACCCCCCAGTTGGTTGACTTTTGACAATAGTGCTAAAACGATTCAACAGAGAAAGAGAGTCTTTTCAACAAATGATGCTGGATGTCTATATGTAAAAGAATGCATGTGAACCCCTAAGTCATACCACATACAAAAAACTCAAAATGGACCAAAGACCTAAATGTTAAGAGTCAAAACTATTAAATTCTTAGATGGAAACATAGGTTTGAATCTTTGTGACCTTGATAAGGTGATAGCTTCTTAGATATAGTACCAAAAGGACAAGAGACAAAAGAAAAGATAGATATTTAGATCTCATCAAAGTTAATAAATTTTGTTGTTGTTGTTGTTAAAGATTTTATTTATTAGAGAGAGAGATAGCAAGAGCAGGAACACAAGCAGGGAGAGTGGGAGAGGGAGAAGCAGGCTTCCTGTGGAGCAGGGAGCCTGATGTGGGACTCGATCCCAGGATCCTAGGATCACGACCTGAGCCAAAGGCAGACACTTAACAGCTGAGCCACCCAGGCGCCCCAAAGTTAATAACTTTTGTGCTTTAAAGGACACCACAAAGAAAGTGAAAAGACAACCCACAGAATGGGGGAAATTTTTGCAAAGCACATATCTGATAAGGGACTTCTATCTAGAATATAAAAAGAACTCTTATGACAATTACAATAATAAATTATTATTATAATAAGAAAAAGACAAATAACCCAATTTTTTATATATAATATTTTAAAAATTTTTTATTGTTATGTTAATCACCATACATTACATCATTAGTTCTTGATGTAGTGTTCCATGATTCATTGTTTGTGCATAACACCCAGTGCTCCACGCAGAACGTGCCCTCCTTAATACCCATCACCAGGCTAACCCATCCCCCCACCCCCGACAAATAACCCAATTTAAAAATGGGCACAGGGTATGAATAGACAATTCTTGCAAAAGATGTATGATGGCAATAAGCACTTAAGAGGATGCTCAACATCATTTGCCATCAGGGAAGTGTAAATCAAAACCATAATGAGATACTACTTCACACCTACTAGGATGGTTACAATAAAAAAACAGATAAGAAGCAAGTATACCCTAGAATGTGGAGAAATTAGAACCCTCTTACAATGCTGGTGGGATGTAAAATAGTGCAGCCACTTTGGAAAATAGTCTGATGGTTCTTCAAAAAATTCAACATAGAGTTACCATATGACCCAGCAACCACACTCCTAGGTATATAACCCAAGAGAAATGAGAATGTGTGTTCACAAAACACTCACACAAAAAGTTCATAGCAGCGAGTGCCTGGGTGGCTCGGTTGGTTAAGCGACTGCCTTCGGCTCAGGTCATGATCCTGGAGTCTCAGGATCGAGTCCCACATCGGGCTCCCTGCTCAGCGGGGAGTCTGCTTCTCCCTCTGACCCTCTTTCCTCTCATGCTCTCTATCTCTCATTCTCTCTCTCTCAAATAAATAAATAAAATCTTTTAAAAAAAGTTCATAGCAGCATTATTCATAATAGCCAAAAAATGGAAACAACTCAAATGTCCTCAATGAATGAATGAATAAATAAATGTGATATAGTTACATGATGGTATATTATTCAGCAATAAAATGGAATAAAGTATGGATGTATGCTACAACATGGATGAACCTTTAAAACATAAGAAGACAGACGCAATAATATATTGTTTGATTTCATTTACAGGATATGTCCAGAATAGGCACATCTGTAGAGACAGAAGGTAAATTAGTGATTACCTGGGGTGAGGTTGGGGTGAGGGTAGTTGGGCAGTGATGGCTACAGGGTTTTTTGGGGGGGTGATGAAAATGTTCTAAAATTGATTGTGGTGGGCGCCTGGGTGGCTCAGTTGGTTAAGCGACTGCCTTCGGCTCAGGTCATGATCCTGGAGTCCCGGGATCGAGTCCCACATCGGGCTCCCTGCTCAACGGGGAGTCTGCTTCTCTCTCTGACCCTCTTCCCTCTCGTGCTCTCTCTCAAATAAATAAATAAAATCTTTAAAAAAATAAAATTGATTGTGGTGATGGTTGCACAATTCTGTGAATATATTAAAAAGTAATGAATTATGCATTTTATTTTTTATTTTTATTTTTTTAAATATTTTATTCATTTATTTGAGAAAGAGAGAGCGCAAGAAGGAGCAGGGAGAGGGGCAGAGGGAGAAGGAGAAACAGACTCCCTGCTGAGCAAGGAGCCCAACTTTGTGGGGCTCCATCCCCAGACTCCAGGATTATGACTTGAGCCAAAGGCAGACGCTTAACCAACTGAGCCATCCAGATGCCCCTAATTTTACTTTTTTTAAGATTGAATTATTTATTTAGAGAGAAAGAGCATGAGTTGGAGGGGCAGAGGGAGAGGGAGAGAGAATCAGAAGCACACTCCTCACTGAGCACAGAGCCCGACTTGGGCCTGATCTCACTACCAGAGCCCAAACGAAGACTGGGATCTTCAAAGGATTGCACCACCCAGGCGCCCCTGAACTGTGCATTTTAAATATATGAGTTGTATGTTATGTAAATTGTATCTCAATAAAGCTGTTAGCATAAACGAACAAACAAGAAAGCAGCTAGATCTCTTTGCCCTGCTGCATACCTCCTTCCAGGAGGACATGGGTGCATTATTCACTCCCTGCGCTCCCCCACCCCTAATCATGCATCTTCCAGCCCCTCTTTCTCTATCACATCTACTTGGATATTGTCCTGTCCAAGAAAGATCATGACACACTAGGGGGCTCCATGATTGGGCAATGGAAGGAAGTGGCTGGGGTCAGGCTCAGAGCCACCCATGGATGAGACATCAAATCTGTGTCTTGAGCCCATTTTATTTTTTTATTTAAAGATTTTTATTTATTTATTTGACAGAGAGAGAGAGAGCGAGAGCAGGAACACAAGCAGGGGAGAGGGTCAGAGGGAGAAGCAGGCTTCCCGCGGAGAAGGGAGCCCGATGCGGGGCTCGATCCCAGGATCCTGGGATCATGACCTGAGCTGAAGGCAGACGCTTAACGGCCGAGCCACCCGGGCGCCCCTTGAGCCCATTTTAGAGGCCAAGGTGATCGAGGCTGGCAACTCCAAGGGTGTGATTCTCAGTGTTGCTGTTGCTGCTGCTGGCGGTGCTTAGAATGAGTAATTACTGAGCATCTAGAGCAAGTCATGTCTACAAGTGCAATGTTTCTTTTTTATCCTCATGACAGTCTGATATGATAAAAGATATTACTTACCATCCCCATTGTAACTAAGGCTCAAAGAATTTAAATAACTGGGCCAGGGTCACATGGCTAGGAGAGGCCCGGGTGGATCCCAGGTATACCATAGTTAACTGATCTTAAATCCCCCCCCAAAATCCTGTCCTAGCAGGATTCAGGGACCTTGACACATGAATATCAGGGACCTGTAAACATGGAAGGGGTTGTGTGGGCAAAAGGGCAGCTCCTCAGAGGCCAGAGGCCTCCCAACCCCACTCACACTCTGTTCCAGGCCCAAAGTCCCCTGAATGAGCGTGTAGGGGTTTATTTCTCTCTCAGGAACACTGATGACGTGTTTCAGGGGAGACCCGTGGGAGCTGTGACTGGGCTGGCAATGGAAATGCAGAGCACCAGCCGACAAGCACTCGTGGGGTGTCTGGAGGGAAGAAGCAACTACCAGCAAGTGAGGAGGAGGCCCCCGCAGCGAGCTGACCCAGGGAGCAGAGCCGTCACGCTCCCCTGGCCTGAGGGAAGCAGCCTGTGAGCCGGGGGCGGAAACTTGGGCCTCACCTCCCCCTGGGGCCCTTAGGTTCCTCCTTGAGCGCCAAGGCATTCGGTCTGGAAGAGCTTCGAGTTCCTTGCCTGTCTGTCCAGCTGTCCGTCTGAGTGCTGAGGAAGACCCCAGGCATGCAGGTGTTGTGATGCTCCTCGGCCTTGAGGCCCTGGTCACAGACCCACTCCCTCAACCCCTTCCTACACTGCAGACCCTCTTAGGGGTTGAACTGCGTCCCCTAAAAAGCTACATTGAGGGCGCCTGGGTGGCTCAGATGGTTAAGCGTCTGCCTTTGGCTCAGGTCATGATCCCAGGGTCCTGGGATCGAGTCCCGCATCGGGCTCCCTGCTCCTTGGGAGCCTGCTTCTCCCTCTGCTTCTCTCTCTCGCTCTCTCTCCCTCCCTCTCTCTCTCCGTCTCTCATGAATAAATAAATAAAATCTTAAAAAAAAAAAAAAAAGCTACATTGAGGTCTTAACCTCCCAGCACCTGTGAATGTGACCTTATTTGGAGATGGCATCTTTGCAGGTATAATCAAGATGAAGTCATTAGGGTGCGCCCTGATCCAGTAGGACGGGTGTCCTCATAAGAAGAGGAAAAGCCATGTGGAGACAGAGACGCAAAGCTGAGGAACGCCGTGTGACAGAGGCAGAGACTGCACAGCTGTAGGGGAAAACCAAGGACGGCCTGGGGGCACCAGCAGGCGGAAGAGGCCAGGGAAGAGCCTTCTCTTGAGACTTCAGAAGAAGCATGGCCCCGCCAATACCTTGACTGCAGACTTCTTGCTTCCAGAGCTGTGAGTCAATTTCTGTTTAATAAATTTCTGTTGTTTTAAGCCACCACATTTCTAGGCTTCTGTAGAGCAGCCCTAAGAATCTGTTACAGAACCCCAACATGCTCAGACGCTCCCGCAGCACCTGCCATTTCTCTGTTCCTCCACGGACTCAACTCCTTCTCACCCTTTTACACGTGATGCTCTGTCAGAAGGTTCTACACCTGGCCTCCTCTCCAACACCCTTGCCTTGCTCCTTCCAAACTCAGCTAAAAAGGCATTTCCTCAGGAAAGCCTAGACTTGGGTATTCCAGGCTCCCCTCAGAACAGCAACAGACGTGCGTTCTCTGAAGCCCTCGCCACATCTGTAGTTAATTCCTGGTGCGGTCGCGTAATGCCCGCTGCCCGTGCCCCCGCTGGGGGTGTCATGACAATGGGGCCTGGCCTGACATATTCACCAGCAATCGTACCCCTCGGCCCTGAGGCAATGCTGGGATTTTTTTCTTTTCAGGGCATACTCCAAGCATGAAACAAACAATACGTGTTCAATCTTGGGAAAAGAAACCCAAGAAAACATAACGAGCAAACACAGAAAAATATGCTAAAAATCACCTACATTCCTTTTATTTTTTTTATTAAAGATTTTATTTATTTATTTGAGAGAGACAGAATGAGAGAGAGAGAGCACGAGAGGGAAGAGAGTCAGAGGGAGAAGCAGACTCCCCGCCGAGCAGGGAGCCCGACATGGGACTCGATCCCGGGACTCCAGGATCATGACCCGAGCCGAAGGCAGTCGCCCAACCAACTGAGCCACCCAGGCGCCCTCCTTTTATTTTTTTTTTTAAAGATTTTATTTATTTATTTATTTGACAGAGAGAGAGACACAGCGAGAGAGGGAACACAAGCTGGGGGAGTGGGAGAGGGAGAAGCAGGCTTCCCGTCGAGCAGGGAGCCAGATGTAGGGCTCGATCCCAGGACCCTGGGATCATGACCCGAGCCGAAGGTAGACGCTTAACGACTGAGCCACCCAGGCGCCCCAAAACCACCTACATTCCTACTGCATAGAGTAATCATTGTTGGCATTTTGACATATGTGCTTCCAGATGTTTTTTCATGCAAGATATATTTCTTAAAATGCAATTATACTGTCTTGTATGCTGCTTTTTTTCCAGTAAGAAATGTATAAAAGGCATGTTTAAGAGTCAATAAATACAGGGGTGCCTGGGTGGCTCAGTTGGTTGGGCGTCCGACTCTTGGTTTTGGCTTGGGTCATGATCTCAGGGTTGTGGGATTGAGCCCCATGTTGGGCTCTGCCCTGGGGGTGGGGGGGAGTCTGCTGGAGATTCTCTCCCTCCCTCTCCCTCTGCCCCTCCTCCCCCTAAAATAAACAAATCTTAAAAAAAAAAAAGGTCATTAATACAAAATTATCTCATCATTTTTGGTGCCTACGCAACCTTCTACGGTAAGATGAATTACAATTTAGTTAACAAGCCCTCATTGTTGGGCATTTAGATAACTTTCAGTTTTTCTCTGGTGTAAACAATACTGCTACGAACATCTGAAAAATAGGCATTTTTATGCCCTTGTCTGATTATTTCTTCTTCTTTTTTTTTAAGATTGTATTTATTTATTTGACAGATAGAGAGGGAGAGCATGAGCAAGGGCAGCAGGAAAGGGAGAAGCAGGCTCCCCACCGAGCAGGGAGGCCGATGCAGGGCCCGATCCCAGGGCTATGGGATCATGACCTGAGCCGAAGTCAGATGCTTAACTGACTGAGCCACCCAGTCACCCCTTGTCTGATTATTTCTTGACGAAGTGTTCCTGGAAGTGGATTGCTAGGTCCGTGATGACAGGTGTGTTTTTTAAGGCTTCTGAGGCATAGGGCCAACCTGCCCTTAAAAACAGAGGAACTTCTATTTTAGGGAGATGGGCTGAAGGAAGGGATGGGATGAAGAACACGTTTGGGGGAAACAATGACCAGTGTAGAGCCGCAGAGCAGGCAACCGCAGGGCTCCCTGGGGGAGTGGGTCCTCCGTAGCCTGGAGGCCCTCGGCTACTTGGCACAGCTGGCTCTTGGAGCTGGGAGGACTTTCTCAGGCCTTCTTTTGGGCACCCTTGATTTTCTTTGGTTTTGATGTGGCTGAGCCCTTGCTCACCTCAGGGGGTTCCTCTGTGAGCCACTTGTAGGGAAGAGAAGTTGTAGGGGCTTCCCCCATTTATAGGAAGTGATTTTCACAAACAAGAATTTTCAGGAAGCCTTGTTCCTGGGAGACCAGTGTCATCTATGAATGCGTGTGTCACCCACCTTATTTCTGGTTGTGATGTGGGGAAGGGTCCAGGCGAAGACTCTCTGACCTGGGCCGGAATGAACTGCTGCTGCCCTGTGGGAGCCACCCCAATCCCCCCTCTAGGCCTGCCCCGTCCTCAAATCAAATCAGCTTCTCAGTTTGCCGGAGAGCATTCAGAGACACTCCCGGCCACCCCAGGAGAACCCGTAGGCGTGAAACTTGGTCCTAGTACCTCCTACCCCTTCCGGAGCCAGGAAGGCACAGAGCAAGCCATTCACCGCACTGAGCCTCAGATGGGTCCCCTGTAAAATGGGGAATAATATTATATCTATCTTCCAGAGTGGCTCAGTGGACTAAGTAACATACTGTGTGTAATACTTAGCATCATATCTGGAACATAGTAAACACTTTATGATGATGATTGATGGTGAGGTGCCCCAAGACTGCTTTTTTGGCTAGAATCACCAGGTTCTCTCTGAGAAGTCAGAGGCGTGGCTACTTCCTGGGGCAAGCCAAACCCCCACTCCCCTGAATGCTCTCTGCTACTACAAAGCCTTTTACCCAAAAGGCTGCTGTTACAGGAAATAACTTTCATTCTCCTTCCTCCTTCCTGATACCACAGTCTTCAGAAAAAGAGGATCTGCGTCTCGAAATCAGAATAAAAATCAGGCAGGTCAGTGTGGTGTGGTGTGTGTTCTGCCTTTGTCTGGGAGTGTGTGGAGTCCTGCCTGGGTGTTGAAGAGTCTGTTCGATCGTTGCGGTTTGAGGTGTTCAGGGTTGTGGCCGCAGGGGACAGTGAGGGGGAGCAAAGGGCAACAGAATGAGGGCCTCCTCAAGCCGCCCTCCCCGTACCAAGACTGGGGCATAGCTCACCAGGGCCCTTCCTCCCTTCCCGGGGAGCAGGAAATACCCTCCTCTCCTAAGCTGTGGTCTGGTGAAATGCCAGGGCTGGAATGTTGTGGAGAAAGTTTAGACTGTTTTTTAACGTTTTGTTTTCAGGCCTTAGCCAGAGAGGCTGGCCTCGGTCCCTGGGAGCCATTGCACTAGACCTTCTCTCCCTGTCATCTTCCAGAAACAACCTGCAGTCTCAGAGGTAGAAGGTAGGTAGGATCAGGAGAGTGGAGCATCGGCTCCAAGGCTGAGGCCCCCGGAGACCCAGAGATGGGTCTGCCCTGCCTGCACCCGCAGACTGTGGTGTCACCTTTGCTGACTAAGGTCTTCCCTGGGGTGGATTCGGGGGAGAGGGAAGCCCAGGTTCCCAGCAGTCCCTAGGTGGGTGGCACCTCACAGGACATTTTCAGGTCTGGGTCTGGGACAGTCACTGCCTTCTTTCTTCTCTACACCTGTGGTCTTCCTGGGGTTGGGTAGGCTGGAGATGTGTGGGCGCATGCACTTCTCCCCCTGCTCCCTTTTCAACAAATCTCTCCCGGACAGGAGCTCTGGGATGCTATATGCCCAGCCTGTCCCCTAGAGGCATCTCCAGCCTCTGACTTTGGCTGGGCACCAGGAAGAAAGAGAGCTGTCCCGAAGCGGTAGGAGAGGGAGAGGATAGATAACAGCAATGGGTTTCTTGGTACCCACAGATGCCCCACTCTAGCCTGCACCCATCCATCCCGCGGCCCAGGGGGACCAGGGCCCAGAAGGCAGCCTTTGTCCTGTTCGCCGTCTGCCTGGCAGCCCTTTGGGGGCTGGGGGAGCCACCAGAACACATTCTCCAATGGCTGGTGCTCCACCTGGCCTCCCTGCAGCTGGGACTGCTCTTCAAGGGGGTCTGCCATCTGACTGAGGAGCTGTGCCACCTCCATTCCAGGTGACTCCACTACCCATGGCAACTGGGCACCCCACATGTCTTACTCTCTTGACCCCCAGGCCTGCCCCTCCTTGAATCTCTCAGGAGGAGCTGGGCCAGAGTCCGGAGCTTGACTGTCCCCTGCAGGTACCAGGGCAGCTCCTGGAGGGCTATGCGCGCTTGCCTGGGCTGCCCCATTCGCTGTGGGGCCCTGCTGCTGCTGTCCTGCTATTTCTATGGCTCCCTCCCAAACCCAGCTGGCCGGCCCTTCCCTTGGACGCTTGCGCTCTTGGGCCTCTCGCAGGCACTGAACATCCTCCTGGAGCTCCAGGTAAGACACAGAGGGAGGCGGAGGGTGTAGCCAAGTGGAGGCGGCAGCTCGTGTGTCCTACTCTGAGCTCGGTATCAGGAGTGGGATGAGTTTAGAGGTCGGCCCTTAGAGTAGAGCCTCTAATGTCCTACAACGGGAGGTCAATGTCAGAGAAGGGAGCAAGCTGGAACTGGTTGGGAAAACTTCTTGAGGAGGAGGGCCCTGATTATCCTTCATGGAGGCTCCCCAGGCCCACCCTGCTGTCTACAGGCCCTAGCCCCAGCTGAGGTCTCTGCAGTCTGTGAAAAAAGGAACTTCAACGTGGCCCATGGGCTGGCATGGTCATATTACATTGGGTACCTGCGGCTGATCCTGCCAGGTGAGCCATTCTCTATGCCCCTATTTCTAGATCTTCATGACAGACAATAAGACATAAAACTTGCATTTCTAGAACCTGCTGTATTTTTCAAAGCATTTTTATTCCTCGGGAATCATTTGATTTGCAAAGCAATTCTGTAGGCATGAAGGATGTTATTATGCCTGGTTTTCAGGGAGGAATATGGCACTTAGAGCCACTAAGTGACTTCTTTCAGGTTAACCATGAATTCTTCCAATGAATATGATTCTATGTTCTGTGCCCTTCGTGCGCATTTTCGCTTTTAATTCATACCCTGTGGGCAAGGGATAATCATCATCCCTGTTTTAGAGATATAAGAAAATTGTGGTTCTAAGAGGTGAAGTGACTTCTCCAAGTCATACAGCTTCGTGAGCGGAGGAGACAGGATTTGAACCTAGGTCTGTCCAGAGCCTGGATCCTTGACCACTCTACTGTGAGCCCATGTCTCATGTCTCATTTCTTCTGACTTGCTGGCCAAGGCCGTGGCTCTCCCATATCTCATTGCTGTCTGCCCTTGTCACCTAGCTTCTGCTAGGAAACAGGTCTGGAGCTAGAGGCCAGATCCTGTGCACCTAGGATTGCTGGGAATGTCACCTTCCAGGGCTCTTCCTGCCTCTCAGAGCCCTGAAGCTGTGGTGGGAAGGAGTGGGGTGAGCAGAGAAATCTGGACAAAGGACAATTGAGGGGAGAGAGAGGTGGTGGGAGTAGAGGGAGGGGTGGGAGTGTTCCTGAATGCTCTGCTCCTCCTGGCTCCTGCACAGTGCAAGTGGACTGGACCCTTGGTTCTCCTGCACCTACACATTGAGGGAACCAATGACCTCGGTCTCTGTCCTGGGTTGGGTGGGAGATAGGGTTGTAGGAATGACTTCTCGGGTCTCTCCACCCCAGGGCTCCCAACCCGGATACGCATGTACAATCAGCTGCAGACCAACATGCTACAGGGCATACGGAGCCATCGGCTGCACATTCTCTTCCCTTTGGACTGTGGGGTGCCTGATGACCTGAGTGTGGCCGACTCCAACATTCGCTTCCTCTATCAGCTGCCCCAGCAAAGTGCCGACCGTGCTGGCATCAAGGGCCGGGTTTACACCAACAGCGTCTATGAGCTTCTGGAAAACGGGAAACCGGTGAGTGTGCGGGGAGGCGGGTGCTGCTAAGGAGGAGTCAGGCCCAGAGCACCAGAATTCTGACCCCTGGCCAAGCACTGATAAAAATTCATTGCCCTTCTCTGAGCCTTACTTTCCCCAGCTGGGCATGCTTCAGCTCTGAATGATGATAATGATCAGTAACACTAATTGAGCCCTTACTGCATACCAGATGCTAGTCATCTGACCACCTCATCTAACCCTCACCGCCACCTGTGGGGTGAGGACTGTTATGTCCCCTACTTTACAGATGAGGAAACTGAGACTCAGAGAACCAGGAAGAAATTGGATGATTTTAACCCGACAAGCCACACACTTGACCATAAAGCTGTCCTAGACCAAGATGTGAGAACATCTGAAAGATCTCACATAGGTGGGGGGAAACCCAGGCCAGGGTTGAACGCCAGAGCCCAGCCCCCAGGAGCAGTTGACGGCAGGTGACTCCGCGGGCCTTGCCCTGGGATCCGAGGAGGATAAATTTAGCACAGTCCCGGTGCTGATTTTTCAGAGCAAAGGCCACCAGACACCATAGATCCCAGCAGGGTAACCGCCTCCCAGGACGCCATCTCTACAGGCTGAGGGAGCAGGGCCCTAGCAGTGGCACCAGGACCCAGAGTCTGTCTGCCCTGGCCCTGGCTGAGTCTTGTGTTCCTCTCGCCTCCTCCAGGTGGGCATCTGTGTCCTGGAGTACGCCACCCCCTTGCAGACGCTTTTTGCCATGTCCCAGGACGGCCGAGCTGGCTTTAGCCAGCAGGATCGGCTGGAGCAGGCCAAACTCTTCTGCCGGATACTGGAAGACATCCTGGCAGATGCCCCTGAGTCGCAGAACAACTGCCGCCTCATTGTCTACTCGGGTGAGGGCTGGGTAGGCTACCAGGCAGGAAGAGGCAGGTGTCCCGAGGGGTTAGAAGTAGCTAGAGCAACAACCATGCCCTGGGCCTTCCCAAGTGGTCAAGGCATTCAAGCCCGGTTCCTTCCTCCCCCGGGAGAGGTCCTACCTCTCCACCTAGGACACTCAGTTGCTTTCTGGGGTACCTGGCTATGGGTCCTGGGTGGAGTGTGAAGAGATGGGCTCTAGGAGCCCCTGACTTCATCTAGGGATTGCCAGAAGAAGCAGAAGAGCCCCAGGCTCTGGACAAAGAGACCGGGGCTGCAGCCTCAGCGGCAGGTCTGTGCCCCCCTCTGAGCACCATCTCTAAGACTGAGGAGGTTGAATTCTGTTATCTCTGAAACCACTTCTAGCTCCAGAATTCCAGGAAACTCTAGCCCCAGGGGCCAGGGGTGGGGAGGGATGCAGGGAGGTGAGGGAGAGGGTGGGTTGGAGGATCTGCCCAGCAAGTCTCAAGGCATGTTCAAGTAAGAACCTAAGAGGTCCTCACTGCACTCCTCCCCCACCTTCCCCATCCTTGTTCCAGAGCCTGCAGAGGGAAGCAGCTTCTCCCTGTCCCAAGAGATTCTCCAGCACTTGAGGCAGGAGGAAAGGGAGGTCACTATGGGCAGCCTGGACACCTCGATTGTACCCAGTTCCTCCACGCTGTCCCAGGAGCCCAAGCTCCTCATCAGTGGCTTGGAACAGCCTCTCCCACTCCGCACGGATATCTCCTGAGGCTCAGGGTTTGCTGGCCTGAACCCCCAGTGCTCCCCAAGACTCTGGATCCACAAGACTGTTGATTAAAGGGCTTTCTTCAGCAGCTGGATGCCCAGCAGAACCACTTCCTCCCACAGGGAGCCTCTCAGAGAAGGTCCTTGAACTTAACATCTCAAGATGACCTTAGGCAAGTTGTTTTGCCTCTCTGAACCTCAGTGTCATCATCTATGAAATGGGATTATAATTACTGTCTTCCCTACCTCACAGGGTTTTTGTGAGGATTATGATTGTATGGAACATCTTTGTAAACTCTAAATGCCAGGTAAACTTAAGGGATGTGTTGGGTGTGTCTTCCATTGGACCCTCCAGGCTGACTCTCTACCCCTCTCTGCCTCCTCTGCCCTGGGATGGCATCAACAGGCTCCCTTGCTCTCTGAATTCTGGTCATGTTCAGTCCACGGGAAGCCCCAGTAGAAGAATAGAGGGAAGGAGGGGGGTGAGGTTGGGGTAGTTATTCCCCCAGATCCTTCCCTGCAGTACCAACGTCACTGTGGGCTCTCTGCACCTCCGACCTAAAGTCATGGTTCTGCCGTGTTCCTCCGTTATCTCTCCCCGGGTTCCATTACCCGTCCCTTCCCCAGGCTGCTGAGACCTAGCGATGGTCCTGGTTTCCTGCTAATGTCCCCTCTGGAGCACTCACTCTCACTTGTGGTTTCCTTATACCTGCCCTTTCTAAACAGCCCCCCCTTTTTCTTTAATTTTTTTTTTCAGAGAGTACATGCATGGGTGTATGTGGGGGAGGCTGACCCTGAGATCATGACCTGAGCTGAAATCAAGAATCAGATGCTCAACCAACTGAGCCACCCAGGCGCCCCAAAACAGCCCCCTTTTTCAACACTGCTCAGATGACCTATTTGAGTGTGCCATCTTTCTCTGGCTGGACTCTGACTGACACAAGTGATTGGCATTTATTATCTGAAATGTCCAAATCCACTTGCACAGACATACTTCCTTAGACCCCCCTCCTTATTCTAGGACAGGGCAGTGCGGTGGTGGGTATGGTTTCACTGTGGACAGAGCCCAGGAATCAGGCTGAGGGCATAGAGGGTAGCATGCCCCACGGTGTCTGCATGCCCTTGCAGGGCCCTTGTCTCTAGTGAGAGGCTTGGGGAATACGGAGCGGCCTGAGCAGGCACGCTGGTGCCATGAGGGGCACACAGCCGCATCCAGGACAAGGGGCTACTCAAAGGAGCAGGGGCCACTGGAAGAATGTCCCTGGATGATAGAGCCTGCAAAGGGGTAAGAGGTGGGGGGGGGGGTTCGTGTGAGGAGACAGGATATACCCTGGGAGACCTTGGACAACACAGCCAGGCACCTGCTGTGTCTTATGCCATCACTGTTAGAACCGAGCCATTACAACGTTGTAGTGGCCTATTTGGGAGGGCAGGCAGCCCATTTCTACCAGTTCCTTCTGTTCTACGCATGACTTATTCCCTACCTCCCACCTCTGGTTTGGTTTTGTTTTAAAATTTTTTAAAGTAATCTCTACACCCAACATGTGGCTCAAACTCACAACCCCAAGATCAAGAGTTGTGGGCTCTATTGACTGAGCCAGCCAGGTGCCCCTCACCTCTGTTTTTATCACAAAAGCTCAATACGAATTTCTGTGTACAGCATCACTGTGGAGAAAGGCTCAACAGACAGACACACATTTGCCAGAAGGAACCAACTCCTCCCAAGGATGCCAAAGCCTAAGGAGTAAAGGGGGACACAATCTCTTCTTCACAGCTGTCCCAGCCATTCTACCCCCAAGGCCTGAGACTCCTCCAACATTACACCCATCATTCCTGTGCCTAGAAACCAGGGCAGAATCAAGGGCCTTTCCAAAATGGCCCTCCCCCACCCATCCGGCCCCCAACTTGGTGCTTAGGCTGTGGAGTATGACAGCTCAGGTTCAAATTGTGACTTCACCACTTAGCACCCGCGTCCACCTGGGGATCTTGATATCCTCCAATGTAGCATGGGGACAAGAGTGGCTTCTCCTCCCAAGCTTTTATGGGGAGTGAACGGTCTGATAGCCACCGGTCGGCAGATGAGCTGGGTGGCCGGCACAGGGCTGGGCCGCAAGAAGGAGCAGCAATGAACATTATAGGTGCCTCTCACGAAGGAGGCAGGTCAGTCCTCTGAACACATTACAATCTCCACCTCTGTTCCTCTTCATCGTCTGCTATCCTCGCCTTCCTGACTGTGCTAGGGTCTCACCAAGGCCAGTACCAGGGTGCGTCGGCTGTCCTCAGGTGTTCCCCAGGGTAAAGGACTCAGAGACCCCTCCATAAATGCCTATCCTTACGTTCTCGACTGCACCTCAGTGAGGTGCAGACGTGTCAGGGAGAGAGTGACTTTCCAGAGAGCCACCCGGAGGCTCAGCTCTGCCTTCCTGCATCTTACCTCCATGCCCACCCCCCCTACAAAACCTCTCCTCACTTCTTCCTTCCCGTAGACAAGCTGCATAGAGCTCCTCTTCCTTTCTTGTTTTCCCACCAGCTGGAAGGTTCTGGATTTGGGCAATGTCATGGGATAAGTTTTATGCTGGTTCCAACCGGCCGGTACACACAGAAAAGGGGACGTAATGAGAGCCCCCAAACTTCCCCCATCCCATCTTGGGAAGGCAAGACAAAATCTTGCCCCAACATAGTAAGAGGCATTCAAAAGCAATGTGGGGAGCTATAATTGGTGCTTGGGGCTTTACAAGGGCCTTGGACGTTGCTGACGAGGCATAAGCTCCAACAGCCAAAGGGATGTCTTCCAATTGGTGAAGGGCAACAGATTTTCCTTCTCTTCCTGAGTACCAGAGAAGGCAGACCCCTGGGTTCTTTGCCGTGGCTCTCCCTGACTAGCCCTCACAGGACCTGGGGGCTTTGGGGGCAGGGCCTCTACAGGGAGACTCTGAGATCCCTGCACAGGGGTGGGGTGGGTGGGGGAATCTTGCAAGCTGGACTCATGTTGACACCAAAAGCAAAGGAGATTAGGGGTGAGAGGAGGAGGTAAGGACTTGGTAAAGGAGGGTCAGGGATCTGATGGTCCCTGAAAAGCAGGGAGTCACTTTGTAAGGGCAGCTTTGGGCCCTAGCAATGCTCACAGGAGCGTGTTTCCAGGCAAAGCCCTCAAGCTTCTTTTATTTCTTCTGTCCACATCAGCGTTTTCTCTATAAATATTCTGCAGAGAGAGCAGCTCCAGCTGAGTCCATGTGTGCTTTTCCAAAGCTCTGATGTCCAGGCCCCAATTTGCTTGTGCCCTAATTCTCTGTCTGGTTTCTTGTTCTGAGCCAGGTCCGTCCAACTTTTCAAAGTCTCCCTCCTACAGACATGTGACTTCATCAATGCTGAGCCTAGGCCCATCTGGCACAGGGCAGGAGCCAGGGACAGGAGGCTCCCGCTGGGCATCTTCATGACTGTCCTGGGGGCCCAGCACTCGCCAGTGGATGAGGTAGATGCCGTCTTCCGGCTTTGGGGCTGGTGGCTCTGTGGGGAGAGTGGCACGGCCCTGATGTAGTCTTGGCCCAAAGTGAACTGCCACCACAATACAGACAGCCATCAGGACAAAGGCAGCGACAATGACGGTGAGCAGGGGCAGCCCATCCCCTTGCGGTGGTTCCCAGGCCCCACCTGGCACCTCTGGGAGTTGCCTCTGGGGCTCCTGCCCCCCTGAGCCGTTCACAGCTGGAGAAGGCCAGGGATGGTGGCCAGCCTGGTAGAGGAGTGGCAGAGAGAGAGGGTGACATGGGCATGTGCACACAGAAAAAGAGCCAAATGGAAAGACAGACACCCAAAGGGAACAGAGAGAGAAACAGACAGAGAGACTTAGGGAGAGAGAAACATAGACAAAGAAAGAAAGAGACAGAGTGCAGACATGGAGAGACACAGAAACATACAGATAAACACATGCGTAGCAACCCCCCCCCCGCAAAAAAAAACCCCGCACATAGGAAGAGAGAGAATTAAAGAAAAAGACAGGTGTGTGTGTGGGGGGGGGGTACAGAGAGAAAGAGAAAAACACAAAGCCAAGAAGACAAAAAAAAGAGAGAGATAAAGAAAGAACAAGGAATGAAATAAATGCAGAGAGACAAAGACAGAGAAAAAAGAAACAGAGATAGGGAGACAAAGTCATTCAGAAAGGGATGGAGAGGGGCTTCCTTACAGTCTGGCATATAGAGTGTGGCCCCCCAAGTCCGTCCCCTCCCACTGCTCTGTCTTCCCAGGCCTCCAGTAAAATTCCTCGATAGATAATACGTCCTAGGTCAGGAATCTGAGCACACTAGTCGTCGGCTGTCCCACAGCCTGGCCCCCCAGCAGTGAGCAGCTGTTCTTCAAGTCCTGGGAAAAGGGAATCATTGTGTCTTAGGTTCCCACGACCCTCAACTCACACAGAAGGTAGAAGGGTGGTACCCTGGGGGAGGGAGAAAGGAAAATGAGGCAGGAACCCCCAAAGCTTGGGGTGAAGCAAAGGGGATACCTCATCCCATAACATAGGATCTTCTTACGGGTCTCAGGATCTGGACCCGGAGGGGAGGGGTGCCCGGTGTGGACTCCTGGCTGAATTGAAGAGAACCCACGCGAGCCTCAGCCTGTTTCAGGGTCTCAGCCAGAAGCTGGGGGTAATGTCTGTCTGTCTCTGCTCTGCTAACTGTTGAGTAGGGGTGGGATGGATTACCATGAAGGTAGCAATCCTCCAAACGATAAACATCAGAGCCAGCTGACGAAGTCACCACAGGCTTAAGAAACCTTCTCTCCCTAGCCTCCCCTTGCCCCGCTGGACCATCATGGGCCCAACCGTCCGGGGTGGAGCCTCTCCCCTAAACCTGAGCCATCAGCCTGTCCCTGCCCCAAGAGAAGGCAATTGGGGTCCAGGGAAGGCTACCCAGAACACTCTCTCTTTAGTTTCTCAGTCACACTGTCATCCCCATACTGTCCCTTTGCATGTAGAAAGCCCAATACCCACCCCCAGTTAAAAGTCTAAGGCTCTCTGGGGCCCAGGCCACAGAGCTCCCAGGGCAGGGGAGGGAGGGGGGGAAGAAGCTCCGGATGTACAGGGGAAAAAGGGAAGTTCAGGCTGGTGAAAGGGCTGGGGTCCCTGCAGGGAGTCAGGCAGTCTAGCAGGAGGGGGTGAGCCAAGAGTCTACCTGGTGCATTGTCCGCCTGGTGCAAGGCTTCCTGGGACTCGTGGCCAGCCCTGCGAAGAAGAGCCTGCCACCCCAGCTTGGCCCCTACCCGGAGCTGCCACGTCTATGGGGCTTACGGGGAGCACACACCCTCTGCGCACACACTCTCAATGTCTCTCCCGCGCTTTCACTTCCGTGACTACTGGGACTCCCCTGGGCCCAGCCCTTCCTAAACTATGATCGGACCTTGATCTTGGCACCTTCTTTCATGCTCCCTGCTAGCTTCAGCAGCCTGGGTCTGCCTGCCTAGCCCTCTTCCAGCAGGTCTCAGACACCTTGCCAGCACCCCCACCCCACCCCACTCCCCACCGTGACATGCCCACTCCCCACCCCAACTGATTTCCTGAGTTACTGTTTCTTCGATTTTTTTAATGCAATATCTCAAACACACTGAAAAGTGTAGACTGTAATATACTAAATCTCTTAGGCCTAACCACCAGCTCTGTCCATCTTAACAGTTTGTCACATTTATTTCAAATTTTTTTAAGAACCAAAATATCACAAATAAAAAAGAAGCCCCACTTCTTGAGCTCTCCCCTCCTTCTTACCCCATGGGTAACCATGTTGTTGAATTTGATGTTTATCATTCCTGTGCAAGGTATTTTTTTTCTCTTTGGATTTTTTCTTCTTTGGTTTTTACAAATATGAATTCTACATGTCTCTTTGCATTTGTCTGAATGTAACTTCATTTTGAGAATGTGTGCTTCAATGTGTCCAAGTCACAAAAAGTGCCCACCAGGGGCACCTGGCTGGTTCTGTCCATATAGCATGCGGCTCTTGATTTCAGGGTTGTAGCCCCATGTTGGGTATAGAGATTACTTTAAAAAAAAAATCTTTAAAAAAAAGTGCCCACCAGTTTCTCCTCTATCTGGAGAGTTCATAAAGGATAATTTTTGGTCTCAACTAACTCCATGAAACCAGCCATCCCTCATTCTGTCCCTTGCTGTGCGTGGACCACCCTCCATCCAGTCTGGAGACCAGGAGACCCTGGGAAACCCTTCACCCAGTGGTCTGATCTCAGGAGGAAAGATGTAGCCTCTTGATTCCTTGTCCCTCAGCCAAGCTGCTCCACACTCCAACATTCAGGGACCTCACTCAGAGCTCCCAGCTCATTGAAGCCCAGGTCACTGGGCTGCTGACCTGACCTGCCAACTGAGTGAGTCCAATGGCTGGCTGGCTTTGAAGCCAGCTAGGAGGACGACCCCCTACCAGTGCCATCCAAGGCTCTGGATGTCCCACGTTGGATCACTTAGACTTCAGCCAGAGGGAATATGGGCTCTGCCACAGTCCAGAGCTCCAGCCTCTGCTCTTCGGTTCCTGCCCCCTCAAGACACACGTACCATCACTCTCATAGGCCCCGCCACTGAGGCTCCAGTCCCTGAGTCCAACAGCCCAATTCCTGATCCTGCTGAGGGCTCATTTCCCCCTTCCCTCCCTCATCAATCTTGAATCTACCTACTAAAAGGCCTCAGAAAGGATAAGGGAGTGGAATTTTGGGAGTAGACAATTGTGCCAGCCTTCCTTTACTTGTCCATCTCTGTGCTCACTGTTGTGAGATGCCCTTCCCCCATTCCCACCATCTAAACTTTAACTATCTTTTATGGCTTTAGTTCAAGTGTCACCTCTGCCAGGAATATAGTCTTCAGCCCACTCTACTGAGGTAGCTTTCTTTTCCTTAAACCCTACACCAGTATGTTTTTTCCCTCGCTCCTGACATTTGTCACACTTTGATATAAAGGTGTGTGGGCGCTCATTTTTCCTCCCAGTCTCTGAACCGCATCAGGGCATTCCTGTCTGTGTCCTAGAGTGTGTCACAGTGCCTGGTACTACACAACAGGTGCTGGACAAAGGTTGCAGAACAGAACTGGAAACCAGAAGCATCTCCCCGCCCCCATCCTGTCCTGAGTCCTGGAGGTTTGTAAGCCATCACCCTTCACCTGTGAGGATGGCACTTCTGAACTACAAGTGTTCAGTGACTTACTCCCTCTGTCTCTTTTTTGGCTTTGTGTTATAATGGAACCTCTTCAATAGGTTCAGGTTCTAAAATGATCAAGAATCTGCTCTTATTTCAGAGCAGAAAACTCCTGGCTTTCAATGTTTGAGTGCTGGAACCACAGATGAAAAAAGGCTCTGGGGTCCTCCCCACTATCACCCCTCTGGCCTGGAGGCCCCTGACTCAGTTCCATACACTGGGGTCATTTCTCTTTTCCAACTCCCTGGGGGAGGTAGAAGTGGCCCTGTTGCCTAAGGAAAGCAAGGAGCAGCCCTTCCTCCCTCCTTCTTTCCTCAATGAAGGAAGTCATGGTTAGGAGCCTGCCGAGGAAGTTGAAGGAGAGGGACTTGGGTGGACATTCTGAGCAGCCCAGCAGGAGATTGCCAGAATAGGGGACATCTGGGACCTGGCTGCCTTTTGGGGTTCATCTTAACTTCTGCGTCACTGGAAGTAGTCTGAGAGCAAGGGCTACCCATCTCAACCACATCCTATTTCCAGCCTTCTTATTAAAAGCTATAGGTCTATAAGGGGTATCTGATTTCTTTGTGGGGTAATGAAAACGTCCTAAAATTGATCGTGGTGCTGGTTGCACAAATCTCTGAATAATACTGAAAGCCACTGAATTGTACAATTTAAATTGGTAAATTATATAGTATGCGTCTAGTGTGGTCAGGTTGCTATACCAAAATACCATAAACTGGGTGGCTTATAAACAACAGAAATTTATTTCCCACAGTTCTGGAGGCTGGGAAGTTCAAGATCAGGATGACAGTCGATTTAGTGTCTGGCAAGAGCCCACTTCCTGATTCACAGATGGTGCCTTCTCACTGTGTCCTCAGAGGGGCAAGCTGGCTCTCTGCCTGCAGTCTCTTTTATGAGGGTACTCATCCCGTTCAGGAAGGCTCCACCCTAATGACATAATCCTCTCCCAAAGGCCCCACCTCCTAATACTATCACCTTGGAAGTTAGGATTTTTTTTTTAAAGATTTTATTTATTTATCTGACAGAGAGAGACACAGCGAGAGAGGGAACACAAGCAGGGGGAGCGGGAGAGGGAGAAGCAGGCTTCCCGCTGAGCAGGGAGCCCGATGCGGGGCTCGATCCCAGGACCCCGGGATCACGACTCAAGCCGAAGGCAGACGCTTAACGACTGAGCCACCCAGGTGCCCCAAAAGTTAGGATTTTAATATGAATTTTGAGGGGACACAAACCTTCAGCCTTTAGCGGTATGTGAATTATATCTCAATAAAGCTCTTAAAAAACCACAATAGGGGCAGCTGGGTGGCTCAGTTAGTTAAGTGTCAGACTCTTGGTTTCAGCTCAGGTCATGATCTCAGCGTCCTGGGATCCAGCCCCTTGTCAGGCTCCCCACTCATTGTGGAGTCTGCTTGTCCCTCTCCCTCCCCCTCTGTTCCTCCTTTCATTCTCTCTCTCTCAAATAAATAGAATCTTAAAAAAATTAAAAAAAGGAAAAGGAAAAAACACGATAAAAAACTACATATCTATTACAATGGCTAAAACAACCACAATAACAATGTGATAAGCCTATAGCTGTCTACAGCAGTATCAGTCATAAAAAGAAAAACCAGAAGCACCTTAAATGTTTAAAAACAGGGAAGTGGTTAAACAGACCATAGAATAGTAAATACGCTGCCATTAAAAATTATCACAATGAGGGGCGCCTGGGTGGCTCAGTGGGTTGAGCGTCTGACTCTTGGTTTCGGCTCAGGTCATGACCTTGGGGTTGTGGGATCCAGCTCTGTACTCCGCGTGGAGTGGGCCAGTCTCTCTCCCTACCTCCTCCCAACCCCCCCCACCATGGGCACACTCTCTCTCTAAAATAAATAGATAATAAAATCTGAAAAAATATATATAATCACGATGAAGACTGTGAGCCAGCAGAAAATGCTTATGATTTGAAAATAAAGGGAAAGATCTTCCTTCTCTTGTTTTCCCTTTACTTCTGGAATAATTCAGTCCTAAAGGTGAGGCAGGACAAGTTAGGCAAATGTGCCTCTGCGGGTGGGAGGGAGTCACAGAGAAGGGTGTCAGAGCCCAGGAGGAGTGAGGAAGGGCCCAGAATGGTCAGAGCCTGAGTAGAAGGAATCCATGAGGGGAGGGTGGTGCTGAGATGGAAGGTTATTTACAAGGGGAGTGATCAAATAAGCATTAAGCGGAGCCAGATTTAAGAGAAAGGCTTTGGAGGGGTGCCTGGGTGGCTCAGTTGGTTAAGCATCCGACTCTCGATTTTGTCTCAGGTCATGATCTCAGGATCATGGGATCGAGCTCTGCATGGAGCTCTACGCTCAGCACAAAGTCCGCTTGTCCTTCTCCCTCTGCTCTTCTGCCCACCCCTCACTCCGTAAAGTAAATAAATTAAAGATTTTTAAAAATCTTTAAAAAAAAAAAGAGGGGAGGGGCGCCTGGGTGGTTCAGTTGGTTAAGCATCTGCCTTCACTCAGGTCATGATCCCAGGGTCCTGGGATCGAGCCCCGCATCAGGCTCCCTGCTCGCTTCTTCCTCTCTTCCCTGCTCATGTTCTCTCTCGCTATCTCTCTCTCTCTCAAATAAATAAATAAA